>NC_052163.1:28656813-28965355 GCF_902713615.1 Scyliorhinus canicula
ACAATTTATGTTTTTATTTTTCTATACTCTATTTGCTACCTCTTGCCTATGGGGAATACTGCTGTGTCCTAATTTGGTTAATGAATGTCAGCTCCTGATTGGCTGCGAGGAATAAAAAATATTTTGCGCCGCACTCTCATTTGCTCTCTCTCGCTCTGGAAAGAGAGAGGATAGTGCACTAGTACAAGTTACAAACAAGATAATAGTTTGTAAGTTATGTGATTGGCTCATCTCTGTGCAGGCCTGGTGAAGAAGAAGTTATTCTTTCACTCAAGTGCAGCTAGGAGAATTAAATAACCATTTATCAAAGTTGTTGCAGGATTCCCATAAAGAGTTGGATTTCCAGCAGGTCTCAAAATTAGTTGTTTGCGGTCTTTTCGCAGAACGGTTTTCTGCGCTGTTAGACTTGAAAGGGAACAGGCTTGGTGACCTTATGATGCTGTCATCTTCACCCTGAAGGAGGATTACCTCCGGCATTGTTGCCGTCTTTGCTGCTTCTGTTATTTCTGGCTGTGTTGTTTTCAGACTGCGTGGTTTCTCTCTGGTTCTTGTGGTAATATATTATTTGTGGTTGGCTTTGGTCATGTAACCATATAATCGATAGTTCTATTGTTCACCCAAACTTATTTGAAGTTAGAAACTATTGTCACAATGTGGGGAAGGATGGTGACCATTCGTACCTATTTATGATGTCCCGGCCTCTCTAAGTTATTTTCATTTTCAGGTAGGTAGGTCCACAAACCATAGAAGATCTGATTCCACAAATGATTTTGTCTTGGTATATCCGTTTAAGGGGCAACCCACCCATGGTCATTAAACTAGGAACTTTCCGGAGATTTGAGGTAGTTCTGGTTCTCTGCAGAAATTACAACAGCACCTGGGGCAGGATTCTCCGACACCCCACCGGGTCGGAGAATAGCCGGGGGCCTGCGTGAATCCCGCCTCGCCATTTACCGAAGTCTCCAGCACCAGAGATTCGGCAGGGGCGGGAATTGCTTGTGCCTGTTGGCGGGCCCCCCCGCAATTCTCCGGCCTGCAATGGGCATAAGTCCCGCTGCTGTCATGCCGGTCCCGCTGGCGTGAATCAAACCACCTACCTTATCGGCAGGACCAAGCCGCGCGGGCGGGCTCCGGGGTCCTGGGGGGGGCGCGGGGCAATCTGGCCCCGGGGGGTGCCCCCACGGTGGCCTGGCCCGCGCTCGGGGCCCACCAATTGGCGGGCCTGTGCTGTGGGGGCACTCTTTTCCTTTCGCGTTCGCCATAGTCTTCACGATGGCGGAGGCAGAAGTGACCCCCTCCCCTGTGCTTGCGTGGGGATGACGTCAGCAGCCGCTGACGCACCGGCGCATGTGCGGACTTCCGCCGGCCGGCGAAGTCCCTTCGGTCCCGGCTGGCATGGCGCCAAAGGCCGTTCCAGCCGGCCGGCGGGGCGCCAACCACTCTGGTGCAGGCCTAGCCCCTCAAGGTTAGGGCTTGGCCCCTAAAGGTGCGGAGACGTCCGCACCTTTGGGGCGGCCCGACGCCGGAGTGGTTCACGCCACTCCATCCCACTGGGACCCCCCGCCCCTGATCTTCAGCCATCTTAGCAACTTTTCAATGTCCGTTTTTAAAAGGAAAGGCAGTTCCAGGCAATTATATACTGAGTGTAGTTCACATTGAAGTTATGAATAGGGCATGCATTAGAAGATGCACTGGAAAACCCAGGAGGAGGGAAATGAAAGACTCCAAAAGGACTGCACCGATGAAAGCCTCCAGAAGGCATGGTAGCACAGTGGTTAGCACAGTTGCTTCACAGCTCCAGGGTCCCAGGCTCAATTCTCAGGCTTGGGTCACTGTCTGTGTGGAGTCTGCACTTTCTCCCTGTGTCTGCGTGGGTTTCCTCCAGGTGCCCCGATTTCCTCCCACAATCCAAAGACGTGTGGGTTAGGTGGATTGGCCATGCTAAATTGCCCTTGGTGTCCAAAAAAAAAGGTTAGGTGGTGTTACTGAGTTATGGGGATAGGTGGAGGTGTGGCTTAGGTAGGGTGTTCTTTGGAAGGGCAGGTGCAGACTCGATGGGGTGAATGGCCTCCTTCTACACTGTAAATTCTATGATTCTATGACCAAATAAAGGGCAAGGAGAGAATTGGAGAATGGAAACAAGTCAGCACTTTGTCAGAGACAGACCTGACTGTTTAGTGAAGCTAAAAAGGGTTTAGCTGAAATTAAGACAAGTAGAAATGAATATTCCATTTGTGAAATGCATAGGTCCAGAAAACATGATTGATTTCCCTTGGAGGAAATGCAGAAATTAAAAACTTCAAAAGAAACGAGGAGCTGTTGAACATAAAAAGGAATCAGCAAAAATAATTAAAGCTCTAGAGAAGAGATTAAAACCACAAGATGAAAAATGTTGCAAAAATTGACAAAATGAAGTTAAGAACGAGAACTTAATGAGACAATGCAGAATAAGCTAAACTCCATGAAAATCAACTAGAAAATAAGAACAAGTCCAATGAAGAATTGAATTGTTTGAATTTGAACTTGAAGAAGGAAATTTGACAATGAGAATATAACCGAAGTGGTAAAAAATTTTAAAATTGAGAGGGGAATCTGCAATTCAGACAGAGAAAGAAACTGAGTTTATGTGCCAGAACAAGATTGCTGAAATGGTCATGTGAATGGAAAAGCACGAGAACCAATATGATTAAATGGTCAGTGGAAAAGATGTGGATCTACAAGAAACAGAAAAACCTCTCAAAGACTCCATTTACAATGGCTAAACTCGTGTGTAATAGAGTTCAGGACTGAGTAACTTAGTTACTGAAGATTGTATAAAGGAGTTAAAGGGGGAAGGATGTGGTGATTGTCCCTTTTCGGTGGCAACACAGCGGAACAGGGTCACCTGTCTTGAGGAGCAATTGGCTCCGAGAGTGGGTTATTACCCCCAGGGAGTAGAGTCCTCTCTTTGTACAGAAGATGTCTAGAAGACATGGAGGGACCAGCCCAACCGGTGGACTGCTCCAGGGAAGCCAGGGACTGCTGGCCTCTGTGCAGTTTTTCTTATTAATAAATACCTTTCGTGTTTCTAAAGAGGTTTGTGAGCATGCATCGTTACAATAATTAAGGTTACGAATTTGTATGTCCTTGGATATCTCTGATCCAGTAACATAGCACTACATCTGTACAGCATTACATCTCCTAACTTCTCATTTATCTACAGGATTATCTGGATGCCCTGATTGGTGTGTGTTACGATGGGGTTGAGGGGTTACTCTACCTTTCACTCTTTTCGATTCTAGCTGCAGTTGCATTCTGTGCCATGATATGTGCAATATCTCGTGCCTGCAATCACTTAGCAATCAGGTAAGTGCCTCAGCACCATGTGCCATGTACTAGTTTTGGAGATTGTCGTCACAATGCTTACTATAAAGAAGAAATTAGGTTTAAAGTGAGTTGATAGAAATATTTGAAATGTTGAATAATGGGGTCAGAGTCAGTTGATACCTGTTTCAAATGACTGAGGCATCTAGACCACAGGAAAAAGATTCAAGATAGTGTGCGAACAAAATCCTTTGTACGCAGTTATGAGGCAGCAGAATGGCCGACCTACCTCACTGAGTTAATGACTAAAATAGAGACCATGGAATTTAAATGTAGCTGAGATAAGTGGTTGAAGAAGAGAATAAAGGGATTTGCAAACTGAATAGGTACGTGGGATTACGACTACTGCTTGCCTGGAGGAAAAACACGAGCAGGATCTGGTTGGGCCAAACGGTCTGGTTTCATGGTGTAATTTCCAATAATTTTTAAAAAATTGAAGTACCCAACTGAATCTTCAAGGATGACATAATTTCTGTTTCAACCACGATCCATGGAAGTGAATTCCACAGCCTTAAAGTTCTACATAGAAACGATTTGCTTGCTTTCTGGGCAGCATGGGAGCACAGTGGTTAGCACTGTTGCATCACAGCACCAGGGTCCCAGGTTTGATTCCTGGCTTGGGTCACTGCCTGTGCAGAGTCTGCATGTTATCCCTGTGTCTGCGTGGGTTTCACCCGGGTGCTCCGCTTTCCTCCTACAAGTCCCGAAAGACGTGCTTGCTAGGTGAATTCTACATTCGGAATTCTCCCTCTGTGTACCGAACAGACCCCGGAATGTGGCAACTAGGGGCTTTTCACAGTAACTTCATTGCAGTGATAATGTAAGTCTACATGTGACAGTAAAGATTATTAAAGATTACATCTTTTCCATGTAAACCTTTGGATTATAGCTCATGCCCTAACCCCTGAAACTACTGGAAACAGTCTGCTTCTTCACTCCAAAGGGGCTGGTTTAGCACAGTGGGCTAAACAGCTGGCTTGTAATGCAGAACAAGGCCAGCAGCGCAGGTTCAATTCCCGTACCGGCCTCCCCGAACAGGCGGCGGAATGTGGCGACTAGGGGCTTTTCACAGTAACTTCATTGAAGCCTAATTGTGACAATAAGTTATTATTATTATTATTATTATAATTACTATTACCTCTCCCATCCCCATTCTTTGATCATTTTCAACACTAGTGTCATATCACTGCACAATTAGCACTGCTTAATGGAAAGGTCTATTTTTTTTAAATTTTCAAATTTGTAGTCTGCGCCTTCATTAATATGCATTGCACCCTCTCTAAAACCTCAGTATCCTTCCTGATCATGTGGAACCCAATACTGCACGTTGCACGCTGACTGAACTCTTAACAAGAAAACGGTGAGCAATCTGAGATGAGCTGACTAGATAACCCACAAACTAAATCATGAACATCTTTCAGTCAACCTTACATAATAAACATCTCCACCCATCCTCTGAACTAAAGAGTCAGTGGATTGTGGTCAGCCTTGTGTTGAATATTTCCAGTTACCTTACTGCAGCTTAATTGTACCGGTAACATGTGAGGACATAGAACATAGAACAGTACAGCACAGAACAGGCCCTTCGGCCCTCGATGTTGTGCCGAGCAATGATCACCCTACTTAAACCCACGTAACCCGTATACCCGTAACCCAACAATCCCCCCATTAACCTTACACTACGGGCAATTTAGCATGGCCAATCCACCTAACCCGCACATCTTTTGGACTGTGGGAGGAAACCGGAGCACCCGGAGGAAACCCACGCACACACGGGGAGGACGTGCAGACTCCACACAGACAGTGACCCAGCCGGGAATCGAACCTGGGACCCTGGAGCTGTGAAGCATTGATGCTAACCACCATGCTACCGTGAGGCCCCCCTATTTTAATAGGAAAATCTATTAAAACTGTTCTCGGGTATTACATTGCTACAGGAGAAGCAGGTGACAATAGTTTATAAGTTTTATAAATTTTACTGACAATACAACAAATCTTCAAAATTAATCTGATACGGCCCTTAAGAACTAGTGCCTCCATTTATAGACTGATCGATCAGAAAATGGCGGCGGGGGGTGGGGGGGAAAGAGAGTATAAGACCATATGAACATGATAGGATAACATATCACGATGCACACCTTTATGTAGAGTGAGATCGCGACTTGCAATATAGCTCATGGCAAACCTTACAGGAGCAGGTCAGGCAAAGTGGAGCTTTACGGAAAGTATCAGACCTAGAACGGAGTACAAGGGCCAAGAATTCCATAGGACTACACTCTATGACTATTTTATGCCAATTTCGAATTGAAAGATTCTTGTCACGGATCCAGGAGCAGAGGAGATTTTTCTGAGCTGCATAGTTAGGATATTGTACAGCCTCTTTTCATTAACGTCAATAATTATCCTATTTGGAAAACCCAGAATTAGGAACAAGGTATCAAATTCAAAGAGGCTGCCAAATATTCTCTCAAGCTGTTTAACACACCAGACCAATTGGATTGAATATTGTCACAAGTCCATAGCAGTGTATACAATCCCCCTCGGCTACAGGCACTTTAGGAACATCGGGGATATAGCAGGGTACAACCTGTGTTAAAAACTTGGTGTGAAAGGGCGGCACGGTGGTGCAGTGGTTAGCACTGCTGCCTACGCCGTTGAGGACCTGGGTTTGATCCCGGCCCCAGGTCACTGTCTGTGTGGAGTTTGCACATTCTCCCCGTGTCTACATGGGTTTCACCCCCACAACCCAAAGATGTGCAGGTTAGGTAGATTGACCACGCTAAATTGCCCCTTAATTGGAAAAAAAGTAATTGGTTACTCTAAATTTAAAAGAGAACTTGGTGTACTATGCAAGTAGTGCAGTATTTTGAACTGAGTCACCTTCATTCTATTGCAAGGGTCCTTCCTGTTTTTGTTTCCACTTTCTTTTATTTTTACCGTTACATTTTTGATCCATGGGTGTTTAATGGACCTGTATCTTTAAGGCAGCCTGTGCGTTTAATTCAAACAGAAGGATCCAGAAGGCTGTGCTGATTTAAATTGGTGATTGCAGATGGACCAGCATCCATGACAGAGATTGGCTGGCAGCAATGATGACTCTGTTTGATTGATTTGGCTGGTGACCAATGAATTGGCCCAAAGGGCTGTGCTCTGCCCGGTAATGGGTGGCGATTGGATCTTATCCCACTGAGCTTCAAGGATTGGGTTTTTGGTTTGAGTCTGTCTCCTGGCTGCTATAGGAAGATCTGCTGCCCTCCCCCCCCCCCCCCCCCCCCCCCCTCCGGTTTTCTTCAGAAAGGCTATGTTTCTGAACTGGCAGGGAACCTGGATGAATCAAAGTACAGGAGATCCATTACTGGCTGTGCCAGCAGAGTCCAGAACTGACCAACTCTCTCTGCAGAAAGGCCTGATGTGAACCGACCATCTCTCTCTCCAGAAAAGTCAGAGGCCTGGAAATAAACCATGAACTGAAGTTTGATGTGAAGCAAAGGGGCCTCTCCAGGAATAACTGAGAGGAATACATTTCTAACCTACAGAGAAGCTGATTACCGGCTGCAAACAAAGGACTTGTGCTGTGAGGAAAGCATGCTAAACAACCACCATTTGAAGCAAAGAGCTATCTTTTGACCTTCAGTCTTCTTATTTTTACCCCTTTCCCCCCTCTGTGTTTGTCTGCCTCGTTTGTGTGGGTAGAGGGTGAGACAGTTGAAGGGGTAGTAGGTTAGCTTGTCAATGTCCAGTTGTGTTTACTGCATAATTCATCATCGTTCTTGTTATAAATAAGCAGTAATTGTGTTTCTACTTACAAACCTGGTGAATGTAATTATTGGGCCAGCTAAGGACCAAAGGCTTGGGGAATGTTTATAAGAATTATTGGTTAATTCATTTGTGTTCTGACTCCCAAGACGCGTGGGGCTGGAATTGATGGCGCACTTGCCCAGGGTGTCATAACACTATTGCAATTTTTATTGGCATAATCCCATATGCTATCAGTATTAGTTGCCAAGTCTCTTTTTTCTGAGGCTACTCAATATATTTACACAGGATCTGGAACACAAGGTATCGTAAAACTTGCTAATGAAATGTTTAGACTTTGTAGAAATCAGAATTGTTTCCACCATTGAAACAGGAAAGTCCAGGCGCAAAGTTGCCTTGTTAAGGTTGAAGTCTATGTTTCAGATTCTTAAAAAAGGAGTGTCTCGGAATGTCAAATTGTTGGCAAAGCTGCTCAAAGGCTGACAAGGAAGCACCGATGAACATATTTCCCAGTCTACAAATGCCTCTTATCTCTCCAAATATCCATAAGTCCTGGTAAGGAATCCAGGCTGCCCTGGATGGGAGCGGAAGTGAATTTAAATCTCCCTTCTAATTGATAGATCATTCACTACGCTCTTAAAGCATTAATAATTATAGAATTTTCAGACGTAGCAGCACCCGACCTAAAGTCCCCTTAAAATAACAAGATCTGTAAAGAATATACCGACTGGTCTGCTTTGATATTGAGTAAAATGGACTCATCATTCCATTGTTCTCCTTCAAGACCCGAGCAGACAGTAGGATTAGTAACATCTGTAAGGGATATAGCAATCTAGGCAAAACATTCGTCTTAATACAATTCTACCCAGCCTACTGGCAGGGATTCAAGTCAGATCTCGCCTCATAGGCAAATCAATTGAAGGAAATTAGCCCCATATTGTTGTTTGAAAAAGGGGGCAATTCTAACACCCAGATAAGGAAACGGGGACCATTTAAAAGGGAACTTAGCAAGGGCATGTGATCTACCTCAATCCTCCAACCGGCATAGCCTCAGATTTTGTAAAGTTAGTCTTGTAAGCGGAGAAGGTACTAAATCTATCTGCTACGTTGATAATAGTGGGAACTGAAGTGTTCAACTTTGATACAAGTAACAGGACATCATCAGCATAAAGCGCAATCTTATTCTGCTTCCACCAATAGTGCAGCCTAAATATCAAAGGATCCTGCCTAATAGTCTCTGCCAGAGGCTCTATACCCAATGCAAATGGTAAGGGAGATAACGGGCAGCTCTGCCTAGTTCCCCCTCTGAAGGCCAAAATTCTCACATCTATAACTATTTGTGAGCACTGCTGACAATGGCCTACGATACAACACCTGAATCCACAACATATTCCTCGCCCAGCCCAAATCTCCAAAACATATAAAGCAAGTAATTCCATTCCACCCTATCAAAAGCTTTCTCTGCATCTAGGGAAATTATTAACCCACCCAACGCCCGCTTTTGGAATCTTGGATCACATTCAGTAACCTTCTGACATTACTACTCAAAACTTTTATGAACCCAGTCTGTTACTTCCTGAATGATCTCTTAAATGCCACACCAACACTTCAGACAACAATTTCAAATCGACATTCAGAAGCGAAATTAGCCGAAAGGAAGCATGTTCTTCCAGAGTCTTACCTGCTCTCAAAATCAGGCAAATATTTGCTTCTCAGAGAGTTGTTGGTAACAGGCCTGTCTCAAATGAATGGCATTACGTACCAATTAACGGATCTATTAACAGGTCCTTAAATTCCCTATAAAATGCTCATCCAAAACCATCTAGCCCAGGGGCCTTGCCTGGCAGGAACTCCCTTGTGGCCACAGGCACCTCTCTATTTTAGAGATAGGAGCATTTTGGACCAATCGTTGACCCTCTGAAGCTCAAGGGAAGAGAAGAAGTGTTCCTTGCATGTGAATTCATCTCCAGATTGGCGCAATTTATACAGTTTAGCATAAAAATCCCTAAATGCCCCATTAATGTCTTTGATTTTAGTCTACTATACCTAGAATCACGCACAGCGGGGTTAGTCCTAGAATCAGCCCTCTTCTTAGTCAAAAAAGGCAAGTATTTACTCGGCTTGTTCCTGAACTCGTACAGTTTTTGCTTCGCTAATTTTAATTCCTCTCGGTCCGCAAGGAATCAAGAGCCACCCGAGCTGCGTTAACCTCTTAACTGCCTGTTAGGATTCCTCCTATACCCTTCCTCCACTTTGGCTAATTTTGCCTCCAACTGGCATTGGCTTTCCATCATTCAATGCCTTTTGTTAACTGTATAAGAAATAACCAACCCCCAAACGTAAGCCTTGCGGGTCTCCCACAAAAGATATGGGGTCACATCAGAAAGGAAATTGACAGAGTAAAAAACTTCAAACTCTTTCTTCATGGGAGGGGGGAAGCAAGCCCTCGAGTAAAAACTCTAGGAAGACAGGAGCATGGTCAGAGAACACAACTATACCTGTAGTTTAGGAGGATATCAAATGTAAGATTGCTCTAGGTATAAAGAAATAGTTGACTCTAGTGTGACGTTGACGAGGAGCTAAGAAATAAGTAAATTCTTTATCTCCACACGTCCAGGTATCCCAACTCCTCACATACTAATGCCATCCCACTGTCTGTAGGGTGGGGTGATTTCTGGGTACTGGGAGCTTATCCATAAAGGGGTTCAAATGACAATTCTCAAAGTCCTACAATGGAATTGGTCGAAGTTGAAATTGTGCTTTTTGATTATTGACGACTGCGCAGATTGGGTATCTTGCTGTTTAACTGCTGCTGGCCTAAATGAGCTCCTTTTGTGTTTCAGAGATCGGGATTATGATGATATGGACGAGGCAGACCCTTTTAATCCTCAGGCGCGTCGCATAGCAGCTCATAACCCAACCCGAGGCCAGCTACGCAGTTTTTGTAGTTACAACAGTAGTTTGGGCAGTCAGACCAGCCTCCAGCCACCTGCAAACACGACCACCACTCAAACAGCAACCACAGCAACCACAGCACCTGCGCCTGAGTATATGTAAGTACGGTGACAGAACAAACTCCGGCTGTATCTATTATCCTAAGCTCCAATTCATTCACCCGGTAAAATACACATTCAGACTTAATTCTAATACTATATTGTGAGGTGTTTTGTCATAATTGAGCAGATTACCTGTCCACCATGAGTTAGGTTACAAGGTGCAATTTTAGTATCAAGTTCATTTCATAGCTCAATATGCACAAATAGTGAACTGGATAGAAAAAATAAATAAAACAGCAGTCAATCCAAATTAAAACTATTGTCTACTGAAGCAGAAGTTGGCTTCCAATACTTCTGTGAAGAAATGTTTTGTTTGACTTACTTGATCTGATCATTCTAAACGCTGCAATGTTGCTGTGTGTGACTATATGAATGATCTTATACTGGGAATTAAATATCTTTAAAAAATGAGGATTCTTAATCATTTCAGGTTGAGATCACAATCAATCTCATTGATTGATGAAAACTGTAATGACTAAAGTTTGTACTGTTACATTTTCTACCTGGTTAGTGCGTATTGCAGCAGATTATATCCAACAATTCTGTAAACAGTACTTGTTCCAGGAGCCATAAGTGGCAGTGTGACTGGCCATTTTTACATTAACTGTGAAAATTAGTGGCTGCCGTTCTTAATTTTCATTTTCTGACACAGGAATAACACCGTGCTATTTGGTGGAAACCCTCGCTACGAAAATGTTCCGCTGATTGGAAGAAATTCACCTCCACCTTCGGTACGTTGGGCATTTGCGACAGAGTCATTTTTATGACCCACATTACAATTCTCTTCTTCGCTTTTCCTCTTTGGTCCAGATGACCGGCTCCTTTGGGCTGTTTATCTGACCATTATAACACTGTCAGGATAATATCTTAACAAACTGGTACCTCCAAAACAATATGACATTTTTCTACCGTCCATAATTGCAAGTACATAACTGAACGGTGAAAGTCTGATTTGCATATGGTCTGCTTGACCATAAAAATACCATACCGAAAGCAAGTTCACTCTGTGTAGGCTGTTCTGAAAAGTAACAGCAGTGAATACACTTGCAGGTAGATGTGTTTAGAGGATAGGGGAGGGTGAAGTGACAAATATGGCCAGACAGATCACCATTGTGCAGCACGTCTGACTCACCTCTTAAATGATGCAGGGATAAAATCATAATGGCCAAACAAAAATTGCCCCCACCTCTGACTAGGCCCTCTAATTCCAATAGGGTTAATATAAAGTCAGTTCTGAGGAATACGGATCTCTCAATTCCTAGCTGTGATCAGCCTGTCTCTATCAAGGTTGTTATGGGGTTGGTGTACAATGATTGAAGCAACATCCCTGACTGGGGAAGGCCATGTTTCCAAATTTCCCACCTTGAAAGTGCACCTAAGTAGAAAATGTACTGTCTGTGATTGAATGGTCTACTGGTACTCGCTGTACAGGTTCAAGCATTAATGATTTGATATTTGGTTGAGGTGGCAGAAGCCATCTGTACCTCATGGACCAGGTAAATTACTGTTTTCCAAACAAGACTAAGGATAGGGAAAGATCCCTCTCCCTTTTCCTGAAAATTATACTTCTGTATTGGCTGGCTTGCAACTTTATCACCAGGGCATTTTCAGCAAAACTCATGATGATAATCCTTTTATACATCGGTTAACTCTCATTGGAGGGAATTTAAAAAACACGAGTAGAGAAAGCAACATGTAATTTTAAAATATAATTAAAGATAAAGCATATCTACCAATTGTTATTAAGTGTTTTGCTTCCAAAGCACTAGATCACAGGAATGATAATGAAATGATTTCCTGTAATGACATATTTTACTTTGAATATGAACATTCATATTTAAAATTGGACATATTAAATGCTTGACAGTTGACTTTTAATTTGTTTGTCTTTGTAGATTTGCTCAACAACACATTGCACAACAAAATTAAATAATTTCAAAGTGAAAGTTCATCACAAATGTTTATTCAACAAAGGAATCCTCCGTGTAATACAACATTTCTGCCAGTAAATGGCACTGTTGTGTTGATGTATTGTTACCCTATGTAGCTGTCATTGGTGCTTCTTGCAGTTGTGGGAGTCAATTACTTTGAGGAGTTTCAGTTAAATTTTGAGGCTTCCTCAAAAAGATTATAATAGATTCATCTAAATATTTGTATTGGCAAACTACTTCCTAATCCCAATTAGAATATGTTGGCCCATTTCACTGATTTGTGTTGTGTTACCCTGTCATTCTGACATGATTTTTCCACAGCGCGATCTTTGACCGGTGAGGGCGGGAATGGGTAGGTGGTGGTATAAGGTAGTGTAAGAAGAAGTGAAGAAAATAAGTGAATACCCAATTTACATACCTGGCCACACTAATGTGGAATTCCAGAACAATCCAGATGTAGTAAGTGGGACTAATCGGTCACTCTTTTGGAGAGCCAGCACAGGCACGACATTCTAAGTGGCTGCCTCTGTGCTGTATAATTCTTTAACACAATGATGTGCTACTCTTAACTAGGCAAAATGAAAATGAAAGCAAGATGCATCCACTGATGGAAGAAATATTTATCGGAATGCAATTTATCCATGAGTGCCATGCATTTCCTTTAACGACTAGCTGTAAAATGTTTCCACAGACCTAGAAACCAGTTGATTGCTAAACCTTCCTTCCTTTTGGTGAATATTGCAAGTTTGAGGGAGGAAATGCATCCTTAAAGCCTAGATGGGTACTTATGTATGCCATATGAAGGTTGGAGCCTGGATTAGGGTGCACAATTACATTTTGCTAGGGTCCACAAGGCTGAGAATCCCATTGTAACAAAGTCACATCAATCTTGAGTAAAAGCAAAGTACTGCAGATGCTGGAAACCTGAAATAAAAATATAAAACATCTGGGGAGTGAGAAACAAGAGTTAACGTTTCAACGGGTACTGCCAGACCTGCTGGGTTTTCCCAACATTCTCTGTTTTTATATCACATCAGCCTTCAGTTTGTCAACTACCTTTTTAATCACAGGCAGAGAGCAAAACTGGATCTGAATCGCGGGTCCCTGAATTTTGGCTGCATCATTGTCAGCTCTAGATTGGTCCCATACTGTGAACTTACTGTACAGTTGCTTATACATGTGTTCTGCTTCCCAGTCCTTCTATTTTGTACAAAACTCTGCTTTGCATATTTGAGAAGTGTCTTTTTAGTTGGAGCAAGATTTTTTTTTCTAACAGAATTTTCCTAATGGTAAGTTAAAGATGTTTTCAAACGATCTTTCGTCTTTAAGATTGAGTAATACTCCATCGCTCAAATTAAAGCTGCATTGTAACTGGCTATGCTGTATTACTACTGGTTATAAAACCAATATTTCATCTTTTCTTTTGACTGAGTTTTGGAGCTGAAATAAGAGTGATTTAAAACAGTAAGTTTTCAACATTTGTGAATTTGAGTATTTTTTATCATGTTTTGTTTCATTTCCATCCCGTTGTCATTTGATATTCTTTGAAACTGATGTTCTGTGCTTCTTTTGTTCCATTGTTTGTCTATTTGTTGGTTTCATTGTTTTCTACCTATTTAATAAGGAGAAGCAAAATTGTTTGAATTCAGCATGCACGTTTGTACATGGCTTTGGATCATCATCATTTTTATTTGAATCACTTATTCAGCCACGTCCTCATACACCATAGAAACCTGGCCAATCTTGTTTTGATTCTTGGAGTTCTTATTTTTCGTGATTTGATTTCCTCGCCGCACGTTGACAAGTGAAATCAAGATTGCTCAACAGTTAATCTTTCCCCTTTCCCAAGTTTGGGAAAGTTCTCTCGATTCTTAACATTACAATTAGGTTCTGCAGCTTTTTTCACGAGTTTCAGGAGAGTTGAGTATGGTTTTAGCTTTTACTTATCCTTTTAATTGTCGTTTCCATTTCTCGTGTTGATTCCTTATGTACAAACTCAGTGAGGACCAATGTTGTTGCAGTAACTCCAGGATACTAGTATTATTTAAGTAGCAAAATGGCCTGTTACAGACCATTTCAGACGCAAGACCAACTTTAAAGTGTCAGTCTTGGTGCAATGGGCGTATACTTGCTGCTGAATCAGAAGGCCATGGGTGCATACACCACGCCAGAAACCTGATCACATAACCTCAATTTAATTTTCAATGCTGCACTGATTGAGTGCTGCATGATCTGAGGTACTGTTGTTTGTATGAGATGTTAAGCCTGGGCCCCATATGGCCCTTTGTAAATGTAAAAGATCCAAAAAACACTATTCAAATTAGAGTAGGTGAGGTCGACTCATGTCATGGACGATATTTATGTCTCGACCAACGTTCCTAAAAAGATCATCGGGTCAGTTATTTAATTACTGCTTGCGAAAGCTTGTGTACAAATTATTTTACTGTATTTTATTCATTTCAACAGGGGATACACTTCAAAAGTACTTAATTGACTGTGAGATACCTTGAGCACTACATGAAAATGTATTTTTATTTGCTTGCCTTCTTACTTTCTTTCCTTATTTTCTTTGTCTTTTCCATTAGTGCCAAACCCTTGTGCATTGACATTCTCAGACAAAAACTATTGTTAGTAAGTTAGTGTAGAGAACGGACTAAGGTAGGTTCTGGACATTTTTCCCGCAGTGGAGCAAGGAGCTCGTATGGGACTCCTCTCCACTACTGTTAGAAGGAAAACAATCTTGATTCTGATCAAATTATTATGAAATATGAAGGTTCCTATAATTAAAAGTGGTTACCTTAACCGTTTTTTGTTTTCAAAGTCAGATGTATACTGTTCTGAGTCACAACAGTCCTGCGCAAGCACTATTTCACTATCATTGTGAAACGTCTTATATTATGTATAACGGGTGGATTTTGGATGTTGCTGGTGAGCAGCTTTGAGTTTATGTGACTGCTTTCATAGAATTGGTACCAGCCAGGTTTTGTAACCAATAATTTTATTGAACAAGCTGCGCTGGTAGCACATCTCACCGTAACCATGTGTTAGATGTTCAAAATATCGTGTTTTCAACATCTCTTTCTCGAGACACTTGTCTTCATGACGCTTCCAAGCCCATGAGTCTATCAACTGATCAAAGAGGCTCAATCAAGTAGCAGGCAATTCATCCCAGAATATGCTAACATAATTCTCTGTGACTAATCTAAGCCCTGCAATTCCCAGAGAAACATCTTAAAGGTAGTTTTCCACCTTGTTCAAATGAGCAACAAACTGACCTTTTACGGCCTTTCAGCAAATCTGTCAACGCTGTTCCCCCATCTAAACGCCCCCACCCTCCATTCAACCCCAATCTTCTGCCATCCAGTGATGGAAAAGGTCCAATGGAATTGGAACTAGAAAAGTCACCATTAGCACCAAATACACGTTTAGTTAATGCATTGAAACAAAAAATGACAGAAAAGCACGATCTTTTAAAATTCATCTGGGATAACATTGGCAGAAAATATATTTAACTGTATACAAGAGGTAAAAAAAAAAATGGTATGAAGCTGAAATTAAGACAGGAAAGAGTGTTTGTAGTTACTTAATGTTACATTACCCGGATCAGACCCCAATTTATATTGGGAAACTGACGAGAAACCCCAACAATTTTTTTATTTGTAAACTGTGATTTCACTGACACCTACGGGATCGTTTGTATTAAATCAAACTTTATTATTAACACAGAATTTAACATCTGAGGAAAAAAAAGAGCTTTTCAATTAAGTTAAACAATTCTTTGGGATATGGTCCCCCAGAAGGGTAGGGGGTTTTAGTTCAGGCGGGCAGCATAGTTGGTGCAGGCTTTGAAATTAGCTTGTTCTGCCTTGATTGAAAGCTTTATAAAAGCATTAGTTAGGAACAATATGCCCATCTTTTAGAGATGATGACGGAAAGCTTCCAGAAACACTGATTTGCTGCAAAGGAATTTGTTAGCTAGCCATTAACATAAGTGGGACTTTATTGCCTTGATCATGTCCATCTTACTTCACTTTAAGCACCCCATACGATGTGAGGAAGAAAATTTTTTTTCAAGAAAAGTACAACATCATGTGATTATAAACATTCATTAGACTGGTTTGGAAAAAAAATTGCAATCAAAAATGAGGTATCCATGGCACCAATATTATCTTCCAAAATATTGTTGCATATCAACAGTTTGCGTCTCTTTATTATATAGTGTATGCATATGCTTAATTACTTGTATCCCATTTTATATTTTGAACAAACCTTTTGTCTGTTTTAAAAATCTCCCCAGTGAAGACTGCACCTTATACATTGTTGACCATCTGGAGTGTGGCTTGATGGCCAACCTTGTCAGAAATCTAGATGTTGCAATTCTTCCAAAAGGTCATAAGATCTTGGCCGGAATTCTCCGGTCACTGCAATTCAATTTTCCTATCGGTTTTGCAGCAACGTGGCATGCTTACAGTAGGAAATCCCATTGACAAGCGGTGTGAAGATAGAATCACTTCGCCAGCGAACGGCGCGCGGCCGAGAAACATGCAGCTAGCGGACCAGAGAATCCCATCCCTTGTCTAAAATTTGCCTGCCCCTGGATTGTCTTGCTTGGAATTTCGTGATGGAGTGTCAGAAGTAACAGCTGGGCATTTGCTTAATTGTATTCTATAATCTGCCACCTGGAGTGGAGGAGTATTAGCAGTAATTATGTGTTAATCCATTTTTCTAGCCTTGCTGTTTGGTGATAGAAGGTTACAAGGTGGTGAACAACGTCAAGGAAATCAATTTTTTCCCATTGTTTCTCAGTCACCATTCCTAAACCACATTAACCGGGTGGCTTTGTGACTTGTTTAATTCATTTTCCTCTCACTCTCACAACAAGCATCACGTGCACCAAGAATTGTATGTTTTTAACATCTTTGGGCAAGTGCTCCATTTTTTTGTTGCTCTCACTCAAACTGAAAATATTCTCAACTTTTTGACTAATGCCTGCTTGACATCAGTTTGCTGCTCGTGTCTCTGCTAATGGATAGACAAGTAGAAAATCAATCTCTGAAGTACTGAACCACCAAACTTTCACTGGTCTTCTTGGCCCTGCCCATGCACACTTGAATCTCCCATCATTATTGAAAGCCATTAACGCCTACTTTTCTTTGGCCAAACAGACAGGCCATCTCTTCCTGATAGATTATTAAATGAAGCAATAAACCTATTCACAGTATAAACCACAGGAGAACTGCTGGAATTTCAACATGGAAGTTCATAATTTCCTAATTTAATCTGAAGACCTGCCAAAAATTTGAATGTATAAAATAATTTTTAAAAACTGTATTTTTGTACAGTTCTAATTTTCAATATCATTACTAGCTAACCTGTCACTCCAACATCCAAATAGCTGCAAAATGTTCTATAATCAACCTTGTATTTCTTGTGCAAAATTGAGCTCACATGATCAATGGGTGTGAATCTCCCAAAGGGGATCAAAGTCCCCGAGCGAGTACGTTTTGCAGTGTATTTCCTGGCACTCGCAGTGCCGAGAAACACATGGTTATTCAATAAGGGGCCTGAACGGGGAATGTGTGGCTGAGGCCGCACTTAGCACCGTTTTGTACAGGGGGAAGCTCCACTCACTGGAACTCCCCAGCCACCCTCAGCCCGAACGCACTATGGGAGGGTCCCCAGCCCTCCCGCACCCCCTCCCAACACCCACGCTGGGCAACCCCGATGACGCACGTGCATAAAATGCCAACCTGGCACCGTGGCAGCGCTCGTGCCAGCTGGCAATTCCAGGGCGTCCAGATGGCACCAGCCAATGCCAGGGCACCACCCTGCCCAAAGAGCATGCAGCTGGGGGCCTTCAATCCCCTGGGAGACCCCCCACGAGTGCCATTCCGTCTGGTCCCCGTTTGTGGGGACCAGTGCTGAACAGAGATCGCCCGAGGTCCACGAGGTGAAGGGATTGAATCCCAAAGCCTCAGGTACCTCCAGAATCTGCACATTAGAGTAAGGCTAACGGCCTCGCTCTCATATGCAGATTAGCCAAGAAGTGATGGCCAGGATTTATATCACAACATCTTGCGAGTTCAGATTGAATCTCATGAGGCGTGGTGAGCCGGATAGATCCCTGAGAGGGGCCACCCGGCTTTCATCAGCCATGCTTGGAGCTGCTTACCGGGCGCAGTGTGGCCATTGGATTGCGCCCTAAATTAATTTATTTGTCATATCATTGGAGCTAAGCCTAGAATACCACAGGCATTTGTATTTCATTTTCTTTTTGTTGTGTTTCCACACCAAACTATCAGCTTGATTCTATCAAATAGCTAACCGGCAGTACAATTATAGTAGAACAAGATATTTATTTACACCTTCCTTGAACCATCACTAGTGGAATGCTTTGCTCTCATCCATTCAGCAACCCAGAATGGTTTATAATACAGCTGTCTTTTGACTTCATGCTGTGCTCCCTGAATTCAAAAATGTGCTTGTATTACCCTGTGTTGCTTATGTCATTGTTTCTCTGTGGATGTGTCCCAAAAATTGGTTATTTAAGATGCAGTACTATTTCTTTGTGTTTTTCTGAGTTTGAATTTGTTACTCAAGATGTTGAACTGAAATGTTTCCTCACTGAGCCTTTTTTTCCCCCCCTTCTAGTACTCCCCCAGTATGAGGGCCACCTACCTTGCAGTGAGTGAAGAACCTACCAGAATTTATGGAAATATATTTCCTGTTTAACAATTACGCTGTCCTTCATCACAGACTTCAAGATTCTTTACTGCCAGCTAAAAAGAAGTATCACTATACTAAAACGAAGTTGTTTTGGCTATTACTCTCTCCCATTCTTCGAAGTTTGAAGTGATAATCACCACATGGGAGCAATAGAGAATTGTTGAAGATTGATGCTGTCCATCTATCAAATGGATTTTCTGATTCATAGTGTTCAAAACAACTGTTAAACTGAATGCGTGAAGCTACATCTGAAAATATTGCATTGTTTTAAGTGGCATTCTTACTGGAGGCTGGTATATAATTGGTATGTGCTAAGGAATTGAATTGTAATTAGAATCTGACGTAAGAAGTGCCTTGTCAAGCAGACAGATTTTTTAAAAATGGTGTAAAATTGAACTTAACATCCAAGGTGCCTAACTCTGAATTGGATGTGAAATTGATTCTAGGACTTGTGAATCACATGAACATTACCTGCATATAACTGTTAGAACGGCGCTTCATGTTATTTTTGACCAGTGTATACAGTGCACGTCAAATATATTCAAACACTGTATTTCCAAGAAAAGCAAAAGTAATCTAATCTGGTCAATTCATGCTATTGTGGCTTTGGTTTCTTTTGGCTAATTGCAGAATAGGGTCGACTGATTATGGAGCAATCAGAATTGTCACGTCCTTCCAGGAGGACAAACTGGAACTGGCTCTTGCTGAAAACTATGTTGGGGTGGGTGAAAAATCGGATTTATTTGTTTTACAAAAAAAAAATTCAACGCTCCGCACATGATGGTTTCTTTCCGACATTGAGTTATCTACTCTGGATTTTGTTCAGAGTAACTTAAGTGCTCGATCCCATTTCATACTCGATGGCTGCTTCCAAACTCCCACCTGAGCCACTTGTAATAGTTATGACAGATAACGGCAGTATATGTAAACTATAGTTTGTGATTGGCAACATCATATTTCAATTTGCTCACATAACATCTGACTGGCTTCTTTCTAATACAGCAGCCAAATTCATGGTCAGATATTTAGTAAGTTCCAGATTTAAATTGTCACATTGTAAAATGTTCTGTTAGTTATCCTTCTATGAAATAACTTGACAATATTTCACCAACTTGAATGATCTGATACCTGGTATGATAACCATTTATAGATTCCTTCTTCCAGGTCTTATCTCCCCTATGGAGTTGCAGTGTTTGCTACTTCCTGCATATTCCACTTGGGCAAAAACATAGGCCTCCTGAATTGTACCATGTGGAGAAACCTTGCGTTGCACTATATTTTACAATTAAAGGAGCAGCTATGATTTCAAATATTACATGTACTCCAGTGAAGTGGTTGTGGATGCAATTTGCTTCCATAAATTAAGAAAACCTAGCTTGTTTATAGAATCTTCATCCATATTCCTAAGGGCATGTCTCGTGAGCATTTTCTCCTCACCAGTTGTATGCCTGTATTTCAGTGATTTATCTGTAAGTAGCAATATCTTTTTGAGCAAATGTCGTGTAATCTGATTGTAATCCGGTCTATTTTGGGTTAAGGCAAAAAAGGACTCTTTTAACATTCTGTGGAACAAAGTAGGTATTTGTGATCTACTTTGAGCATGTTTGATGTATTATAAATTCATTGGGTCCATGCAGTGTGCATTTCACAGAATACATTGACCATGTGATATTACAAAAGGGTTATATACAAAAGGTAATAATTGGTGAAGATTGCCAAGTTAGAATTGTGGAAAGTTTTCAAGAGGGCTATATAATACTTTCAAATAGCTAATACTTTTGAATGGTAAATTCCAAAACATTCTCTCAAAACACACAGCGAATTACAGCATGTAACCTATATCTTTCAATATAAAATGAAGTGGATTCTGAACCAAACCAATAGAAAAGATAATGAAAATTTAAAAATATGCTGTGTTCCAGTTTCTAATCAGAATGAAGGAACTGATGCTGTTTTGGCTTTTCCAAGCAAATCATTAATACTTTTTCAGTCATTCCAAAAATAATTCTAAATTTCTTCAAAATAGTCATA
The DNA here is from genome assembly GCF_902713615.1 of Scyliorhinus canicula. NCBI lineage: Eukaryota > Metazoa > Chordata > Chondrichthyes > Carcharhiniformes > Scyliorhinidae > Scyliorhinus > Scyliorhinus canicula. Next base: position 28,677,677 of record NC_052163.1, read on the forward strand.
AATTCTTAAATTACCACAAAATACCACTGGTAACAGTGAGAACAGTTGAAAGATTAAAATGAATGCCTCAAATAGCATGCTGCCTGAGAAAGCTCCTTGAATTCAAACCAGTTCAGCCAACGGTAATAGTCATGTGAATATAATGTTGTTTTGATTGTAATGTATTTTTGGTTTTATTATATAGTGTTTGTGACAGTTAATTTGGGTGTTTTGTTACTGTGCCAACAATAATCGAAGGGGTACCATATGATTCCAACATGTGGAATGACCGCAGTACAAAGAAAGTTTTTTTAAAAAAAAGTCCATTTGGTTAATTCTTTTATCAAGTTAGCCCTGAAGGGGATGGTAGACTAACTGGGTAAAATGAAGAACATTGAGGCTACAATTTGTTCATATACATCAAATGGTTAATCGGCATCAGCTCCTTTCTTTGCATACTAATGAATATCCTACCATTATTAAGATTTAAAAACCTGTTAACTACTTCACTGCAGACTAGTATTAACTTTGTCTTCAAAGTTCGATATTTAAGGGTGGCAAAGCACAATTTGAAGCCCATGTGACTCTTCAAACATACTTCATATTCCTTTAATGGTTCAGCCGCACTAAAATCCTATAAGGGTTTGGGAGGGAAGATATTAACTTTGCTTTTGGCATGCCTTTACATTTCATGACATTCCGATGCAACGAGACCTTGTGTATCAATGAAACACACAATTAATGGAATCTATTTTAATGCTGTTATCAAGGATTTTGTACTCTGGAATAGAGACAAAATGTATTTCTCTGCGTGGAATCACTGTTTAATGCATAGAATCATCATGCAAAGCTAGACTACTGTATGATTTTTCTCCACCAATAAGTTCCTTGTAATCTGCTGTGGGCAAAACAATGCAAGATGACCATTTTGATATTTGTAGAGTTTGACACAAGGCTGTAAGCAAATTTATTTTTTACCAATTCTTCATTAATTTCAATGAGAAATTAGTTCTTGCAGGCTAATATTTTAATGTGTTTTGAGACATTAAGTTCTATTATATAGACTGAGAGCATGTGTATTAAAACTAAGTTAAATCTTTGCTGTGAAATGCCACCATATTTCCTGCTCTGCTCTTCCCAGTGAAATAGGCGGGGGGGGGGAGGAAACGTACAAAATTCAGTAAATCTGCATCACAAAATAAATTTGTCTGTGATTTAACACTGGAAAATGATCTCAAAACCAAACAGTTTCAAGATGGCAAAATGATTCATTGAACAAGACTACGTTTGTGGACTAAATCCACCTCAGGGTGAGTGTTGGACTTCTCTTATTGTCAGAGATATTAAGGATTATACAGGAATTGAAGTAAATCTGCATCCAGTCTGTTCAACGGTGACCGGCTGGAACCAATCATACAGCTGTTGTTTCAGTGTTGGAAGGCAAATGTTGTTAACACGTTATTATGACCATTGACGAGATATCAGCAATATTTAACTCTGATGTGATACTATCATTTTATATTGTGTAGTTAATTTCAATTTAGGGTTTTTTTAATTACAATTTTTGTAAATGTATTGAATTGTGTCAACACCATTCTCAAGGTATTGCATTAGGAATCTTTTTTTTATCTTCTCTGCAAAGAAGTAACCATTTCACAACGAAAAACATAACTATCTACAGAATAAATTATTGATTTTCAATAAAGTTTATCTTCATTATGTTGCAATTTTCAGACTGCACGTTGATGTAAAGCTAAATGTGCAGAACTCATGAAATTATTCAGTGGGACCGATTCAACTTAAGCCATTACTAAATCTTCACAAGGACTTGGCACTTTTGCTTTTTTTCACTCTAAATATATTGCAGCACGGGACCGACAAATAACCCCTTGTTTTGCAGGATACTAACCATGATTGGGTTAGATAAAAGGGTTGGAAGGAGGCTTCTGTGGAATATAAAAGTCTTTACACAGACCAGTTAGTTTGAATAGTCTACTTCTGTGCCGCAGTCTTTTGTCATTTTATGTGCAACGATCAAATTTGATACTTGGTCCATGTGGCAATTCGGAGTTAGCACATTTAAGTTTTCTAACTAATTATATAGGCATGTGAAAAATAAATCATTCATTTTTCTCATTAGTAGTTTTCCCCCCTCGTAACTAGCATTTACATACAAACAGAAAGGCTGTGATGTTCTAACGGGCAGCCTTTGAAACCTTGTTCGCATATTCGAGCATCCTTGGGTGGGAGGGAGGGAGGTTCAGAACAGGATTAAATTCCAGTTCTTTCTTTATATCATCAGGGACCATCATTTTCCCCACCTGTCAGCCTCATCTCACAACCTTTCACAGCTATTTGTGCTAGGAGGTAACCATTGTATGTGTTTAAGTTCCTGAGTATCGAAGGCAAAATGTTCTTCTCAATGTTCCTAATGCAGCATAAATTCCTAAAAAAAATAAATCATGGGTACTGGCAACGGAAATATTTAAACTTAAACACACCACTGCTGACTTAAGCAGTCTTTAATAAATACATTTCCGGAATCAAACACAAATAGCTCAGAGCTTCAACGTAGATCTCCTTTCCATTCCTTCAGATTTATTAAAAACCATTAGCCTCAAATTGTTTAGATTTTTTAACTAAACAACTGAAGTAAAGTGGGAAGTGATTTAACAACAGAAAAAAATCAGCGACTCTGCCTGAGCATTTCTTAGTAGAGTAGCACTTTTGCCATTCCAAATGTCAGTGCTTCCCTAAAATAAAGTTTGCAGAACCCAGTCTCCAGTTTCTCTTGGGAAAAACCCTGAAACCCTTACATGCTGGAAGGACATACACCCTATCCTTTAACTCCAACTGGGGGGGCTAGAAAATCCCAGCCTTCATGTTGGGAAATACTACAAATTGCAGATGATCATTGGGAATTCTGAAAATTGCTCACCCCTGAAAGCATAGTTTAGTCCACTGTTGGGCTAAAATATCTTGTCAGCATCTAGAATTTTGACATTAGGGTAAAATGTATAGACAATCCGATAGTTTTAATACCTTGTGTTACATTTAAAACTGTTCATTTTGTTTAAAAACCTTAACTTGGGATATTGGAAAGCTTGGTGACTGAAAGGGGAAATTGTCAATTTTTAAAAATGTATCCTTTCACAAGTTGTGGGCTTTACTGCCCATCCATAATTGCGCCTGAGAAATAGGTGGTGAGCAGTCTTCTAGAACCGCTACAGTCTATGTGGTGTAGATATACCCAGAATGGGAGTTCCAAGATCTTGGCCCAGCCACAGTAAAGAGCACCATACAGAAAATATCAACCCACTTGTGAAGAAACAGCGATATAATTCCAAGTCAGGATGGTGTACGGCTTGGAGGGGGACTTGCAATTGGCGGTGTTCCCTTGTGTATGCTTCACAGCGCCAGGGTCCCAAGTTCGATTCCTGGCTTGGGTCACTGTCTGTGCGGAGTCTGCACGTTCTCCCCGTGTCTGTGTGGGTTTCCTCCGGTGTTTCCTCCCACAAGTCCCGAAAGACTTGCTGTTAGGTGAATTGGACATTCTGAATTCGCCATCAGTGTACCCGAACAGGAGCCAGAGTGTGGCGACTAGGGGATTTCCACAGTAACTTCATTGCATTGTTAATGTAAGCCTACGATTATTATTATAATTGCTATTATCATTGTGACAATAATAAAGATTATTAAATTATTATTATTATGCTGCCCTTAACCTTCTAGGCAGTAATGGCTATGGGTTTTGAAGATGCTGTCAAAGGAGCCTTGGTGAGTTGCTGCAATGCATTTTGTAGATGGTACACACTGCTGCCACTGTGCGTCAGTGGTGGAGAGAGTGAATGTTTAAAGTGATGGATGGGGTGCCACTCAAGTGGGCTACTCCGTTCTGGATAGTGTTAAGCTTCTTGAGTCTTGTTAGAGCTGGACTCCTGCAGGCAGTAGAGTAATGTATCATATTGCTGACCTGTGCCTTGTAGATGGTGTACAACAGGCTTGTACAACCTCCAGCTCATGGGCCAGATACAATCCCCAAGGCTTTTTAATGCAGCCTGCCACATTATTGGGCTCAGATGTTTAAGATTTCTTTATGGTCACAAGTAGGTTGACATTAACACTGGAACAAAGTTACTGTGAAAAGCCCCTAGTCGCCCCATTCCGGCGCCTGTTTGATGCCGCTAAAAACCACCTTAAGGGCTTTCCATAACGTGGAGAGCAAGACAGACTCATTCTTATTAAACTGACATATTCCTCAATTGCAGAAGACAGACCCCCGCAAAATCCTATATCTGCTAATATCGCTGCATCCAACCTCCGCGATGGTCGCTGAGAGGGGCCCAACTCCAGAACCTAGTCCAATAGCCGAGTATACCACTAGCAACGCTTTTGCTACCCCCAATGGAGCCAATTACTTAAGCCTCGATCGATCCACCTTTGGATCTAGTACACTGTTTAAATTCCCTCCAAAAATTAGTTGCTATGAGTCCAAGTCAGCAATGGAGGCCAGCAACATCATAACAGACCCCCCCCCCCCCCCCCCCCCCCCCGCCCGCATAATCCTAATTTGGTACGTAAACATTGACCAGAATCACCAATGTGCCCTGTGTCTGCAAAAGACCCGCTGACCATCGCATATTTGCTGTTGGTGTCTGCCATGAACTTGGTAGCTGAGAAAATAACTTGTTTATTGATCAAAATCGTTGCCCCTCACCCCCGGGCATACCCGCAGCCTGGATGTAGGCCTCCAGAGGCCTCGTCAAGGTGGGTCTGGTTCAGAGGAAATGGTGTCTCCTGCAGCTTCACTTTACCTTCGTCGCCAGTGTAAAGTCCCTGGCAAACGACCACTTAGAAGCGATGACTTTAAAAACTCAAATATTTATTACATCATATTATACCTCCTACTCCCCGAAGGGTCTCCCACACTTGGGCCAAGGGTATCTTTGTCCCAGAGGCCCCTGGTTTAAGGAGGCAGCTCCGCCCCCTCTCCTCATTTAGGTGGATCGTACTCAGTTGCCCTCGGGACTCTGAGGTTGCAGATCCATCGGCCTCCTGTAGGGTTATATCACGAACGATGACTACCCTATGCCTTTTTCTCTACCGAGGAGCCTCGTGAAGTCGCTGAGTCCTTTGACGAATTTCTATCCCTGGGTTCCTTTCTCCTGGCCTTTCTTGGCATCTCTTTAATGTGAGCACCTTATTATTTTATAGATGGGATGGTTTGAAAAAATAACCCCAGAAAACAGACGGAAAAGGCTGAAAATCAACAACTGCCGGGAGCTGCCTCGAGCACGACCTCCCTCTACATGCCGCCACTGCAAAGTCTCATGGTTAGATTCTCTCTTGTTGGAGATAGTAATTGCCTGGCATTTTTATGACACAAATGCAACTTGCAACTTAGTTGCCCGAGCATGCAATTTAGCAGCCCAAGCATGCATGTTTTACAGATCTTGCTACATGTAGACATGGACTGCTTCAGTATCTGAGAGTCGCAAATGGTGCTGAACGTTGTGGAGCGAAGATTATTGAAGTAATTAAGATGGTTGGGCCTAGGACACTACCCTTTTCATTCTGAGTCATTCAACAACATTCTGGTTCATCAACAAAATGTAGTGAAGAAATATTAGTTTTATGTAATATAGCGAATGGATTTTCCATTATAAAATTTGATACATGAACTATGCCAATTGCAAGATTTTTAATAAGTGATGACCTCAATGACGAGATGTATTATTTCCCTACCTATCCCAAACCTGATTAAGTTGACCATGCATTGCCATGAACTTTTATTTTGAAGTATCAACTTTAAAAATTATTTCAGAGACAGTCCTGGTTCAGTGATAAACATTCTCACCTCTCAATCAGAAGGTTGTGGATTGTTATCCATTCCAGAGATTTGAGCACAAAACCCAAACTGATACTTTACTGAGAGAATGCTGCACTATCAGTCATGCCACCTTTCAAATGGGATCTTTATTAAATCAAAGTCTGGTCTGCCCTTTTCATTGGATGTAAAAGATCCCACAGCACTATTCAAAGAACAGGGGAATTGTCTTCGGTAATTTTGCCAGTGACAATCCTTCAACCAACATCACTAAAAAGGATTAGTTGATCATTAACTCACTGCTGTTTGTAGGCCCTTGCTTTGTACATTTTGGCTGCTATATCTCCTACAACAGCGACTATTCAAAAATAACTTTATAGAATACAAAGCACTTTGGACATTATGGGGTTGTGAAAGGTGAGCTTGTATATAAATACAAATTATTTTTCTTTTAATATTTGTATGCTGATGTACTGTTACAGCCCTGATCCACAGTGCCGAAGGGAAATTTCAAACCTATCCATTGTCGCCATGTCATTAAAAACTCTTTCTTTGCTATTTTCACTGCCTCCTGTAGAACAATTTTTATTCATTTTCACGAGGTGGGTGTCACTGCTTTAGCTCTACCTTGCCTATAAGAAGATGGTTGCCGGCTGCATTCTTGTACCAATAGATAGAAAGTGCCAAGATTTTGACATAGGGTGAGTGCTGATCTGTGACATGGAATGGAGCCCTGAACCCCTGGAGAGAGCACAACCTTTGTATTGGGCATCTGAGAAAGAAAAGTAGAAGATATTAACTATTTTATTATTAATGTTTTTGGTGTTTAGAAAAATATAGGTCATTTGAATATTAGCACCATCTGCCATACTCCTTGACTAGTCCGAAAAAATATTCCTTCAACACTACTCTCATTTCTAGCCTTCGCCCCATTTCTATTTTACCCAGAGATTTCAGCATACAACTGCTGACCTCCAACGATCACACCATGTCAAACAGCTTTTCCACTCCTAACCTACAAGAACACGAGAGATAGGAGCAGAAGTAAACCATAAGGTAAAAACTGGGTGGCACGGACAAGTTGGGCCGAAGGGCCTCTTCCATGCTGTGAACCTCAATAACTCTAGAAGCCCTGTTGAGCCTGCTCCATCATTCAATATGATCATTGTTGATCTTGTGCTTCAACTCCACGTTCCTCTTCACTCCCCATATCCGTTGATTCCTTGAGAGACCAAAAATCTGTCTATATCAGCTTTAAATATATTTTATGATGGAGCATCTGCAACCACCTCAGATAAAGAATTCCAAAGATCATGAGTGAAGCAGTTTCTCCTCATTTCAGTCCTAAATGACCCCATTATCCTGAGGCGGTGCCCACATAGAACATAGAACAGTACAGCACAGAACAGGCCCTTCGGCCCTCGATGTTGTGCCGAGCAATGATCACCCTACTCAAACCCGCGTATCCACCCTATACCCGTAACCCAACAACTCCCCCCGTTTAACCTTACTTTTTAGGACACTACGGGCAATTTAGCACGGCCAATCCGCCTAACCCGCACATCTTTGGACTGTGGGAGGAAACCGGAGCACCCGGAGGAAACCCACGCACACACGGGGAGGACGTGCAGACTCCACACAGACAGTGACCCAGCCGGGAATCGAACCTGGGACCCTGGAGCTGTGAAGCATTTATGCTAACCACCATGCTACCGTGCTGCCCCACATGTTTTAGATTCCCCAGCCCGTGGAAACAATGTGTGTCTCTGCTGCCAAGCCATCTGGTATCTTTCAATTACATCACCTCTCATTCTTCTAAACTCCAGAGAATACAAGCCCAGTTTACTCAGCCTCTCCTCCGAGGATCCTAGTCTAATGAACCTTCAGTGTATTGCCTCCAATGCATTTATATCCTTTCTTAAATATGGATACAGGACTGCATACAGTATTCCATATGGAGTCTCACCAAAACCTTGTACAGTTGTAACAAGACCTCTTTGTTCCTGCACTCCAATCCTCTTGCAATAAAGGCCAACATGTAATTCCCCTTTCTAATTGCTTACTATCCCTGCATGTTAACTTTGTGTTCCTTGTATGAGCACATCCAGGTCTCTTTGTACATTAACATTTACCAGTTTCATGCCTATTACAAATCATTCTGCTTTCCTATTCTTACAAATAGGAATGTGAATAACATCACAGTTCCTCACACTATATCTCTCTGCCATCTTGTTGTACTCACTGAACCTGTCCAAATCTCTTTGCAGATTCTTGTGACCTCCTCACAGCTTACATTTTAACATAGCTTTGCACAATTATTGATAGATTGTAAATGGCTGAGGCCCCAGAATTGATCCCAGCACTCCACTAGTCACAGCCAGCCAACTTGAAAATGCCCCATTTATGCCGACATTTGCTTCTTGTTCATTAATCAATTCTCTATCTATGGTAATATATTACCCTCCAACTCAGCACGGTGGCACAGTGGTTAGCACTGCTGCCTCACAGCGCCAGGGACCCGGGTTCAATTCCGTGTGACTGTGTGGCGTTTGCAATTTCTCCCCGTGTCTGCGTGGGTTTCTTCTGGTTGCCCCTGTTTCCTCCCAACATCCAAAGATGTGCAAGTTAGGCGGATTGGCCATGCTAAATTACCCCTTAGAGTCCAAAAGGTTGGGTGAGGTTACTGGGCTATGGGGATAGGATGGCGGCGTGGGCTTAAATAGGGTGTTCTCTCCTGGGGCTGGTGCAGGCTTGATGGGCCAAAAAGCTGCCTCCTGCACTGAAAATTCTATGAAAAAAATTCCATGAGCCCTTATCGTTCCTATTTATTTATTGTGTTGCCCCCTTATTGAGTGTTTTTTTTTAAAATTCAGGTATATTAGATCTACTTACCCTTTGTCCACTAGTTGCATCTTCAAAAAACTCTAATAAATTTGTTAAACACTATTTTCCTTTTGTAATGTTGGTTTTGTCTGGTTTCTGAAATGCGTTGCTAATACTCTTTTGATAATAGATTCCAGCACTTTCCGGATGACTGATTGGTTCCAACTCCAATATTTTTAACACAGCTTTGACAGAATCATCCAGATTCAAAACGTTAGTCCCCTTCTCTCTCTCCACAGACGCTGTCAGACCTGCTGAGATTGTCCAGTATTTTGCTTTTGTTTCAGATTCCAGCATCCGCAGTTATTTGCTTTTATCTAATATTTTTGAAATCAATAAACAGTCATAATCATAGTCATCGAGGTTTACAGCATGGAAACAGGAGTATGGAGGTCATGTGACATGATCAACCTCTCGAAGCACTTCATTACGACCGAAGTCAGGACCACCGGACGGTAGTCATTGAGGCATGCTGCCTGGTTCTTCTTTGGCACCGGTATGATGGTGGTCTTCTTGAAGCAGGTGGGGACCTCAAAGTAGAGTAGGGATAGGTTAAAGATGTCTGCGAACACCTCTGCCAGCTGGTCCGTGCAGGCTCTGAGTGCACGACCAGGGATCCCTGTCCCTGGGTATGGGTGAGTTATGGGCTGCTGGGGCACTCAACAGCAGATTGTTGGTTACCTGCTCGAACCGAGCATAGAATGCATTGAGTTCATCGGGGAGGGGTGCGCTGCTGCCGGAGATACTGCTCGGCTTCGCCATGTAGCCCGTTATGTTGTTTAGTGCTTGCCACAACCGCTGAGAGTCTGTGACTCTAGTTTGGTTTGATATTCTCTCGTGGCATCTCAGAAGGCTTTGCGGAGGTCGTACCTGGATTTCTTGTATAGGTCAGGGTCGTCTGGCATGAACGCCTCACATCTGTCCTTCAGTAGGGAGTCAATCTCGCGATTGAGCCATGGTTTCTGGTTCGGGAACGTATGTACTGCTTTCTTTTGCATGCAGTCATCCACACATTTGCTGATGAAGCCTGTGACGGTGGTGCCATACTCATTTAAGTTGGTTCTTAAATATGGTCGCTGAGTTCTTAAATATGGACCAGTCCACTGTCTCTAAGCAGTCACGTAACAGCTATTCTGTTTCCTCGGACCAGCATTGCACAATCTTCTTAGCTGGATTCTCCCCCTTGAGTTTCTGCTTGTAGGCCGGGAGGAGCACTGTCTTATGGTCCGATTTCCCAAAGTGCGGTCGGGGAATGGAACTGTAGGCGCCCTTGATTTTGAGTAGCAGTGGTCAAGAGTGTTGTTGCCCCTGGTGGGACAGGAGATGTGCTGGTGGAATTTTGGCAGTACATTCTTGAGTTTGGCCTTGTTGAAGTCTCCGGCCACAATGAACAAGGCCTCCGGGTGTTCTATTTCGTAGTTGTTTATAACTCTATAGTTCGGCCAGCGCCTTCCTCACTTCTGCCTAGGGTGGGATGTAGATCCCTGTGATAATGGCTGAAGTGAACTCACATGGAAGATAGTATGGGCGACATTTCACGGTCAGGTATTCCAGGTCCGGGGAGCAGTAGGTCGCCAGGGTCGCCACATCCAAGCACCCGGAGGAGTTGATGAGGAAGCACACCCCTCCACCCTTTGCTTTGCCTGATGATGCCGTGCGGTCCGCCCGGTGAATTGAGAAGCCTTCAGGTTGTATGGCACAGTCCGGTGAGGCGGGGGTGAGCCATGTCTCTGTGAAACAACACACAGCAGTCTCTTACTTCCTCTGAGAGGTAAGTCTGGAGTTAAGTTCGTCCAGCTTGTTTTTGATCTTATACGCATCTTACCTATATAACTGTCTAAATGCTTTTTACAAGACAAAATTGTACCCGCCTCTGGCAGCTCATTCCAGACACTGACATCCACTGTGTGAAAAAATTGTCCCCTGGACCCTTTTGTATCTCTCCTCTCTCACCTTAAACCTATGCTCTCTACTTTTAGACTCCCCTACCTTTGGGAAAAGATGTTGACTATCTACCTTATCTATGCCCCTCATTATTTTATAGACCTCTATAAGTTCATTCCTAAGCTCCAGCGAAAAAAGTTCCAGTCTATCCAGCCTCGCCTTAGAACTCAAACTATCAAGTCCCCGTAGCATCCTAGTAAATCATCTTTTCTGCACTCTCTCTCGTTAATAATATTCTTTCTCTAATAGGATGACCAGAACTGTGCAGTTATAATGGGTTTGGTCACAAACGAAGCAATTGCACGCGATATTTGAGTTTTGAGAAGCTTTAACAGGCATCCGTGGAACTCTCCTGTGGTGGAGTTCAGAGAAAATTAGCAAAGCAAGTTTCAAATGCCCCATTGTTATTTTTTCTGTGTCCTGGGTTGTGGTCTGCTTTACTTGCAACAGTATCCAGGACACACATCTCCTAATGCCTGGGACTGGCAGATCAGGTTGCTAACTTTGGGTGAATGGATTTCGGGAGATTTCCCAACGTGAAAAAGTTTCTGCGTGAGCTGGTTGCTCGATCCTCGACGGCCAATCAGCCATTTTCCCATTACTTTCACAAGGAACGAACCAGGAATATTCAAAGAAAACAGACGACATGCACAATATTATGAATGGCCGTTATGGGGGGGGGGGGGGGGCGAGCCTGGAGACTCCCGGACAGAGGGTTGGGAACCGCCTGCAGCCCCGCCAGCTGGAGGTGAGGCGTGGATCACCTGGAGCAGCTGAGTGACGCCTGCTTCCGGTCTTAGTGCGCGTGCGCTCCGCCAAGTCAGGCTGCGCGCGCGCTCCGCTGGCTCCGCCAAGTCAGGCTGCGCGCGCGTTCAGCTTGTTGCTAGGAAACAGCAAACTGTCCGGTGCCGGCGAGAGAGAGGGAGAGGAAAACAACCGACCGCCAGTAAGTACCGGGGACCGAGAGGGGGAGACCCGAAGGGAGTGGGGGTGGAGTGGCAAAGCAGGCGACCTGATTCCCCCCCCCCCAGAACCTGAGCCCACCGCCCCATTCCCAGGATCTGGATCTGGTTACTTCCTCCTCTTCCCCCCCCACCTCTCCCCCAAACACACACACACCCACCACCACCTCCTCCTCCTCCCAGGACCTGAACTCGAAGAAGTACTTAGGGTGACAGGGGCAGAATATGTACTGTGGATGGAAGGGGGGGGGGAGCGTGTTGACTGTTTCGATCCCAACAGAGTCGCCAATACTGTTGCTAACGTGTTTGATGAGACCATCAATTGACAAGACACGTGATTGGAAGTGAACAGTGGTTTTAATAGTCTGACAACTGAGCCTGCCTGCGACGAGATGAATTGGCAGCAGGCTCACGACTGCAGATCTTTACACTTCCGGTTAGTGGGAGGAGCCATGGGCGGAGCCCAGTACAAACTCCTCATCTCCCCCTATGGGCAGAGCCGGCAAAGGCTCGTATACAGAGCCCACAAGGACACAATACATATGATTCAACACAGTGTGAATGACTAGGCTTATAATTCACCACGTTCACCCCCTGTAAAAAAAATCAAGTGCGGCGGGGTGATGGGTCTACAAATTGAGCCGGTCCGGCGGCCGAGTCGTCCTTTGGGATCGGCGAAGCACTGGGGTTGCAGCCTCTTCGGGTGGCTGGATGGTGACGCTCGGTGAGGATACGATAGTGGACTCCGGGGGTGATTCGGTCCGAGCTTCATACCCAACTGGTTCGACTGGCGACGGGGAGCGCCGGAAACCCATAGGCGCAGGGGCGTGGAGCACGGGCAGTGAACCTGTAGGTGCGAGGGCGCCGAGCGCGGAGGGTAGTGCGGGGTGTAGTGTGAGGGGTACCTCGGCGGTAGTGGTAGTGGGATTGGATCCTGCAGGCTCCAGGTCCCGGAGAGAAACAGTGTCCTGACGGCCGTCAGGGTATTCAATGAAAGCGTATTGGGGGTTGGAGTGGAGTAGGAGCACTCTTTCTACGAGTGGGTCAGTTCTGTGTGCCGGACGTGCTTCCGGAGGAGAACCGGGCCCGGTGTCTTCAACCAAGCTGGGAGCGAAACCCCCGTGGTAGTGCCCCTAGAAAAACAAATAGCCGTTCGTGAGGGGTCTGGTTGGTGGCTGTGCATAGGAGGGACCTAATAGCATGGAGCATTTTGGGGAGGACTTCCTGCCAATGGGAGGTCGGGAGATTCCTGGACCGGAGGGTCAGTAGGACGGTCTTCCAGAGCGTCGCATTCTCTCTCTCCACCTGCCCGTTCCCCCAGGGGTTGTAGCTGGTTGTCCTGCTTGAGGCGATGCCCTTGTCGAGCAGGTACTGACGCAGCTCGTCGCTCATAAAGGACGAACCCCTGTCGCTGTGTACGTAGCTGGGGAACCCGCACAGGGTGAAGATACTGTGCAGAGCTCTGATGATTGTGTGGGAGGTCATATCGGGGCACGGGATAGCAAAGGGGAAGCGGGAGAACTCGTCAATGACGTTCAGGAAGTACACATTCCGATTGGTCGAGGAGAGTGGCCCTTTGAAATCGATGCTCAGGCGTTCAAAGGGCCGGGAGGCCTTTACCAGGTGGGCCCTGTCTGGTCTGTAGAAGTGCGGTTTGCATTCCACGCAGATCGGAAAATCCCTGGTGATGGCTTTTACCTCCTCGGTGGAGGAGACTGGTCTCCCTGCCTGATTTAGTGGGGCTGCGAGAGCGACCTCTGAGGTGTCGCTCTCCACCTGAAAGGAGACGGATTCATCCACCGCCCACATGGCCGCTTTGGCGATGTCCTCCTTGATGCAAGTGAAGGCCTGGTGAGCCTCATCTGACAGAGGAAAGAGTGTGGCCTTAAATAGTGGGCGGGCTTTGTCCGCATACTGAGGGACCCACTCACCTTTTGAGGGCTCTGGGACAATGAGGGAGAGGGGGCTCATACGGTCCGGGTCGGGGCCCAGGACTCCGTTTTCTTTTTTAAAAAATAATTTTTATTGAGATTTTTGAAAATTGTGTATAACAACAGCACAATAATAATAATAACAATAATAAACACCACCCGGCATCCATAACAACGCATATAACGAACCCCCCCACCCCCCAAACCCAATAAACAACAAAATAAATTAACGATAAATTAAATTAACATAAACAATGTCCCCCTGAACCCCCCTCCCCCCCTCCCCCTTTCCCCCCGCCCCACCAGGTTCATGCTGCTGCTGACCTAGTTCCCTATCGTTGAGCCAGAAAGTCGAGGAAAGGTTGCCACCGCCTAAAGAACCCTTGCGCCGACCCCCTCAGGGCAAATTTGACCTTCTCCAGCTTAATGAATCCCGCCATGTCATTGATCCAGGTCTCCACGCTTGGGGGTCTCGCATCTTTCCATTGCAACAAGATCCTCCGCCGGGCTACTAGGGACGCAAAGGCAAAAACACCGGCCTCTTTCGCCTCCTGCACTCCCGGCTCCACTCCAACCCCAAATATCGCGAGTCCCCAGCCTGGCTTGACCCTGGACCCTACCACACTAGACACCGTCCTCGCCACCCCCTGCCAGAATTCCCCTAGTGCCGGGCATGCCCAAAACATATGGGCATGGTTCGCTGGGCTCCCTGAACACCTAATGCACCTGTCCTCACCCCCAGAAAACCTGCTCATCCTCGTCCCGGACATATGAGCCCTGTGCAGTACCTTGAACTGCATGAGGCTAAGCCTCGCACATTGAAGAGGAGGAGTTCACCCACTCCAGGGCATCTGCCCATGTCCCCTCCTCAATCTGCTCCCCCAGCTCCACTTCCCACTTAGCCTTCAGCTCCTCGACCGACGCCTCCTCCATCTCCTGCATCACCTGTTAGATGTCAGACACCTTCCCATCCCCGACCCACACCCCCGAAAGCACCCTATCCCTTACCCCCCGTGGGGGCAGCGAAGGGAACCCTTCCACCTGCCGCCTAGCAAACGCCTTGATCTGAAGGTACCTGAACATATTCCCCGAGGGGAGCTCAAACTTCTCCTCCAGTTGACCCAGGCTCGCAAACCTCCCCTGCCCGCCCTGTGCCACCCCAGGAACCCGCCATCAATGTTCCCTGGGACAAACCGGTGGTTCCCCCGCAGCGGGACCTCCACCGAGCCCCCCACTTCCCACCTGTGTCGCCTCCATTGCCCCCAAATCTTGAGGGTAGCCGCCACCACCGGGCTCGTAGTGTACCTCATTGGAGGGAGCGGCAACAGCGCCGTTACCAGTGCCTTAAGGCTCGTGCCTCCACAGGATGCCATCTCCATCCGTTTCCATGCTGCCCCCTCCCCATCCATTACCCACTTGCGTACCATCGAGACATTAGCCGCTCAATAGTACCCAGAGAGGTTGGGCAGCGCCAGCCCCCCTCTATCCCTGCCCCGCTCCAAAAAGACCCTCCTCACCCTCGGAGTCCCATGCGCCCAAACAAATCATGTGATGCTGCTGTTCACCCTCCTAAAACGGCCCTTGGAATGAAAATGGGGAGGCACTGAAACAAAAACAAAAACCTCGGGAGCACGGTCATTTAACGGACTGTACTCTACCCGCCAACGACAGCGGCAGCATGTCCCACCTTTTAAACTCCTCCTCCATCTGCTCCACCAACCTAGTAAAATTAAGCTTATGCAAAGTCCCCCAACTCCTAGCCACCTGAACACCCAGGTACCTAAAACTCCTCACTGCCCTTTTTAGCGGGAGCCTACCAATCCCCTCCTCCTGATCTCCCGGGTGTACAACAAACAGCTCGCTCTTGCCGAGGTTCAATTTATAGCCCGAGAAACTCCCAAACTCAGCAAGAATCTCCATCACCTCCGGCATTCCCCCCACCGGGTCTGCTACATACAGCAGCAAGTCATCTGCATAAAGCGACACTCTGTGCTCCTCCCCACCCCGCACAAGACCCCTCCACCTCCCCGACTCCCTGAGCGCCATGGCCAGAGGCTCAATTGCCAACGCAAAAAGCGAGGGGGACAGGAGGCACCCCTGCCTCGTCCCACGGTAGAGCCTGAAGTACTCGGACCTCCTCCCATTTGTCGCTACACTCGCCATCGGGGCCTCGTACAGCAACCTCACCCATTTAATAAACCCCTCCCCAAACCCGAACCTCTCGAACACCTCCCACAAGTACCCCCACTCAACCCTATCAAAGGCCTTCTCCGCATCCAATGCCACCACAATCTCCGCCTCTCCTTCTGCCGCTGGCATCGTTATCACATTTAGCAGCCTTCGCACGTTAGTGTTCAGCTGCCTCCCCTTCACAAAACCCGTTTGATCTTCATGTATCACCCCCGGCACACAGTCCTCTATTCTAGTGGCCAAGATCTTCGCCAGCAACCTGGCGTCCACATTCAGCAGTGAAATTGGCCTATATGATCCACACTGCAAGGGGTCCTTATCTCGCTTCAGGATCAGGGGAATCAGTGCCCGTGACATCGTCGGGGGCAAAACTCCCCCCTCCCATGCCTCGTTAAAGGTTCGAACCAACAGGGGGCCCAACAGGTCCGCGTATCTTTTATAAAATTCAACCGGGAACCCATCTGGTCCCGGCGCTTTCCCCGACTGCATGTGGCCAATCCCTCTAACCAGCTCCTCCAACTCGATCGGCGCCCCCAGTCCCTCCACCTGCTCCTCCTGCACCCTTGGAAATCACAGCCTGTTCAAAAAGCTCTCCATTCCCGCCTTAAGCCCCTTCAGGTGCGAAAACACCCGGGCCCGCTTCACCGGCCCATTCAACCTCCGCATGTTCCACGTGATCAGCCGGATCAGGGGGCACCCTGTCCCCCCTCCCCCCCCCCCCCCCCCGACTAGCGATATCCCATCGACTGCTCGCCCCTGGCCAGCAACCCCCACTCGGCCCGTTTCCCATGGCGATAGAACCTCACCCCGACCCCCCTGACCCGCACCAGCTCCTCCCTGGCCAATCCAGCAGCAACCCTGTATCCCCCCCCCCCCCCCCCCCTCCTAGGACCCCTCCTAGCCGCGACTCTCCCTCCACTGTACTCCCGTGAGCCAGCTGACTTTTGCTGACCCCGGCAGCACCCGCCCTAACTCTGACCCCTCCCGATATGGGGTCACCCCCCCCCCCCCCCCCCCCCCCCCCAGCAGCTCCTTGGCACCGCTCCAGCGCGGGAAAACTGAACTGATATCCACGCCCCTTGCCTCCAGCTCCACCCCCCTCGTCCCGCAGCAGGAAACCAGAGGAAAGCCCGCTCTTTCCCGCTGCCCCACCCCACCCCCTCATCGCAGCTCCCAAATAGCAGTCCCAACCCATCAACCAACCTCGTACAAACAAAAACAGAACAACCACAGACCCCAACACCCCCCTTAAAACACAAAACCATAACCAACATCATCCGAAAGCAGGAAAAAAAACAAACAGAATAGCCAGCAACAGCATAAACAGTGATACAAAAAACCCCCCACAGTCCCCAATCCCTAGTTCGAGTCCAACCTTTCAGCCTGCACAAAGGCCCACGCCTCCTCCGGGGACTCAAAATAGTGATGCCGGTCCTTGTAGGTGACCCACAAGCGCGCAGGCGGCAGCATGCCGAATTTCACCTGCCTGCTGTGGAGCACCGCCTTCATCCGGTTAAACCCGGCACTCCGCTTGGCCACCTCCGCACTCCAGTCCTGGTAGATACGCACTACCGAATTCTCCCATTTGCTACTCCTCACCTTCTTGGCCCATCGCAGAACACACTCCCCGTCACTGAACTGATGGAACCGCACCAGCACCGCCCACGGGGGTTCATTCGCCTTAGGCCTCCTGGCCAGTACTCTGTGGGCCCCTTCCAGCTCCAGGGGCAGATGGAAAGATCCTGCCCCCACCAGCAAGTTCAGCATCACGGCCACATAAGCCGGCAGGTCCGACCCCTCCAGCCCCTCCGCGAGGCCCAGGATCCGCAAGTTCTTCCTCCTTGACCGAAACTCCATCTCCTCAAAACGATCCTGCCACCTTTTGTGGAGCGCCTCGTGCATCTCCACCTTCCCCACAAGGGCCGAGACCTAATTCTCGCGCTCAGAGGCCTGCTGCTGCAACTCAAGGATCGCTGCACCCTGGGTTGTCTGGGTCTCCAGCAGCTTACTTGTCGTAACCTTCAGAGAGTCCAGCAACTCCACTTTCAGCTCCGTAAAGTAGCGCAGAAGGGACCTCCTGCGCCCACTGCCTCTACTCCTCGGGGGCTCCATCGGCTGCCATTTTGTCCACCTTCCCCCGCTTTTCCAGGGGAGCTGCTGCCGTTTTGTTCCTCGCCCCACTCCGGGTCCGCACCATAAATCCCGGGGGGTATTGCCCCAGACCCCTTTACACACCAGGAATCGTCGAAACAGCGCCGTTTGGGGCTCTTAAAAGATCCCACAAGTCCTATGAAAGCGGGAGCTACTGAACGTGCGGCTTAGCTCCGCATTGCCGCCACCGGAAGTCCCAGGACTCCGTTTTCCACGACATAGCCGAGGATGGCTAGCCTGGTCGTGCGGAAAACGCATTTCTCCGTGTTATACGTGAGGTTGAGTTTCTGGGCAGTCTGGAGAAATCAATGGAGGTTACCGTCGTGGTCCTGCTGATCATGGCCGCAGATGGTGACGTTGTCCAAGTACGGAAACATGGCCCGCAGCCTGTACTGGTCCACCATTCGGTCCATTGCTCGTTGGAACACCGAGACCCAATTAGTGACGCTAAAGGGAACCCGGAGGAAATGGAAGAGGCGGCCATCTGCCTCGAACCCCGTGTAGTGGCGGTCCTCCGGGCGGATTGGCAGCTGGTGGTACGCAGACTTCAGACCCACCATGGAGAAGATGCGGTACTGGCCGATCTGATTCACCATGTCTGCAATCCTGGGGAGGGGGTACGCATCGAGGAGCGTGAACCGATTAATGGTTTGGCTACAGTCCACTACCATTCGGGATTTTTCCCCGGTCTTGACGACCACCACCTGAGCTCTCCAGGGGCTGTTACTGGCCTCTATGATCCCCTCACGTAGGAGGCTATGGACCTCGGTTCTGATAAACACCCTGTCCTGCAGGCTGTACCGCCTGCTACGAGTGCTATGGGTTTGCAGTCCAGAGTGAGATTAGCAAAGAGTGGAGGGGGGTCGATTTGTAGCGTCGCTAGACTGCAGATAGTGAGCGGAGGTAGGGGCCCGCCGAAGCTGAGTGTGAGGCTTTTGAGGTTGCACTGGAAGTCAAGTCCCAGTAAGAGTGGGGCGCAGAGTTCGGGGAGTACGTACAGCTGGAAGTTCGAGTAGCTGGCGCCTTGAATCGTTAGGGTCGCGACGGTGAGCCCTTGGAGGTGAACAGAGTGTGAGCCCAAAGCGAGGGAGATAGTTTGCCGTGCAGGGAAAATAGGGAGCGAACAGCATCTTACCACATCTGGGTGTACAAAGCTCTCGGTGCTCCCGGAGTCGAAGATGCACGGTGTACTGTACCCGTTGATTTTAATGGTCATCATCGAGTTGCGGAGGTGTTTCGGACGCGACTGGTCCAACGTGACCGCGCTGAGTTGCGGGTAGTCGGCGGCTCGATCAGCTGTGCTAGAGTGGCCCCGTGATGACTGTCCGCTGAGGTCGTAGTCTTCGAGGTGAGTTTCAGAGGTTGAAGAGGATGGAACCCAAGATGGCCGCCCCGTGGATCGCACGTGGATCGCACGTGGCAGGCGGCGAGGAAGATGGCACCCAAGATGGCGGCCCCCATGAGTCGCACGTGGCCGGCCACGTGGAGGAGGGTTGCCAAGATGGCGGCCCCCATGAGTTGCACGTGTCGGGTGGGGGCGGAGTCGGCATACAGGCAGCCGCATTTCGGGGCCTGCGGGCCTGCGAGTTTGGGAAGCGAGTGCTCTGGACTGCGGGAGTGTTTGGAGAGGGGGATTTCTTCGGCAGGCAGACCCGGGCATAGTGTCCTTTGCGACCGCAGCTGCTGTAGGTCGCGTTGCGGGCCAGGCAGTGCTGCCGTGGATGTTGGGGCTGCCCACAAAAATGGTACACTGGGGCTGCGTAGTGGGTGGGTGGCCGCGCGGCGCAGGCCTGGGGCAGTCGCTGGTAGGAGTCCCAGGATGGGGTCGCTTGGTCCGCGGGGAACGAGGTGAGGCTGCGGAACGAGACCTCCATGGTTGTAGCTAACTCTACAGTGTCCTACAAGTTCTGGGCCCCTTTTTCAAGCAACCGCTGGCGCACATAGTTTGACCTGAGCCCTGCCACGTACACATCTCGGACTGCTGGGCGACTGATACAGCTTGATAATTGCAGTTCCAAGCTAAGGCTTTTAAATCACACAGGAATTCGTCCAGCGACTCCCGGGGCGCTGGCGGCGGGTCGTAAAAATGTGGCGCGCGTAGACCTCGTTGATGGGCCTCACGTGCATTCGATTGAGCATGGCCAGGGCCTCCGTATATGAGGAAGTACTGTTAAGTTGAGTAGAGATACCGTGGCTCACCCTTGCGTGCAGTAGGCTGAGTTTCTACTCCTCCGTAGTTTCTGACGTGCTTGATTCAGCCAGGTAGGCCATGAAACATCTGAGCCAGTTTAGAAAGATTTATTTCGCCTCTGCAGCCTGTGGGTCGAGTTCTAGTTGGTCAGGTTTGACAGCTGATTCCATAGTTGTTTTCTTCAAGTTTCCTAAGACTATTAAATTGATGAGACCATCAATTCACAAGACACGTGATTGGAAGTGAATAGTGGTTTTAATAGTCTTACAACTGAGCCTGTCTGCAACAAGATGAACTGGCAGCAGGCTCACGACTGCAGATCTTTACAGTTCTGGTTAGTGGGAGGAGCCATGGGCGGAGCCAAGGGTGGAGCCCAGTACAAACTCCTCATCTCCCCCTATGGGCAGAGCCCACAAGGACACAATACATATGATACAAACTGTGAATTACTAGGTTTATAATTCACCACAGTGCTAACATTAATGATGTTGCTGAACCACAAGCCTTCCCTTATATCGATCAAATGACCACACAACCAGTTAGTCAGTTCAAAAAATGGTTTATTTACATACACAGGAGTTATCTCGACATGCAAACACAATATCCACTACGAGTTAAACTATACCTATCAGCTACAATAACCTATACTTAACTTCAGGGCGACCGGCACTGTGCAAATGGGTAAGGCCTTTATCTGGATTTCACTTGGCTGGTTCAAAGAAAGCGGCTCTGTCTCTGCTGGGCTCATCCGTCAGGTAGCGATCGTTGGTCTTGAACTTGGCTGGCTGTTCCTGCTGCAATTGGGATGGCACAGACTGGATCAAAGAGACAGAACACATTGCTGTGCTCTCTTTTATCCCCCTGGGATTTTGCACTCTTTGGGGCAGTCCTTAACCTTGGACCCAATAATTCGACAGGGCTCCGATCACTGTCTTCGATTTCGTTCAGTAAAGGGGTGGGTGCCTTGGTAGCTGAGTGGGTCCTTAATGGTCATTCATCTTGGCAGTTGGGCTTTCTGAGTAAAGGTAGTGGCGCCGATCAGTCTGTGGCTGTACCGGTTGCTTGATTGGAGTTCTATTGTCCTGGGAAAATGGGCCATTGAAATGAAAACGAGCAGGAGTTTCGATCAAGGGATTAAGGGTTATGGTGTTCGGGCCGGAAAGTGGAGCTGAGTCTACAAAAGATCAGCCATGATCTCATTGAATGGTGGAGCAGGCTCGAGGGGCCAGATGGCCTACTCCTGCTCCTAGTTCTTATGTTCTTATATCCCCTACTCTACCATTGCCATCAATCCGGAAATCAACCCGGTTCAATGTAAAGTGCAGGATGGTATGCCAGGATTAGCACCAGTCATACTTGAAAGATAAAGGTGTCAACCTGGCGAAGTTACAACACAAGACTACTTTCATGCTATACAAGGGATGCAATATGCTTCAGACTCAGCTAAGTGATCCCACAACAAATGGATCAGATCTAAGCTCTTCAGTCCTGCCACATCCAGTCATCAATGGTGTTATACACTAAACAACTAATAGCAAGAGAATTTTCCACAAATAACACCATCCTTAATGAACGGAGAGTCCAGCACAATAGTGTAAAATAGATGGATGAGGCATTTGCAACTAACTTCAGCCATTAATGCCGAGTGGAGAATCCATCTCGGGCTGCTCCTGAGGCCCCCAGCATCACAGATGCCAGTCTTCAGTCAATTTGATTCACTCCACATAATAGTAAGAAATGGCTGAAGACACTGGTTACTGCAAAGGCAATGGGCACGGGGATCATTCCGGCAATGGTACTGAAGACTTGTGCTCCAGAACTAGAGGTGCCCCTGGACAAACTGTTCTGGTACAGCTATAACATTGGCATCTACCCGGCAATGTGGAAAATTGCCCATGTATGTCCTGCCCACAAAAGGCAAGACAAATCCAATGGAGTCAACTACCACCCCATCAGTTTATGCTTGATCATCAGCAAAGTGATGAAAGGGGTCATTGACAGTGTTATCAAGTGGCAGCAATAACGTACTCACTGATGCTCAGTTTGGTTCTGCAGGAACCATTCAGCTGCTGATATCCTTGGGGTCCAAACATTAACAGAAGAGCTGACTCAGGAGGTGAGGCGAGAGTGATTGCCCTTAATGTGCAGGCAACATTTGATTGAATGTGGCATCAAAGAGCCCTAGCAAAATTGAAGTCCATGGGAATCGAGGGAATATGCTCCACTGTTTAGAGTCATACCATGTACAAAAGATGACATTTGTAGTTAAGATCAATCAGCTTAGTCCTGGAAAGGGTAGCTTTTATTACCTTCAAAGCATGAAAGGGATAGAACATAGAACAGTACAGCACAGAACAGGCCCTTCGGCCCTCGATGTTGTGCCGAGCAATGATCACCCTACTTAAACCCACGTAACCCGTATACCCGTAACCCAACAATCACCCCATTAACCTTACACTACGGGCAATTTAGCATGGCCAATCCACCTAACCCGCACATCTTTGGACTGTGGGAGGAAACCGGAGCACCCGGAGGAAACCCACGCACACACGGGGAGGACGTGCAGACTCCACACAGACAGTGACCCAGCCGGGAATCGAACCTGGGACCCTGGAGCTGTGAAGCATTGATGCTAACCACCATGCTACCGTGAGGCCCTAAGATAAACAGGGTCGATGTAGGTAACATGTTTCACCTGGTCAATGAGTCTAGAACCGGGGGACAGAATTTCAAAATAAGTGTGAAGCCACTTTGGGGGTGAGGAGAATTTGTTTTTCTTTGAGGATTGTGAATATTTGGAATTCTGTCCACCAGAGGGCTCAGTCATCGAGTTTGTTTAAAACTGAGATTGACAGATTTCTAAATACTGAAGTCATGAAGCGAAATGGGGATTGTGTGGGAAAAAGACATTGAAGTGGATTATCAGTCATGATTGTATTGAATGGTGGAGCATGCTTGATGGGCTGAATGGCCTCTTCCTGCTCCTATGTTCCTCAGGGTAGTGTCCTAGACTCAGCCATCTTCAGCTGCTTAGTCAATGATCTTCTGTCCATCATAAGTTTAGAAGGGGGGAATGTCCTCTGATGACTGCACAATGTTCAACACTAGTGAATCCTCAGATTCTGGAGCAGTCTGTGTCCATATGCAGAAAGAGCTGGACAATAATCAGATTTGGGCTGATAAGTAGCAAGAAACATTCGCGCCACAAAAGTGTCAGGGAATGACCATCTCCAACAAGAGAGAATCTAACCATTTTCCTTTGACATTCAATGACATTGCCATCACTAAATTCC
Organism: Scyliorhinus canicula; assembly: GCF_902713615.1. Taxonomy (NCBI): domain Eukaryota; kingdom Metazoa; phylum Chordata; class Chondrichthyes; order Carcharhiniformes; family Scyliorhinidae; genus Scyliorhinus; species Scyliorhinus canicula. Next base: position 28,701,028 of record NC_052163.1, read on the forward strand.
CCCACAATCCTGGTGTTACTACTGAGCAGAAATTGAACTCTACCAGCCATATAAATACTGTGGCTACAAGAGCAGGTCAGAAGATAGGAATTCTGCAGAGAGTAACTCACCCCCAACCTCCCCAAAACCTGTCCGCCATCTACAAGGCAAAAGTCAGGAGTGTGGTGGAATACTCTCCACTTGCCTGGATGAGTGTAGCTCCAACAACACTCAAAAAGCTCAACAGAATCTGGGACAAAACAATGCATTTGATTGACACCACATGCCACCTTCAACATTCCCTCCATCTCCGATGCAACTCATTAAAGTTCATTCAGCATCACCTTCCAAACCCACGACCTCTACTACCTAGAAGGACAAAGGCAGCAGATGCAGGGGAACACCACCACCTGTAAGTTCTCCTCAAGCCTGACTTGGGGCTATTTTGCCATTCCTTCACTGTCACTGAATTCCTTCCTAACAGCATTGTCGCTGTGCCTGCAATTGAGGATGGGCAATAAATGTTGGCCGAGCCAAAGATGCCTACTCAGTGAACAAATAAATTTTAAAAAGCTGTGGAAAACCAGAAATAATATTAGCAACTGTTGTGGCAATTACTTTCTGGACCCAAATTCCAACCATGGTCCTCATCCCAGAATACTTAAGGAAGTGGCCCTAGAAATAGTAGATCCATTTGTGATCATTTTCCAAAATTCTTTGGACTCTAGAATGGTTCCTATTGATTGGTGGGTAGCTAATATAACCCCGCTATTCAAAAAGGAAGGTACAGAAAACAAGGAACTATAGACCAGTGAGCCTATCCTCGGTATAGGGAAGTTGCTAGAGTCCATTATCAAGAATTTCATAGCACAGCATTTGGAATACAGTGGTATAATGAGACAAAGTCAGCATGGATTTACGAAAGGGAAATCATGCTTGACAAATCTACTAGAAATCTTTGAAGATACAACTACTAGAGTTTGTCATAATATACACATCAGTATATAATGGTGCAGACACACACTGACTGACACACTGCAAGACCAATCAACACACACAACACAGCAGCCAATCACCAGTTAGAGCACTCTCACTATAAAGCCAGAGGGCACTAGTTTTCCCGCTCATTCGGGATGCAGCCTCTGAGAAGGACAGAGCTCACAGCTTGTAGCACAGATCTTCACCATGTCCTGATAGTCTAGACTGGTCAGGATAGGCATAGGTCTTCAGTTTAATCTAACATATGTTCAACAGTTCCTAGCTTAATAAAATAGTTTTGTACTATTTCAAGTGTTGGTAGCCTGTATGTGTTACTGCTAGGGTAAACGCAGTCTTCACAGATCCAGAGTACCCAACACATCATGGTACCAGTACGTGATGTTAGAACTGATTAGACCTACCTTCATCGGAAGGCAGTGGGCTCAGACGGGATCCCTGGTCGTGCACTCAGAGCCTGCGCATACCAGCTGGCAGAGGTATTCACAGACATCTTTAACCTATCCCTACTCCACTCCGAGGTCCCCACCTGCTTCAAGAAGACCACCATCATACCGGTACCAAAGAAGAACCAGGCAACATGCCTCAATGACTACCGCCCGGTGGCCCTGACGTCAGTTGTAATGAAGTGCTTCGAGAGGCTGATCATGAAGCGCATCACCTCCATACTCCCGGAACGCCTTGACCCACTTCAATTCGCATACCGTCGCAACCGGTCCACATCAGACGCCATTTCTCTGGCCCTACACTCATCCCTAGAGCATCTCGAAAACAAGGACTCCTACATCAGACTCCTATTTATTGACCACAGCTCCGCCTTCAACACCATAATCCCAGCCAAGCTCATATCAAAGCTCCAAAGCCTAGGACTTGGCTCTCCACTCTGCAACTGGATCCTTGACTTTCTGACCAACAGACCAGTCAATAAGAATGAACACCAACACCTCCTCCACAATAGTCCTCAATACCGGTGCCCCGCAAGGCTGCGTACTTAGCCCCCTACTCTACTCCCTGTACACACACGACTGCGTGGCAAAACTTGGTTCCAACTCCATCTACAAGTTTGCTGACGATACGACCATAGTGGGCCGGATCTCGAATAACGAGTCCGAATACAGGAGGGAGATAGAGAACCGAGTGGAGTGGTGTAACGACAACAATCTCTCCCTCAATGCCAGCAAAACGAAAGAACTGGTCATCGACTTCAGGAAGCAAAGTACTGTACACTCCCCTGTCAGCATCAACGGGGCCGAGGTGGAGATGGTTAGCAGTTTCGAATTCCTAGGTGCACATCACCAAAAATCTATCCTGGTCCACTCACGTCGACGCTATCACCAAGAAAGCACAACAGCGCCTATACTTCCTCAGGAAACTAAGGAAATTCGGCATGTCCACATTAACCCTTACCAACTTTTACAGATGCACTATAGAAAGCATCCTATCGGGCTGCATCACAGCCTGGTATGGCAACTGCTTGGCCCAGGACCACAAGGAACTTCAGAGAGTCGTGAATACCGCCCAGTCCATCACACGAACCTGCCTCCCATCCATTGATTCCATCTACACCTCCCGCTGCCGAGGGAAAGCGGGCAGCATAATCAAGGATCCCTCCCACCTGGCTTACTCACTTTTCCAACTTCTTCCATCGGGCAGGAGATTCAGAAGTCTGAGAACACACACGAACAGACTCAAAACAGCTTCTTCCCCACTGTCACCAGACTCCTAAATGACCCTCTTATTGACTGACCTCATTAACACTACACCCTGTATGCTTCAACCGATGCCAATGCTTATGTAGTTACATTGTATATCTTGTGTTGCCCTATTATGTATTCTCATGTATTTTCTTGTATTTTCTTGAATTTTGTTTAATTCCCTTTTCTAATGATCTGTTGAGCTGCTTGCAGAAAAATACTTCTCACTGTACCTCGGTACACATGACAATAAACAAATCCAATCCAATCCAATCCAATCCAATCCTTCAAGTGATCTGCCTTCGACCAGCAATCAGCCATCCTGCAAAATGGACAGCGTCTGGCCCCCACCGCCGCATCACCGGTAACCTCGGAGCCAACTGGAAAATCTTCAAACAACGCTTCCAGCTTTACCTTGAAGCCACAGACCTGGAAGCTGCTTCAGACGCCAGGAAGATTGCTCTTTTCCTCTCCACGGCCGGGGACCACGCCATCCACATCTTCAACTCTCTCACTTTTGCTGATGGTGAAGACAAATCAAAATTCAAGACGGTCCTCCTCAAATTTGACAGTCACTGCGACATTGAGGTGAATGAAAGTTTCGAGCTCTATGTCTTGTAACAGCGTTTGCAGGGTAAGGATGAACCTTTCCAATCCTTTCTCACCCACCTCCGCATCCTTGCGCAGTCCTGTAATTATGGGTCCACCTCCGACTCCATGATACGCGACCAGATCATTTTCGGTGTTCAGTCGGACCCCTTACGCCAGCAGCTCCTCAAGGTTAAGCAGCTTACCCTTGCGATTGCCATCAAGACCTGCGTTCTGCATGAACACGCCACTAACCGATACTCACGCATCCAAGCGGCTGAAACGGCACGGTAAGGTCCCCACGAGGCAGAACGGGTACAAGCAATCAAGCAACTCCAGGGCCTCAGCCTGGATGAGGGCGGCCATTCCACACGCTTTTCACGGCCTCCCGCGCATGCGCGCACTGAACGAGGGGACGGCGACTTCGAAGATCGTACTGCGCAGGCGCGCACCACATATGACCGCACTGCGCATGCGCGCACCACGTATGACCGCACCGCGCATGCGCGGTGGCGTAACGAGCGTCCTGACGTAACAACATGCGGCAACTGTGGCTCCGCCCACTTAAAGCGGCAATGTCCTGCAAAATCCCGACACTGCCTACAATGTGGCAAACTTGCCCACTATGCTGCGTTATGCAGGTCTGCTCAGCCTACCAACTCTCGTCGCTCCAGCCAGCTACGCAGGGATGTCCGCGCCATCCAACCCACGGTCACCGAACCCGATTCTGACCTACTGCCTGACCTTGACACCAAGGACCCAAAAGCACCTTTTTGAGTCGGTATCATTACCAAACACAGGGTTCCCCCGAAGCATAGCGTCCAGCCTCGACCGGTATACAGCATTGATCCGGACGACGAGTGGTGTGCCACCCTCATGGTCAGCCGATCCCGAATCCGATTCCACCTGGACACCGGCCCTCAGCCAATTCCATTGCGCGGTCTGACCTCGAAAGCCTCCGTGTCAAGCCAACCATCCTGCCAGCTGTTAGACTATAATGGTAATGCCATTGCTGCCAGTGGCTCATGCCAACTTGAAGTGGCGCACAGGTCACTTAAAGCCATCCTTCCATTTGAAATAGTGGGATCCTCCAAAGCCTCCCTGCTTGGTGCACAAGCACGCAAACTGCTGAACCTTGTCCAAAAGGTTCACTCCCTGTCACCTGCTGACGCGTCTGCCTCTCAGGACACTGATTTTAGGGCGCAGCTGGACGCCACTATTCACCAATACCACAATGTTTTCGAGGGCATGGGCACACTCCCGTATACCTACAAGATCTTGTTGAAACCGAATGCCACGCCTGTGGTGCACGCACCTCGCAGGGCCCCAGCACCCCTCAAGGGCCGCCTCAAGCAGCAGCTGCAGGACCTCCAGGACCAAGGAGTGATTTCTAGAGTCACGGAACCGACTGACTGGGTCCGCTCCATGGTATGCGTGAAAAAACCTTCCGGCGAAGTGAGAATATGCATTGATCCCAAGGACCTCAACCGCAATATTATGAGAGCACTATCCCATTCCAAAGCGCGAAGAACTCACCTGTGAGATGGCTCGCGCTAAGTTCTTTACCAAGCTAGACGCCTCAAAGGGGTTCTGGCGGATCCAGCTCGATGAATCCAACAGGAAACTCTGCACTTTTAATACCTCCTTTGGCAGGTATTGCTACAACAGGATGCCGTTCGGGATCATCTCTGCATCAGAAGTGTTCCATAGGATTATGGAACAGATGATGGAAGGTATTGAAGGCGTTTGCGTCTATGTGGACAACATAATCATCTGGTCCACCACCCCGCAGGAGCACAGTAATCGCCTCCAGCGCGTCTTCAGACGGATACATGAGCATGGCCTCCACCTCAACAGGGCCAAATGTTCCTTTGGTCAATCAGAATTTGTCACCCACCTCAGACTAAATTTCTGAACTTTTTGAATTCATGGACTCTCTGAATTGTTTCGTTGCTTTGTTTAATCGACTCACTGGTTCATATATAATGTTGCTCTAGTTACTCTTTTGTTGCATACTGTCCATCTGCACTAGAAAACTTCCAATGTAAATAGCTTAGTGTTTATGTACATAGTCTTGTAAATATGCCTTCACATACCACACGTAGTTAGGAACATTCTCACCACACATTATTTATTACCACAACCATACATTTTTTGTATTAAAGGGAGGATGTCATAATAAACACATCAGTATATAATGGTGCAGACACACACTGACTGACACACTGCAAGACCAATCAACACACACAACACAGGAGCAAATCACCAGTTAGAGCACGCTCACTATAAAGCCAGAGGACACACGTTTTCCCGCTCATTCGGGATGCAGCCTCTGAGAAGGACAGAGCTCACAGGTCGTCACCATGCGCTGATAGTCTAGACTGGTCAGGATAGGCATAGGTCTTCAGTTTAATCTAACATACTTTCACTGTGGGTCGACACTATGTTCAACAGTTCCTAGCTTAATAAAATAGTGTTGTACTATTTCAAGTGTTGGTAGCCTGTATGTGTTACTGCTAGGGTAAATGCAGTCTCCACAGATCCAGAGTACCCAACACATCAGAGTTTACCAGGGAGAACCGGTGGATGTGACTTATTTAGACTTTCAGAAGGGTTTTGACAAGGTATCACATAGCAGATTACTATGTAAAGTTAAAGATAATGGGATTGTGGGTAATTTCTTGAGATTGATAAAAAGCTGGTTAGCAGACAGGAAACAAAAATTTGGAATAAATGAGCCGTTCTTCAATTGGCAGGCAGTCACTAATGGGATACTGCAGGGATCTGTGCTAGGACGCCAACTGTTCACATAATATATTCATGATTTGGACAAGAGAACTAAAAGTATTATCTCCAAATTTGCAAATGATGCAAAGTTGGGTGGGAGGGTGAGCTGTGAGAAGGATGCAGAGATGTTTCAAAGGGATTTGGACAGGCTGAGTGAGTGGGCATATGCATGGCAGATGCAGAATAATGTAGATAAATGTAAGGTTACCCAATTCGGTAGCAAAAATAGGAAGACAGATTATTATTTGAAGGGGTGTAAATTGAGAGATAAATACTCAGCGAGACCTTGGTGTCTTTGTGCATCAATCGCACAGGTACAGCAGGCAGTAAAGAAGGCAAATGGTATGTTGGCCTGTATAGCGAGAAGATTAGAGTATAGGTATCGGGATATTTTTCTGCAATTGTATAGGGCTTTAATGAGGACACACATGGAGTGTTGTGTGCAGTTTTGGTGTCCTTATCTGAGGAAGGATGTTCTTGCTCTGGAGGGAGTGCAGCGAAGGTTTACCAGGCTGATTCCAGGGATGGCTGGATTGTGATATGAGGAGAAACTAAGTCGATTAAGATTATATTCATTGGAGTTTAGAAGAGTGAGAGGGGATCTCATAGAAACTTATAAAATTCAAACAGCATTAGACAGAGTAGATTCAGAAATAATGTTCCCAATGATAGGAGAGTCCAGAATTAGGGGGTCATAGTTTGAGGGTAAGGGGTAAACCTTTTCGAACTGAAGTGAGGAGAACTTTCTTCAGCCAGAGAGTGGTGAATCTGTGGAATACACGACCACGAGATGCAGTTGAGGCCAAAACGTAGAGTAATTTCAAGGAGTTAGAAACAGCTCTCGGGGCTAAAAGGATACAGGGATTGGGGAGGGAAGGCCGGATCGGGGTATTTAATCGCTGATCAGCCGTGATCATAATGAATGATGGAGTAGGCTCGAAGGACTGAATGCCCTCCTCCTGCTTCTATTTTCTATGTAAAAGGCTCTGAGGGAGTGTCAGTTTTTGAGTTTGCTTGACATTGAGTGTCCCAGGTCATTGGCATAAACAATTTTCACATCCCCTATGATGTGGTGAGTACCATGCTCTACCTAATAGCTAAATGAATAGTGCAACAGCACAGGGGTTGGAAATGGAGCATTTTTGTCCAAATTGTGATCTGTGCCTGCTCAAGGATGTAATTTTTGGCTTTGCCACTAAACATTTTGAAATAGGGCACATTGGCTCCCAGGCGTCTGCCTGGCTAGACTGGTTTATGTGAGTGAGATAGAATGACAATATGAAGCAATGGATATTGGAAGTAGCCACCTTCTCATAATAGCATGAAATATTAATGATTGCTTATAGGCCTCTCCCTCCCAATGATGAAGGAAGATTTCAAATTACTACTGTAAGCCGTTAGTTTACTGCTTTAAAGTAATGGAATCAGACTAAAGATCACAGTCTGCTGTGGCTCTCAGGCTACCAATAAGGAATGATACACAAGATCAAATAATGAGCAATATAAATAATGAGAATTGCATTTGATCAGAACTCAAAAAATGTTTTGCTGAGAAGACCTGTCAAAGCTGCATTTTGTTTTTTAATCACAAAATCCCTGCAGTGCAGAAGGAGGTCATTCGGTCCGTCGAGTCTGCACCAACCCTCTGAAACTGTATTCCACTCAAGCTCACTTCCCCATCCTATCCTAATAGCCCCTCAACTAACCTACACATCTTTTTTTGAACACTAAGGAGCAAGTTAGCATGGTCAATCCATCTAACCTGCACATCTTTGGATTGTGGGAGGAAACCAGAGTACCCGGAGGAAACCCATGCAGACACAGGGAGAACATGCAAACTCCACACAGACAGTGACCCAAAGTTGGAATTGAACCCGGGTCCCTGGCACTGTGAGGCAGCAGTGCTAACCACTGTGCCACCATGCCGCCCACTAATTGATAACAAGAAGTATAACTGTGAAGTGGAGGAGAAATGGGATTTTCAACTTTATAAAAATGATTACTGGTAAAAATAAGTTGAAAAACTTCAAGTTATTCTATATTTCATCCAATAATGACAGTTATTTAAACAAATGATTATCGTACAATGTAGTTTTAAATTAAGAATTTTTTGAAGTGAGCACATTGCCTTGGTATTTTGCAGAGATGATGGAAATAGTGTATGTCTATACTAAAATACGGAGTGAATTTGGTCGACAATGCAACTTTTCAGATCGCCCAGCAGAGCTACACGTCGACATTGTCCCAGATCCGTCATTAGCGGAAAACTTCATCGAAAAAAATCCCGTTGATGTGTACATACAGGTTTCAAAGGACATGTCTGAACATGAGGTAGGATACCAACAGTTGAAAGGTGTAGCATCTTACATTTTTAAGCCTTTTTGAAGTTCCTAATACTGCTTGGAAATGTTTTTCCCCAACGAGGGGAGGATGAGATGAATAGCAGATTTCTCTAGGAGTGCATTTATCAGATATTTCCTATGTTTAAGGCTCATTGCAGCCAGTTACTGGAGTTTGCACACATGTAAGTATCCAGCACTTCAAAACTTATTTATAGTATTGTCAAAAGTTTTTTAAAAGTGGCCTTATCTGCAGAAATCTTTGTACATATACCAGCTAAATATGTTGTATTACTTTTAAAAAGGAATTGATCGGTCGATTGTCTTTGCTCACTCCCTCAAATAAGTGTCATTATCCTAGCCAGAAATGCCAGTGGCAGAGTAAGCAATCTAAATCAGGGTTTTAACCTTTTAAGGAAGACTATTAAGCTGCAGTATTGTTCTCCATCTTATACACCAGACCAAGAACTAGCTGAGAATTACCATCCAATTGTCAGATAGTCTTTCATATCATACTGCTTTGCAAGGCAGCCTTTCACCTCCTTTCAGATTTAGAACCATACGGCACAATTTCTTTTAATTATACCTTTAACAAAATCAACACCTTGAGATGCCCCAGAGAAACACAAGGAAAAAAATTAAATAGTAATATAAAGAAGTAGAGATTGGGGCAACAGTGGTCAAAGGCTTAACCATAAGTGGGTTTAAAGAGAATCTTACTAAGAGGAGAGGGAGGTGGGGATGCAGCAGGTTTTGAAAGGGAATTTGAGAGAATTCCACCCATGTCACCTGTAGTGGGGTAAAAGAAGCATCAGATGTACAAAAGTAAGGTCAAAAGAGGGAACCTTTGGCAGGAAGGAAGACTGTATGACTGGAAGATGTCACAGAAAAAGGTTAAGGCTATGAAACGATTTGGGCACAAAGATAAGAATTTTTATTTGAGGCCCCGGGGAATCAGGAGCTAATAACAGTTAGTTAATAGTTTGTGGTGCAAAAGCATGCCCACGTGTAATAGAAGATATTCACTGCAGTGTTTTGGATGAGCTAAGGCTAATGGAGGATGGGAAGCTGTGGTGCTCCATCAAATACTCCCTGTGCAAAATAATTCCATGCTCTAACACTGTTGTGTTAATATATTTCTCATAATCGCTTTACTTTCTGTGATAGCTTGAAATGTATGATTTCTCATCAATGATTCCCCAACTGGAGCAAATTATTTTTCTCTATTTGTGCTATTAAAACCTATTATAATTTTAATCACTATTGCAGGAACTCTTATCCTCCCTGCTTCAGTGGAAATAAGCCCTGTTTCTCAACTTCCTTCACAACAAAAAGTTCTTTACCTCTCATCTATCAGTTATGTGGGTGAATGTTCGGTTATTTATTTTCAAGTACAAATGGCCAAGTATTCCTGAATATTTACAGTTTTATTGGACACAAGACACAGGCAACAGCTATGAGATGATATAATATCAGTTCTGTAATCTCTTCATATCAGCACGACCATTCAACAACAAATTATATTTAAGTTGAACTTTTATAATGAAATGCAAATACATATAGATTACATAGAATTTACAGTGCAGAAGGAGGCCATTCGGCCCATCGAGCCTGCACCGGCTCCTGGAAAGAGCACCCTACCCAAGGTCAACACCTCCAGCCTATCCCCATAACTCAGTAACACCTGCCAACACTAAGGGCAATATTGGACACTAAGGGCAATTTATCATGGCCAATCCACCTAACCAGCACATCTTTGGACTGTGGGAGGAAACCGGAACACCCGGAGGAAACCCACGCACACACGGGGAGGATGTGCAGACTCCGCACAGACAGTGACCCAAGCCAGAATCGAACCTGGGACCCTGGAGCTGTGAAGCGATTGTGCTATCCACAATGCTACCGTGCTGCCCCAAATACCGAAGCCAAAGAGTGATGATGACTTATGCACAACAGTGCTTTGTGCAATGAAATCTTCCAGCACCAGCAAACACTTATTTGAGATACCAGATATAGCTGAAGACTTTGTGAAAGCACAATAAATCTGACTGCAGCTCTTCTTGTTCCTTAAATTATGTCATGCCAATTATGGAATTTGATTTATTTCACTAATAATATCACTGTATTTTATTTTCTCTCCATTTTAAGGTCAATACAGAACGTTTTAAGACAGAGACTCGAGGGATTAACCATTTGGAGGGTGGCTGGCCTAAAGATATAAATTCAAATGATCTGGAACATACCATTCGTTATAGGAAGAAAGTGGAAAAGGATGAGAATTATGTCTACACAATCATGCAGCTGGGTGGTGTAAGTGATCAAAGAGATATTCATGAAAAACAGTGTTTTCTATGTTCATCTACTCATGGTATATTTTTAAGGAGGGAATCATCCCTCTAATTCAATTTCATGTACCTCCTTCATGTACCTCTTGACCAAGTACCTTAAAGTGATGAATATTTAGCCTTCAAGACTAACGGACGGAACCATGAACCTGCGATGGCCCATGTGCTTTTGTGGGGTGGTGGGGAGTGGGGAACTATATTTAATGTTGGGGTAATTGTATTTTTAAGAACTAGGGGCGGGATTCTCTCAGTCTGGGGCCGGGCCTCAGAATCCCCGCGACCGGCACGAATCGCAGCACGCCGCCCCGAAGCTGGCACACGATTCTCCGCTCTTGCCACTGGCGCCGGCGTGGTTGGTGCGGCTCTGGTCGGTGGCCACTCTACGCGGCCAGCCCGCCGATTCTCGGCCCAGGATGGGCCAAGCAGCCGTCGTAAAAACGGTGAGTCCTGCAGGCGTCGTCCACACCTGCTCTCAGCCGGTGGGACCTCGGCGTGGAAGGGTCGGCGGGCAGCCTGTGTGTGTTGTGGGGGGGGGGGGGGGGGGGGGTGGTCCGAACCCCTGGGGTGGCTCCGACCCCTGGGGGGGCCTCCGATGTGGCCTGGCCCGCGATCGTGGCTACGCCGATCGACATGCCGGCCTCTCTGGCTGGGGGCCTTGTTTCTTCCGCGCCGGCCCCTGTAGTCCTGTGCCATGTTGTGTCGGGGCCAGCGCGTTGAAGAAAGCCACTGCGCATGCCACGTAAATTCCACAACCAGTAATTCTAACTCCATTTTGATTGTGGAGGAACCGTCTACATAAATCTTTTAAGTATTCCCTGTGATTTTGGAATCCTATATCTTACTGCCTGCTCGTGGGTGTAGTGATTTGGGATAAAGGGTCCGTGTGGTGTTAGGGCTGCTATGATCTGGCACTCGTGGGGTCCCTGCATATTGGAGATTATCGGCCGGAAATGTGTGGGTCTTCGTGCATTCTACCGTAATGTCCCTGCCTTGTAACAGTAGTGTCCGGCAAGCTGCTCTGATTTGGCTGACTGAAGCGTCCTTTAATCTACCGCCTAGTAATAGTTGAGTGGGTGTGTGCTCGGTCAAGATCGTTAGTCAGTTGAGGCCTGTCATGTACGCAAAGTACTGTACTGCCCAAAAGACTGCCAGCAAGTGCCGTTTGCAGGCTGGGAATCCTTGCTCTACAGGGTCTAATACTTTTGAGGCATAGGCTACTTGTGCTAAGTGATCATGTTGTTCTTGCAGGAGTACTGCTGATAGGGTTCGTTCGGTGGTTGCTACGTCTGTGGTATAGGGCAAGTCTGGGTCTGGAACTTGTAAAGCGGGGACTGTGCCTCGGCTGCGTTTTAAATCATCAATGGCGCCTGTGTGCTGTGGAAGCCATTCCCATGGAGCGTTCTTTTTAAGGAGCTCTGAGGGTGGGGCTGCTTTAGTGGCAAAACCATCTCATGGTTTCTGCAATATCCTACCAAACCTAGGAATTACCGGAGTGCAGTGACATTTTGGGGCAGGGACAATTTAACGATGGACTCCATCCGTTTTTGCTCAATTTCTTTCTTCCCGTGGGCGATGCTGGTGCCTAAATAAAGAACCTTTTCTTTTAAAATCTGGTCCTTTTTGTGGTTGACCTTACATCTGATTGATTGCAGTAGGCCTAGTAATTCAGATAAGAGCTCTACGTGTTCCTCTTTTGTGTCCGTTTGCAAGAGCAGATCATATTCATATTGTATTAGGCATTCAGGTCGGGAAAATTTAGAAAGTCCGTTTGCCAGTTCTCGGTGGAAAATGGAGGCGGAGATATGGAATCCTTGTGGGAGGTATGCCCATGTGTACTGCTGCCCTTGAAACGTAAATGAAAATTTATACTACGAGGCCCTGACTAACAGGATGGACCAAAAGCCATTGCTGATGTCCAGCACTGTGAAATATTTTGCCTGTACTCCCTATTTGAGCATGGTCGCGGGACTCGTAGCAACAGTGGGGTCTGCCAAAGGGGTTACCTTATTAAGTTCTTGGTAGTCGATTGTTAGTCGCCATGAACCATCGGGCTTTTTTACGGGCCAAATTGGGGCATTATTTGTGGACGCTATGGGTCGAATAACTCCTTGGTCTAACCAACTGTTAATAACCTTCGAAATCTCACCCTCGGCTTGCTGTGGGAAACTGTATTGCTTTTGCGGCTTTGGATGGACATCTGAAATCGTTACTGTACCTGTGATCTTCCCAGAATCGTGTTTGTGTTGTGCGAACGAAGCTTTGTGTCTTATGAGGACCTCTCTAATCCTCTGGTCTGCAATAATTGTTTGCGGATTAAACCAATAGTCCCCTACTGAGCAAATCCTGTTTTCATAATCCCCTACTGTGAGCGTAGCGGGAGCCCGAGCTGTTTTAGCCATTCGCCAAACACATTTGTTTACTGGGTCAAACGAAAGGTTATGGGAGCTCATAAAATCAATGCCTAAAATGTGCTCTGCGGTTTGGGGTAAGTCAACTAAAACGACGGGGTGTCTGGTGCTAATGTTCCCTATCTGAATGGGTATGGGAGCTGTGATATATCCTTGCTGTATGTGGCCGGTGAATCCACTCAGGGTGATGGTGTCTGTAGTTGGGCATTTGTCCTTTTGAAAGATGGTGGAGGAGTTTAAAGTGGTGCGGAATCCTCCTGTGTCCCAAAGAAAATCGACTATGTCCCCGTACTGTGCCTGTAACTATTGGTCTGCCTGATTTGTACCAGCGTGTGTCACAGACCCATGTTGGGGAGTCCAAAACCGTCAATCTGTGGAGTTAAACGCTAAGTCATCTGAACGGGCGCTAACATTATGCCTAACATTGTTCGTAGGTGGGGGGTTTGGTTGTTGGTATCGTTGCTGGTTCGGGGGGTTTTGTCGGCAATCGCGGATGTAATGTCCCATGTGGCCACAATTGTAACAACCTCGTGGTGCCTGTGCTCTGGGGTGCTGTCCCTCGTGTCTACTCTTGTTTATCCATGCTGGGTCCTGGCTAATCCTATCCTGGTGCATGTTTGCTTCTATCGCGTCATGATCTGTCTGTCGGTGTAGGGTTTGTTCCCATGCTCTGGAAAGTAATTTCAATACCCAAACTTCATTGTGTGTGTGGTCTGCGGGGCTGTAGTTTACACAAGCCTTTTGACCTGCACCTGTGGCATGCGAGACAAAGGTGCGGGACCATTTAGTGTTGTCTTCCTCATTTAGGTGTGTGCGGTTCAATTGTCCGTAGACTGCCATGAAATGAATCCATAGACGACCAGCAAATGTGGTTGTATGCTCTCCCTTCTTTTGCATGCAGTGATTTAAACCCTCGACTGGATCTCCTTTGTTATACCCGATGGCATTAATATGGCTGTTTTCATATCCTGTAGGGTTCCTCCTGCTACATTTTGGGGTTCTGGCAAAGCTGACCTTACGGACTGGCTGAGGCTCATAACTATTAGCTTTACCTCCTCTTTCTCATCTAGGCCGTACATAACATTTTGTTGGCGCACCTCCTCAAAGAAGCTGTGCGGGTCTGGGGTGGGCTGCAATGGAATAATTTTCGTGCAAGCTTCTCTTAATTGGGTTATGGATAGTGGGGTGGTGTAAACGATATCAGGCTCATTCTGATCCAATGACTTGCATTGTGTGGTAACCGGATTCATGGGGGTCGTATTGTGGGTGGGGGTGTGTGCTGCCTGTGCAGTCGGTGGTGCGGGTGCTTTTCCTTTTGGGGTGTGGGGGGCTCGATTTGATTTCCCGTGTCCTCTACATATCTTTGGGTGCTTTCTTTTAATCCTTGCCAATTGGGAGCATCTTCCTCATCTAAATCCTGCCTGAAAGTGTACCTGAAGCCATTCTGTACTGAGAGTAACAACTGTAACTTTTCTATCTTCTGTCAGCATTTAGCATGGTCAACGGTACTCTGCCTCTGTTCCTTAGTGGAGCTGTGGAGCTCTCTCAAAGCTGCTTTTAAATCTGCACATTTGCTAGTTAGCTGGGCAACCTGTTGTTCTGGTTCCTCTCTTAACAGGACTGTGTGCTGTGTATCTTGGTCGGCTTTATCGTACTGGGTCTGGAAGCTTCTAAGGTGAACTAGACAAGATTGATGTGCGTTTTACATCGGCCATTTCCTTATCCTCAGCCGTTAACTATTTCCGGAATTGCTCTTCTCGCTTTCGTTGCTGTTTCCCACGTTCTTTTCTTCCTTCTCAATTAATTGCCTATGGAGCGTCTTCACGACCTCCTCTGTGCCTCGCAACTGTGCCAAACAGGACACTATTGCCATTGGCTTTCTGACTTTCCCTACATTTTTCTTGTGGACCCCGCTTAGGTTCTCCCACCAAGTTTGTCCTATCTTTCCTGGACCTCACTCAGCATTAGCACAAACATTCGACCAAAGACATTTCCCCTTTAAGTATTTCCTTAACTCTTTTTCCCATATGGGGCATTGCTCTGTTCTGTTGGTCGCTGCGACCTCGGGTTCCTGTGGATTCATCTATCTTTCCTAGCTGGCTGTTCCTGCTGCAATTGAGTTGGCACAGGCCGGATCCAAAAGAGACAGAACACATGGCTGTGCTCTCTTTTATCCCTCTGGGATTTCGCGCTCTTTGGGGCGGTCCTTAACCTTGGACCCAATAGTTCGACAGGGCTCTGATCACTGTCTTCGATTTCAGTCAATAAAGGGGCAGGTGCCTTGGTAGCTGGATGGGTCCTTAGCGGTCATTTACCTTGGCAGTGGGGCTTTCTGAGTAAAAGGATTGGTGCCGATCAGTCTGGCTGTACCGGTTGCTTGATTGGAGTCCTATTGTCCTGGGAAAATGGGCCATTAAAATGCAACAGCGGGGTTTCGATCAGGCCTGGTTACCTGTGTTTTCAGATACACATAGGCTCTGTATCTGTCTGAGTCCTGGGTTGGCCATAATTCCCATGGTCCTTTGCAGGTGGCTATCTTAGATGGCTATATAGAGCCCTCTACATGCGATAGCCCTGCGCTAGCTACAGCCACCACTGGGACCAGAGGCGAGGCCTCAACAGAGACAGGCTCCCTTCTTCTGAGGTGGTCCAGGTGTATTCTCAAAACATTATCCTGGACCTTCGCCTTGCAGGATACGGACCCTGTTTTTTTCAAACATGACTCCTGGGAACTAACTGGAGTTCCGTACGTAGACTGCGTCATCAGTTTTAAACACACTCATCTGCCAAATTTGGAAATGACAAGCTGTTATAACCTGCCTGCTTACCATTGGCTGGGAACTAATGGCAATCCCACAATCCTATGAGAGTATGGGCTTCCCCAATGAGCGGGGCGGAGAAATCATTAGCAGACTCCCTGCACAAATAGAGCTGGCCAGTTTGGAGTCCGTTTACGTCGCACAAAGTGGGTCTTTCAGGCGAAGGAAGTAGTCTACCTGGGTTACCGGGTGGACCGCGAAGGTTTGCACCCCGTCGTAGAGAAGGTGCACGCGATTCAACAGGCCCCCGCCCAACTGACACTTCGCATCTGTGTTCGTTTTCTCGCCTCGTAAACTATTACAGAAAGTTCCTCCCCAATCTGGCAACTACGCTGGCCCCGTTGCACCTTCTGCTAATGAAGAATCACACCTGGGTTTGGGATCAGCCGCAAGAAACCGCTTTCCGGCGGGTAAAACAACAATTGTCGTTGTCTGGGTTACTAACCCACTATGATCCTGGAAAGCCTTTGCTCGTCACTTGTGATGCATCCCCGTATGGTATTGGGGCCATCCTGTCCCACAAGATGGAGAACGGGGCCGAGCGGCCGATAGCTTTCGCCTCCCGCACGTTGACTGCAGCGGAAAAAAAGTACGCGCAGATCGAGAAGGAGGGCCTGGCAGTGGTCTTTGCGGTGAAACGTTTCCACCAGTACGTATATGGCTGCCACTTCACTATCGTGACTGATCATAAGCCTCTGCTGGGACTTTTCAGAGAGGATAAGCCAATACCGCCCATTGCCATCCAGCGCTGGGCTTTGTTGCTCGCTGCATATGAGTATTCTCTGGAGCACAAACCAGGAACCCAGATAGGGGGCGGGATTCTCCGACCCCACGCAGGGTTGGAGAATCGGCCGGCAGCGGCGTTATTCCCGCTCCCGCAGGGTTTTTAAATCTCTGACCGGCCAAAAACCGGCGCTGTGCAAATCCCGCCGGCAGCCTCTGAAAACAGCTGGCGCCGGCGGGATGTCATTATATTTTTAGTTTCCACTAATCTCCGGCCCGGATGGGCCGAAGTCCCGCCGACGTGGCCACGGGTCACGTCGGCGAAAATCACAGTTGCTTTAAAACGTCGTCAACCATTGATGATGGTTGAATGCCGTTCAGTGTCGGGGGGGGGGGTGGGTTGCGGCATCGGGGGGGGGGGGGTTTGCGGCAATCGGGGGGGGGGTGTGGGTTGCGGCAACGGGGGGGGGGGTTGCGGCATGGGGGGGGTGGGTTGCGGCATCGGTGGGGGGGGTTTGCGGCATCAGGGGGGGGTTGCGGCATCGGGGGGGGGGGTTTGCGGCATCGGGGGGGGTTGCGGCACCGGGGGGGGGGGTGGGTTGCGGCATCGGGGGGGGGGGGTTGCTGCATCGGGGGGCGTTTGGGGGCAGCGGCGTGCAGAGAGTGGGGGCGACAGAGACCCGGGGCCAACGCACCGTCGCCCCCCCCCTCTGTATGCCGCTCACCACCGTCGCTCACCCCCCCCTCACCACCCCTACCTCCCTCCAACGCCCCTACCCCCCTCCCCACCACCCCTATCCCTCCCCACCACCCTACCCCCCCCCCACCACCCCTACCCCCCTCCCCACACACCTACCCCCCTCCCACCACCCCCTACCCCACCTCCTCCCCCTCCCCCCACCACTACCCCCCTCCCCACCACCCCTACCCCCTCCCCCACCACCTACCCCCTCAACGCCGCCCCCCCATCTCTCGCAACGCCGCAACCCCCCACCCTCAGCGCCTCACCCCCCCTCATCGCCGGTCCCCCCCCCTCAACGCCGGTACCCACACACCCCCCCCTCTCTCCTCCTCCCCCCTTCCTTCCTCCCCCCCCCCTCTCTCCTCCCCCCTTCCTTCCTCCTCCCCCCCCTTCCTTCCTCCGTTAGGGGGGGTGCGGCGTTAGTGGGGGGTGCGGCGTTAGTGGGGGGGGTGCGGCGTTAGTGGGGGGGTGCGGCGTTAGTGGGGGGGGTGCGTCGTTGGAGTGGGGTAGTGTGGTGAAGGGGTAGGGGTGTGAGGGGAGGGGTTGGGGTAGGGGCAGCGGCGTGCAGAGGGGGGCGACGGTGCGTTGGCCCCGTGCATCCGTCGCCCCCCTCTCTGCACGCCGCTGCCCTACCCCAACCCCCCCACTTCACCACACCCTACCCCCCCCAACGCCGCACCCCCCCACCCCCACTAACGCCGCACCCCCCCCCACTAATGCCGCACCCCCCCCCCACTAATGAGGAAGGAAGGGGGGGAGGATAAGGAAGGGGGAGGAGGAAGGAGGGGGGCGGTGTGGGTACCGGCCTTCAGAGGGAGGGGGGGGTGTGGGTACCGGCCTTCAGATGGAGGGGGACGGGGGGTGGGTACCGGCGTTGAGGGGGCGGGGACCCGGCGTTGAGAGGGGGGGGGTTGCGGCGTTGCGAGAGATGAGGGGCGGCGTTGGAGGGGGGTAGGGGGGCGGCATTGGAGAGGGGTAGGGGTGGTGGGGAGGGGGGTAGGGGCGTTGGAGGGAGGTAGGGGTGGTGAGGGGGGGTGGTGCGTTGGCCCCGTGCATCCGTCGCCCCCCCCCTCTCTGCACGCCGCTGCTCCCAACCCCCCCCGATGCCGCAACCCCCCCATGCCGCAACCGCCCCCCCATGCCGCAACCCCCCCCGCTGCCCCAACCCCCCCCGATGCCGCAACCCCCCCATGCCGCAACCACCCCCCCCCGCTGCCCCCAAACCCCCCCCATGCCGCAACCTCCCCCCCCGCTGCCCCCAACCCCCCCATGCCGCAACCCCCCCCATGCCGCAACCCCCCCATGCCGCAACCCCCCCATGCCGCAACCCCCCCCCATGCCGCAACCCCCCCCCCCATGCCGCAACCCCCCCCATGCCGCAACCCCCCCATGCCGTCAAACCCCCCCCATGCCGCAACCCCCCCCATTCCGTCACCCCCCCCCTGCCGCAACCCCCCCCATGCCGGCAACCCCCCCCCCATGCCGCAACCCCCCCGCTGCACCCAACCCCCCCGATGCCGCAACCCCCCCATGCCGCAACCACCCCCCCCCGCTGCCCCCAAACCCACCCATGCCGCAACCCACCCCCCCCTCTGCCCCCAACCCCCCCATGCCGCAACCCCCCCATGCCGCAAACCCCCCCATGCCGCAACCCCCCCCATGCCGCAACCCCCCCATGCCGCAACCCCCCCCTGCCGCAACCCCCCCCATGCCGTGAACCCCCCCATCCGCAACCCCCCCATGCCGCAACCCCCCCCATGCCGCAACCCCCCCCCCATGCCGCAGCCCCCCCCATGCCGCAACCCCCCCCCGCTGCCCCCAACCCCCCCGATGCCGCAAACCCCCCCCCCATGCCGCAACCACCCCCCCCCCCCCCCAAATGCCGGGTCTGTCTCTCTCCTCCCACCCCCAAATGCCGGGGTCTGTCTCTCTCCTCCTCCCCCCCCCCCCCCCAAATGCCGGGTATGTCTCTCTCCTCCTCCCCCCCCCCCCCCCCCCCCCCCAAATGCCGGGTCTGTCTCTCTCCTCCTCCCCCCCCCCCCCAAATGCCGCGTCTGTCTCTCTCCTCCTCCCCCCCCCCCCCCAAAATGCCGTCCTGTCTCTCTCCTCCCCCCCCCCCAATGCCGGGTCGCTCTTCTCCCCCCCCCACCAATGCCGGGTCGCTCGTCTCCCCCCCCCCCCCCATGCCGGGTCGCTCGTCTCCCCCCCCCCCCCCCCCCCCCATTGCCGGGTCGCTCTTCTCCCCCCACCCCACTGGGTCTCTCTCTCTCCCCACCACACAAACGCCGGGACTCGCCACTTCCGCAGCTGGAGAAACTGACGCCTATCGCGTCAGTCCGCTGCTGGCCCTTCCGGGAACGGAGATTGGCAGCTTAAAAGAAGGCCCGGACGCCGGAGCCATGCACACCGCTTTTTCCCGCCGGAAATGGGCGTCACGTCGGTCCGCGGAGAATTTCGCCCAGGGAATGCTGACGCACTGAGCCGATTGCCTTTTGTTGCTCGCTGCATATGAGTATTCTCTGGAGCACAAACCAGGAACCCAGATAGGGAATGCTGACGCACTGAGCTGATTGCCTTTTGTTGCTCGCTGCATATGAGTATTCTCTGGAGCACAAACCAGGAACCCAGATAGGGAATGCTGATGCACTGAGCCGATTGCCTTTATCGACCGGCCCCATGTCGACCCCCATGACTGGTGAGGTGGTCGCAACCCTAAATTTTAAGGACACCTTGCCTGTCACGGCATCACAGATCCGTGAGTGGACCCAGTCGGAGCCAGTCCTGTCAAAGGTTCGGCACATAGTCCTGTATGGTGGGCAGCATAGACAGCTCCCAGGCGAGTTGCGGGCATTTTCCTCCAAGCTGTCCGAATTCAGCGTGGAAGACGGCATCCTTTTGTGGGGGATGTGTGTGATTGTCCCGGTAAAAGGACAGGAGCTGATACTGAGAGACTTGCACAATGGGCATCCAGGCGTGACCAAAATGAAAATGTTGGCCCGGAGTTATGTCTGGTGGCCAGGCCTCGACACCGACATTGAGAAGGTGGCCCAAAACTGCTCCATTTGCCAGGAGCATCAGAAGCTTTCTCCGGCCGCGCCCCTACATCACTGGGAATGGCCAGGGTGGCCTTGGGCACGCTTACGTGCGGATTTCGCCGGCCCTTTTCAAGGATCCATGTTCCTTCTATTAATCGATGCCCAGTCTAAATGGCTAGAGGTGCATAAGATGGTTGGCACAACATCCTGCGCAACAGTCGAGAAGATGCGTTTGTCTTTCAGTACGCATGGCCTCCCCGAGGTGCTGGTCACGGACAACGGCACTCTGTTCACAAGTGAGGAGTTTGCGAGATTCATGAAGATGAACGGCATGCACCATATCCACACTGCCCCTTACCACCAGGCTTCAAATGGGTTGGCGGAGCGTGCAGTGCAGACATTCAAACGAAGCCTAAAGCAGCAGTCTTACAGGTCGATGGACACGATACTGGCTCGTTTTTTGTTTTCATATAGGACCACCCCCCATGCGGTGACTGGGGTAGCTCCCGCAGAACTCCTAATGGCCAGAGACATTCGCACCCGCCTTAGCATGGTTTTCCGCGGACATTGGCGCAAAAGTACGCCGCACACAAGAACGGCAGGGACATGGTTTTCCTCGGCATTGGCCGATTCGGCAGTTTACGTCCGGTGACCCAGTGTTCGTTCGGAATTTTGTTGGTGGTGCCCAGTGGGTCCCTGGCGTAATCTTTCGCCAAACGGGCCCTATCTCTTACCAGGTGCAAGCCAAGGGTCGTCTCCAGCGCAAACATGTAGACCATGTTCGGTCCAGAAGACTATCCCTTCCAAAGATTTCCCGCCCCAGGAGCTAATTTCTACAGCTACAGAGGCCAGACACGATGGAAAGTATTCCTCACAATCTTCCTCTGGTGCCTCACTCAAAGCCTGCGCAGGTCGTGACAGAACCGGGTAGAGATAAAGATGCCGAGATGACGGAGGCAGCAGACTCTGACTCCGAGATGGAGACACAAGACACCCCAGAAGGGGGCTCCTCCGGCCCACGGGCCATGGATGTACAACCGTTACGCCGTTCATCACGGAAGCGCCGGTCTCTATCTCGTTACACGCCGCCCGATCCAGCGCCTCATGCAAATGGTGTCCGGCCTGCGGCAAAACGAGTCCGACGCCCTCCTTCGCCAGGGTCTTTGGTGGATTTCTTGGACTTTGGGGGGGGAGGGATGTTATAACCTGCCTGCTTATCATTGGCTGGGGACTAATGACAATCCCACAATCCTATGGCAGTGTGAGCTTCCCCAATGAGAGGGGCGGAGAAATCATTAGCAGACTCCCTGCATAAATAGAGCTGGCCAGTTTGGAACCAGCAGAGAATGAGGAATGAGCAGTAAGGGAAGTTGCTGCTGCTGCTGCTGTTGTATGTATATGTAATTGTAAATAAATGTTATTTCTTTGTATCCTGAAAACTCGTGCTGGATTCTTCGTGGCACAAAACAAACTTAACCTGGTGCGAAGCCATGATCCCATCAATCGTTCCGCCAGGGCGACTCCTGTCATGGTATTGAGAGTGGTTCTGTAATCAAATAAGAATCTTGCCAACCTAGCTTCTGTAGATGTGGCCAGCTGCTTCTTCATATCATTTTAAAAAAAATTTAGATTACCCAATTATTTTTTCCAATTAAGGGGCAATTTAGCATGGCCAATCCACCTATTCTGCACATTTTTGGGTTGTGGGGGCGAAACCCACGCAGACACGGGGAGAATGTGAAAACTCCACACGGACAGTGACCCAGAGCCGGGATCGAACCTGGGGCCTCAGCGCCGTGAGGCGGTTGTGCTAACCACTAGGCCACCGTGCTGCCCTCTTCATATCATTTTTGAAGGTCTGCACTGCTCGCTCTGCCAAACATTGCGACAACGGATGATATGGCACTGTCCTAACGTGCTTCATGGTGTTTGATTTCATGAAGGCCTGGAACTCCCCACTAGTGATGGCTGTGCCATTGTTGGAATGACTTCTGAGATGACGTGTAACAAAAACTCTGTCAAAGTTTCTCAATCGTGGCAATGGAGGTCATAGAGGCCATGCGATGTACCTCCATCCACTTGGAATGCGTATTCACCAAGATCAGGAACATAGAACCCAAAGAGGTCCCTGCAAAGTCCTCATGCAATTGTATCCATGGCCTCCCTGGCTACTCCCATGGATGCAGGGAGGCCGAAGGGGGGAGTTTCTAGTTTTCCTGGCATATGCTTCATTGTTTTACCAAGTTTGCAATGTTAATATCGTTCCTGGGCCACCAAATGTAGTTCCTGGTGAGCATCTTCATTTTAGAAACCTCAGGGTGGGCATTATGTAGCTCCATTGAAATTGGGTGCTGCCCTGATTGGGGAACAAGCACCCGAAATCCCCACAAGATTATGCCATCCTCGACATTAAATCTGCCTTCTCAATCTGCAAGTAGCGCCACTCTACATCCAGAAGAGTCCTGGACACAAAGGCAATAGGTCTTTCTGTGTTGTCTTTCCAATGATGCAAGAGTACCGTCCCAATTGTAATGAGACAAAATATGAGAAGATAGTAGCTGCCGTCTTACTCTTTCAAAGGCCTCTTCTTGTGGTGCCTCCCAAAACCATTTGTGGTATTTCTTCAATAGCAGATGTAATGGCGACAGTAAGGAGGCAAGGTTGAGGATGAACATCCCATAACAATTGACTAGTCCCAGGAAATATTTCAATTCTGTGGCATTTCGTACGATAGATGCTTCCCTAATGGCTTCGACTTTGTCTTCCTTGGGGTTTAGGCCTTATTACGCCTTCTTTTAAGATGTACCCCTGCTTTTGTTTGCCAGGTGCTCCTGCTCTGTGGCACCAGTAATCAGAATGTCGTCCGGGTACACAATCATCTTGGGTAACACATAGAGTATATTCTCCATGACTCACTGAAATATGGCGCATGCCAACGAGACCATGAAGGATAAGCAAACATACTCATACACTCTCTAATGGGTGTTAATCATGATAAATTTACAGGAGGATTTGTCTGGTTTGAGCTGGACGTAGGCGTGGCTCACGTCTAGTTTTGTGAAAGTCTGGCCACCTGCTAGTTTGCCTTAGAAATCCTCGATACGTGGCATGGGGATCCTGTCCAATTTTGAGACCCAGTTGACTGTGAGTTTATAATCCCCGCAGAGGTGGACTGATTTAACAGGTTTCAGGAGTGGAACAACGGATGTGGCCCACTCCACAAATTGCACAGGCTTTATTATCCCTAAACCCTCAAGACTCCCAAGCTCAGTTTCTACTTTCTCTTGCAGTGCGTATAGAACCATCACGCTGAAGTTTTTGGCATGGCATTGGGGTCAACATAGATTCTGGCTCTGACTCCTTTTATTTTTCCGAGCCCCTCTTGGAAACCTTCAGGGTATTTATTGATAATTTTGTAAATTCCTCCAACGCCCAATCTGAAAATTTCCAGCCAATCTATCTGATCCGCTGGAGCCAATCTCTGCCCTTAAGACTTACTGTCTGTCCATATTTCACATTTTGTTGTAATCAGCCTGATTGTTTTCTGTCGGGCACTGGGGCCACCGTGGTTCCCATAATCCATAAAGGTTCCCCCATGTAGGTGGCCAACCTAGCTCTGGACCCTCCAAACTCAAAGGTAGGATGCCAGTCTGGAGGTGATTAAACATCTGTTCTCCAAGGGTGGAGACAGCAGTCCCTATGTCCACCTCAATTTCTAATGGATGACCATTCATGAGCCACCATTATTGGGGCAACCTTAGTTGTAATTGTACAGTTTAATAGCATTGTCTCATCATCTGGAAGTGGGCACACTTGCATAGTACGAGCCTGTGCTGGCCATGGCTTCTTGCCTGGGTAATACAAGTATTGCCGAGTCCAGCAGCATTAGCTTGGTTGTGCCCTCCTGCAGTGCTTACAGTAGTCCATTAGCTGGCATTTGCATTCCTCCAGAGTGGTTTCTCTGTTATATTTGGGCTTGTCTCGTGGTTTCCTCGACTGCCAGGATGACCCTATGGTGTTTTCGTTAGGCAATGGATGACTCCATAGGTGCCTTCATCTAAGGTATGGCTTTCTTGAGCAAGGCCCCTCCTCCAACCTGAGAATGCTATTATATCGTGTCCCTTGTAGTTCTTGAGCCCTTTTCTCTGCATTCCCCAGGAACATGGCAATCTCAATGGCCTTTTTGAAGAGCCGCCACCACTATCGGGCTGGTGGAGTACCGTGCCAGCGGAAGCGGCAGAGGCGCCGTGAGCACGGCTGCCAAGCTAGTGCCCCTGCACGAAGCAGCCTCCATCCGCTCCCAAACCGACCGCGCACCCACCATCCATTTCCTTATCATCGCTATGTTGGCCGCCCAGTAATAGTTGCTGAAGTTCGGCAATGCCAGCCCCCCTTCTCCTCTGCTCCTTTCAAGCATCACCCTCTTCACCCACGGGGACTTCCCAAATCCCAGAATAATTTTATTCAGCCTCTTAAAGAAGGACCGCGGGATAATGATGGGGAGACACTGAAAAACAAACAAGAACCACGGGCGAATCGTCATCTTAACAGTCTACACCCTACATGCCAATGACAGCGGGAGTGCATCCCACCTCCGGACCTCCTCCCTCACTCGTTCCACCAATCGGGACAGGTTGAGCTTATGCAACTATAAGCTATGCTTTTTATTATGCTGAACGTTCGAACCCCACAAGCTGTCGGGAGGTTTACTTTCTGCTTCTCGTCTCCCACAATGTTGTTAGCCTGAAATAAATAACACATGCACTCTACATATTGAGCCCAGCCTTCTCCATTAATATCGGAAGGGGCTTAAGTTTACCAAAAAAAGGCTTTTTGAGTTGCTTGCCAGAGAGCTGTTTGTTTCACTCTGAAGACTGCTCAGGAATCTCGGTTTTACACCTCGTCGCCAATGTAATAACTCTGCCAAGGCCAGGCTTCATATAAACTATAGTTCATTTGGACAACAAAAATAGCCACAGATGTGGCACACAGCGCTTGCGTCCCAGCCCAAGGACCACGGGGAATTCGGGTCTGGGTCTGGCCTGCAGGTTTTAATCTCCCTCCGAATAGTTCCAACAGGGTGACTCTGCCCACTCAATAGCGAAACACATAATCCATGAACCCCACGGGGCGATCAATTGATGATCCCCCATGGCCTTTGTGATCATTGTAAGAGAAGGTCATAAATATTAGCAAAAGTCTGTCTCCTAGCTTCTTCAGCTTTTGAACAACCGAAGAAGGATCGATGCATTTGACTATTAGTCAGTCTATTTGTTGTTATACATGTATTAAATATTACTCATTGACTTCCGGGTGTGCATTATGGAGTGAGTGTGCACACAGAGGCAGCTCCTGCCTAAGATTGCAGAAAAGAGCTCTTTTTTGGGCAGCACGGGTTGGAATTTCGATGAAAAGGCGTGGGGGAAGGTTCAAGGAGTATTTTCCCCCAGGAATAGGATGTTTCTTGGTTATCAGACCCTTAGAAACAGTGCAGGATTTGTCTGAACAGCAACAAACAAAAGCAAGCATGCTAGCGGGGGAAGGGCCAGCTTATAGGTCTCAAGCTGACCTGAGGGCCTTTATGAAAGCTGAATTCTAACAGCAGAGGGAAGAACTGTGAAAAGATCTCACCAAGGCCATTGAAGAAGTGGAGACGGACTTCCGGTAGCGGTGATGCGGAGCTAAGCCGCACGTTCAGTGGCTCCCACTATTTTCGGACTTTGGGGCTCTTTTAAGGGCTCGCAGTGGTGCTGTTTGGGCTTTTCCCCGAGGGGGAACACTCCTTCTCAGATTCTCCACCGGTGGATGGCCTGGACTAGGAGTGGAGCGGTCAGAAAATCGGCTTTGTAGGTGCGGCACCGCAGCTCCCGCTACTTAAGGACTTTTGGGCCGATTTGAGGGCCTCAAACAGTGCTGTCTCAACGAATCCCGGTGGGGGAAGGTGTCTAGAGGCGCATTCCCCATAATTTATGGTGCTCACCCGGAGTGGGGCAAAGGAAAAAGCTGCAGCAGCTCCCCAAGAAAAGCAGAGGAAGCAGGACAAAATGGCGGCCGGCGGAACACCCAAGGACTGGTGGAAGTGGGCGCAGGAGCAGCAGGCCTCTCTTCTGCGCTGTTTTGCGGAGCTGAAGGCTGAGTTGCTGGACTCCCTGAATGCGACTACCGACAAGCTGCTTGGGACCCAGGCGGCCCAGGAGGCGTCTATCCGGGAATTGCAGCAGCAGGCCGCTGAGAGGGAGGAGGAGGCCGTGGTCCTCGCGGGGAAAGTGGAGTTGCACGAGGCACTTCACAAAAAGTGGCAAGACCGCTTGGAGGAGCTGGACGTTCGCACGAGGCGAAAGAATTTGAGGATCCTGGGCCTGGCGGAGGGGCTGGAGGGGTCGGATCTCCCGTCGTACGTGACCACGATGTTGAGCTCGTTGATGGGAGCGGGGTCCTTCCATTTGCCCCTGGAGCTGGAGGGAGCTCACAGAGTGCTGGCCAGGATGCCTAAGGCAAATGAACCCCCGCGGGCGGTGCTGGTGCGGTTCCATCGGTTTAGTGACCGGGAGTGTGTGCTGCGCTGGGCCAAGAAAGAGAGGAGCAGCAAGTGGGAGAATTCGATAGTGCGAATCTACCAGGACTGGAGTGCGGAGGTGGCAAAGCGGCGGGCCGGGTTCAACCGGACGAAGGCGGTGCTGCAAGCCAAGCAGGTCAGATTTGGAATGCTGCAGCCTGCGCGTCTGTGGGTGACATATAAGGACCGGCACCACTACTTCGAGTCCCCGGAGGAGGCGTGGGCCTTTGTACAGGCGGAGAAGCTGGACTCGAACTAGGGTCTGGGGACACGCTATGGCCGTTGCTGTTTTTGCTGTTGCTGTTCTTCAATTTTGACACGTGTTTTTTTTATGCTGGTTTTCTTTTTGCTCTGTTTCCGGGTGGGTTTGTCTGTTGGGTATGGGTGTGGGGTAAGTGGGGAACGTTGGGGGCATGTGCTTTATATGTTCTCTTCGGTACGGGGCTGGGGGTTGGGGTGAAACTGGATTTTGAGGAGCTGCATCAGAAGGGTGGGGTGTGGCAGTGTGAAAGCGCGGGCTTTCCTCTGGTTGTCCGCGCTGCGGGGCAGGGGGGGCGGAGCTGGAGGTGGGAGCGTGGCCTCTACTGGTTTTCTTTCCCGCGCTGAAGCGGTGCCAAGGAGGTGTGGCAAGAGGGGGATGACCCCATGCCGGGAGGAGATGGGTTTTGGCAGGAGCAGCCGGGTCAGCAGAAGTCAGCTGACTCACGGAAGTACCATGGAGGGTGCGTCGCGGCTAGGAGGGGTCCTAGCCTGGGGGGGTGGGGGGGGATACCGGGTTGCTGCTGGAATGGCCAGGAAGGAGCTGGCATGGGCCGGGGGGGTAGAGGAGAGGCGTTATCGCCATGGGGAACGGGTCAGGCGGGGCGAGCTGGCCTGGGGCGAGCAGTCGATAAGCTATGGCTAGCCGGCGGGGGAGAGGGGCAGGTTGCCCTCTGATCCGTCTGATTACCTGGAACGTGAGGGGGCTGAATGGGCCGGTTAAGAGAACTAGGGTAATTTCTCATCTGAAGGGGCTGAAGGCGGACGTGGCTATGCTCCAGGAGACCCACTTGAAGGTGGCGGACCAGGTTCGTCTGAGGAAGGGGTGAGTGGGGCAGGTTTTTCACTCAGGATTGGACGCGAAGAACCGGGGGGTGGCGATTCTGGTGGGGAAGAGGGTGGCGTTCGAGGCGGCTGAGGTGGTGTCGGACAAGGAGGGCAGATATATTATGGTGAAGGGTAGGCTGCAGGGAGAGAAGGTCGTGCTGGTTAATGTATATGCCCTGAATTGGGATGATGCCGGCTTCATGAGGCGCTTGTTGGGCCGCATTCCGGACCTAGAGGCAAGGGGCCTGATCATGGGGGGAGACTTTAACACAGTGCTGGATCCCCCACTGGACCGGTCCAGTTCAAGGACGGGTAGGAGACCGGCGGCGGCCAAAGTACTGAGGGGGTTTATGGACCAGATGGGAGGGGTGGATCCCTGGAGGTTTGGGAGGCCGAGAGCGCGGGAGTATTCCTTTTTCTCCCATGTCCATAGGGTCTATTCCCGAATAGATTTTTTCATCCTGAGCAGGGGATTGATCCCGAAGGTGCAGGATGCAGAGTATTCGGCCATAGCAATTTCAGACCATGCTCCGCACTGGGTTGATCTGGAGATGGGGGAGGCGCGGGACCAGCGCCCGCTCTGGCACCTGGATGTGGGGCTGCTGGCTGATGAGGAGGTGTGTAGGAGGGTCCGGGGAAGTATTGAGGGGTATCTTGATACCAACGACACGGGGGAGGTCCGGGTGGGGATGGTCTGGGAGGCTCTGAAAGCAGTGATCCGGGGGGAGCTGATCTCCATACGGACCCATAGGGAAAGGAGGGAGAGGAAGGAGAGGGAGAGACTGGTGGGGGAGCTCCTGGATGTGGACAGGAGATACACGGAGGCACCGGAGGAGGGGTTGCTGGGGGAACGGCGTAGTTTGCAGGCCAAATTTGACTTGTTGACCACCAGAAAGGCAGAGACACAGTGGAGGAGGTCGCAGGGCGCGGTATATGAGTATGGGGAGAAGGCGAGCAGGATGTTGGCGCATCAGCTCCGCAGGCGGGATGCGGCTAGGGAAATTGGTGGAGTGACGGATAGGGGTGGGAATGTAATGCAGAAGGGGACAGAAGTTAATGGGGTCTTTAGGGACTTCTACGAGGAACTGTACCGGTCAGAACCTCCGATGGGGAGAGGGGGGATGGAGAGCTTCATGAACAGGCTATGCTTCCCAAGGGTTCAAGAGGAGCTGGTAGAGGGGCTGGGGGCGCCGATAGAGTTGGAGGAGCTAGTCAGGGGGATCGGGCAAATGCAGTCAGGTAAGGCGCCGGGGCCGGACGGGTTCCCGGTGGAATTTTATAAAAAGTATGCGGATCTGGTGGGGCCCCTTTTGGTGCGAGCCTTCAATGAGGCATGGGAGGGGGGGGGGCTTTGCCCCCGACGATGTCGCGGGCACTGATCTCTCTGATCCTGAAGCGGGATAAGGACCCCTTGCAGTGTGGATCATACAGGCCTATCTCGCTCCTCAATGTTGACGCTAAGTTGCTGGCGAAGATCCTGGCCACCAGGATAGAGGACTGTGTGCCAGGGGTGATACATGAGGATCAGACAGGATTTGTCAAGGGACGGCAGCTCAACACGAATGTGCGGAGACTACTAAATGTTATTATGATGCCGGCAGTGGAGGGGGAGGCTGAGATAGTGGTGGCGCTGGATGCGGAGAAAGCATTTGATAGAGTTGAGTGGGGGTACCTGTGGGAGGTGCTGGAGCGGTTCAGATTCGGGGAGGGATTCATCAAATGGGTGAGGCTGCTCTACGCGGCTCCGATGGCGAGTGTAGTTACCAATGGAAGGAGATCGGAGTACTTTAGGCTCTACCGTGGGACCAGGCAGGGGTGCCCCCTGTCCCCCTTGCTCTTTGCACTGGCGATTGAACCTTTGGCTATGGCGTTGAGGGAGTCAGGGAGGTGGAGGGGTCTGGTGCGGGGTGGGGAGGAACATCGTGTATCGCTGTATGCGGACGACCTGCTGTTGTATGTGGCGGATCCAGAAGGGGGAATGCCGGGGGTGATGGAGCTGTTAGCGGAATTTGGGGGCTTCTCGGGCTATAAGTTAAATTTAGGCAAGAGTGAGGTATTTGTAGTACACCCGGGTGATCAGGAGGAGGGAATCGGGAGACTCCCATTTAAGAGGGCAGTGAAGAGTTTCAGATACCTGGGGTGCAGGTGGCCAGGAGTTGGGGGACTCTCCATAAGCTTAATTTTACCAGGCTGGTGGAGCAGATGGAAGAGGAATTTAAAAGGTGGGACATGGTGCCGCTATCGTTGGCGGGTAGAGTGCAGTCCGTCAAAATGACGGTTCTCCCGAGGTTCTTGTTCCTTTTTCAGTGTTTGCCCATCTTTATCCCTAGGGCCTTTTTTAGAAGGGTGACTAGCAGCATCATGAGCTTTGTTTGGGCGCATGGGACCCCGAGGGTGAAGAGGGTCTTCTTGGGGCGGGGTAGAGATGGTGGGGGGCTGGCGTTACCCAATCTCTCGGGGTATTATTGGGCGGCCAATGTGTCGATGGTGCGCAAGTGGGTAATGGAAGGGGAGGGGGCAGCATGGAAACGGATGGAGAGGGCGTCCTGTGGCGATACAAGCCTGGGGGCCCTGGTAACGGCGCCGTGGCCGTTCCCTCCTACGAGTTATACCACGAGTCCGGTGGTGGCGGCTACCCTCAAGATTTGGGGGCAGTGGAGGCGACATAGGGGAGAAGTGGGGGGCTCGATGGAGGCTCCGTTAAGGGGGAACCATAGGTTCGTCCCGGGGAACATTGATGGGGGATTTCAGGGTTGGCACAGAGCGGGCATCAGACAGCTGAGGGACCTGTTTATTGATGGGAGGTTTGCGAGCCTGGGGGAGTTGGAGGAGAAATTTGGGCTCCCCCCGGGGAACATGTTCAGGTATCTGCAGGTAAAGGCATTTGCTAGGCGGCAGGTGGAGGGATTCCCTTCGCTTCCCGCGAGGGGGGTGAGCGACAGGGTGCTTTCGGGGGGTCTGGGTCGGAGAGGGGAAGATATCTGATATCTACAAGGTTATGCAGGAGGCGGAGGAGGCGTCAGTAGAGGAGCTGAAAACGAAGTGGGAGGGGGAACTGGGGGAACAGATCGAAGACGGGACATGGGCTGATGCCCTGGAGAGGGTTAATTCTTCCTCCTCGTGTGCGCGGCTTAGCCTCATCCAATTCAAGGTGCTGCACCGGGCCCACATGACTGGGACGAGGATGAGTAGGTTCTTTGGGGGTGAGGACAGGTGTGTCAGGTGCTCGGGAAGTCCAGCGAACCATGCCCATATGTTCTGGGCATGCCCGGCACTGGAGGAGTTCTGGAAGGGGGTGGCGAGGACGGTGTCGAGGGTGGTGGGATCCAGGGTCAAGCCAGGATGGGGACTCGCGATTTTTGGGGTTGGGGTGGAGCCGGGAGTGCAGGAGGCGAAAGAGGCCGGTGTGCTGGCCTTTGCGTCCCTAGTAGCCCGGCGAAGGATCTTGCTACAATGGAAGGATGCGAGGCCCCCAAGCGTGGAGACCTGGATCAATGACATGGCGGGTTTCATTAAGCTAGAGAAGGTCAAATTCGCCCTGAGAGGGTCGGCACAAGGGTTCTTTAGGCGGGTGGCAGCCTTTTCTCGACTTTCTGGCTCAAAGATAGGGTACGGGGACAGCAGCAGCAGCAACCCGGGGAGGGAAAAGGGGAGGGAAAAGGGGGGGGGCCGACAATGACTATGTTTGTTTATTTAATTTTAATATTTTTTTAAGTTCTTTTGTTGTTCATTAGGGTTGGGGGGGTGGGGGGATGTGATACATGCGCCGATACGGTCTGGGGGTGTCACAGTTATTATGGGTTATTTTGTTGCATTTCATTGTTTGTCGTTATGTTTTATATTTTCTGTAAAAAAGTCCAATAAAAATTATATTAAAAAAAAAATTACTCATTGTACTTTCATGTTTTTACAGTTAATGGAGCACTGCATTAAACAGAACAATGCTATCAATATTTATGAGGAGTACTTTGACGATAAGGAGGAACCTGTGGAAAGGATTGAGGAACCTTCATCTGCAAAAACAATAAATGTTTTCAGGTAATTGGAGCATCCGTGAGAATCCTTGTTTTTCTCCTTGGTTGAAGGAGAACCACTCAAAGAATAAGAATGTTTGACAAGGGCAACTCCAACCAGTTTCTAATTGTGAGTAAACATGCATCGTCATTTTCAAAGTAACTGGCAACAGGCTTACCTGCAATTCTTTGTGATTCTGAGTGTAACAATTAATGTTTCAATAAAAAAACATTTTTCATCCTAAAACTAAATCTTTCACTCTGTCCTGAAAGCTAAATTTAACAGGAATTTCTTCCCTCTATCCCTATCTCACATATTAAATGCAACACATCAGCTCATTTATGTTATTATTTTGGTATGAAAATTACGAAATCATTGAACATTCCACTATTTTATTTTATTCCTCTTTAGATTTGCCACTAAATCTCTGTCTTCCACAATTTCTGCTATAGAATTCATCAATACTCTTCAAATTATGGAGTACAACATTAATTCATGTGACGCTGCTTCTGACAGTACTATAAAGGTCTACCTGGCTTTCCAGGAGGAGAGGCTACACCACGGCTGCCACCTGTGAGATTCATGCGGAATTCCCCAAGCCTATGGACGCACGCAGGTGTATCCCCTGTGAGAATTTGAACATGTTGAATTGGCATCAATCCTGACATCACTCTCTGGGAAAACAACTTGGAGTCATAATTGGCACATAGGAAATCTGTTCTGGTCGTTGGAGGACAATCGTCTCACTGCAGGAGTGTCCTAGTCCCAATCATCTTCAGATGCTTCATTAATGACCTTCCCTCCAACATCAGATCAGAAGTGGAGATGTCCGCCGTTGATTGCACAATATTCAGCACCATTCGCAACTCCTCATATACTGAAGCAGTTCCATGTCCATATGCATCAAGACCTGAACAATATTCAGAATGGGCTGATAACTGGCAAGTGATATTTCTGCCACAGGAGTGCCATGCGATAACTATCTCCAACAAGAGAGAATTTAACTATCTGGCCTTGACATTCAACAACATTACCATCACTGAATCCCCCACTGTCAACATACGAACGTACAAATTAGGAGCAGGAGTAGGTTACTCAGCCCCTCGAGTCTGCTCCACCATTTAGTAAATTCATTGCTGATCTGATTGTTTCCTCCCAACTATCCCTGATATCCTTTCACCCCCTTATTTATCCAGAAGCATTCTGCGGAGTTACCATTGACCAGAAGTTTAACAGCCATATAAACACTGTGGCTGTAAGAGCAGGTCAGAGTCTGGGAATTCTGCAGTGTTAACTCACTTTGACTCCCAAAGCCTGTCCATCATTTACAGGTTAAAATCAGGAATGCGATGGAATACTCTCCAGTTGCCTGGAAGAGTGCAGCTCCAACACTATTCAAGAAGATTGACACCATCCAAGAAAAACAGTCCACTTGATCAGCACCCTACCCATCCCCGCCCTTCGCCACCGATGGAAAATGGCAACAGTGTGTACCATCCACAAGATGCATTTCAGCAACTCACCAAGGCTCCTTCAACCGGAACTTCCAAACTCACCACCTCTAACACATGGAAGGACAAGGGCAGCAGATGCATGGAGCATCACCACCAGCAAGTTCCTCTCCAAAGCATACATCATCCTGACTTGGAACTATCACACTGTTGCTTCCCTGTTACTGGATCAGAATCCTGGAACTCCCTTTCCAACAGTGTTTTGGAAGAACTGACACCAAATGGATTGTAGCAATTCAAGAAGGCTGTTCACCATCACCTTTTCAAGGGCAATTAGGGGTGGGCAAAAAAGGCTGGCATTGCCAGCAACATTCACAGCCCATGAAAGGAAACACGTCACCGTAACTAATTGATGTGACACTAGGCTTCCAAATTTGACCCATGTAGGTCCTGGCAACCGCTGTATTGTCTGCTCTTGAAAAATGATGCATGAAACAGCAAGCTGGGTCCTGCAGTAATGTGATTTCAAGGACCAGGCACCTTGATTGCGGGTAATATTTTTGGAACATTATCTGTTGAAATGTGTCAGAAAGTACTTAGGACTGTGTTTGAGATAACAATGGAAAATGCTGGAAATAACCAGCAGGCCTGGCAGCACCTGAAGAGAGAAAGAAAGTGGATGCTTCATAGCGATGAGAAAGCTCTGTCAAAACATTAAAGACCTGAGCCATTGGGCGTAATTTAACGTGAAAAAAACAGAGTACTATTTTGGGTAGATATAGCGGGGTCTTTTACTATCAAGCTGAACTCTGGGTTTTTGTGGTCTCAATTAACTCACTTCCTGCACTGATTAGCTGAGCTCGTCAGTGCAGGAAAAGATCGAGCGCCAATTTTAAATGCCATGCCAATCTCTCAACCTTCCTCGGACACCCCACTATGGCTACCGGCCCTCCCACTGCCCAATGTACCTCTTAGGGGGTCCTCCACCACCCCCCCCCCCCCCCTTCACCTCTTAAGGCAGGACATCCCAGGATGCACCACCAGGGTGGCTGGGTGGCAGTGCCAAGGTGCCATCAGAAATGCCAAGGTACCACCCTGCCCAGAGCCCAACCACCCAGGGGCCTTCAATGACCTGGGAGGTTACACCTGGTCCCTGTTTGTGTGGACCAGTACTGAACGGCGCCTTCGCGAGGTCTACCAGATGTGGGCATTAGTACGACCCTTTAGTGTCCAAAGATGTGCAGATTATGTGGGGTTACATGGAATAGGGCAGGGAAGTGGACCTAGGTAGGGTGCTCTTTCATAGGATTGGTGCAGACCCGATGGGCCAAATGGCCTCCTTCTGCACTGTAAGGATTCTATGATTCTATGACCTGGTCCCTCAGGACCGTAGTGTATCTCTTCCTGAACATCTTGAATGGTTACAGCACAGAAGGAAGCCATTCAATCCATTTTGTTCATGCTAGCTCTCTGCAAAATTCATGCCAGTTCTTTGCAAATGAAATTCAACTAATCTCATTAATAATAATAATACCCTTTTCCAACACCACTAATGCCTCCAGCAATGCATCCATCCAGCTGGATTCCAACTGCCCTAGTGTATGCAAAAATTTCCATTGCAGCAGTCTTTTTGTGCAGCTTTCCTTTCAGAGGTAGCCTGCCTTTGAGAAGAGCATGTTGTCTGTACTACATGGTCTGCAGCAACAATTCCTAACCTCCTGCTGTGTGTCGACTTCAGCATAGAGTTGAGAAGGATAGGTCAACACTGGAGAGGCAGGAGTCATTCAGATGAGATGGGTAGATGGATTTTGTGTCTCAGCTATCTCAATCTGAACAGGTATTGGAACGCGGCAAAACATAGCCTCGTTCCCAAAAACCGAGCCACATGAATTTCACAGCCATTGGGTTTAAGATTCGCTGTTTATGAAGAAACTTGGTCACTGTTTCATTTGGAATCTTCAAGAGGAAGAAAAATATAATGTTTTGCTTGTGCATCATTACTTCTTTGAAAATTGGATTCAGAATGTCTAATGAATATTATTCTCTGAGTAACAGTATTTTAACCTAAGATGGAATCTAATGTGACATCAAATTTTCTTTGGTTAAAAACATTTAATCATGAAAAGCAATCACTAATTTTTGTTGAATTATTTTGTTGAAAAATTAATGTTTTTACCGAGGGACGAGGCAGGGGTGTCCCCTGTCCCCCCTACTTTTTGCGCTGGCAATTGAACCCCTGGCTATGGCGCTGAGGGAGTCGGGGGATTCGAGGGGGCTGGTCCGGAATGGGGAGGAGCACCGAGTGTCGCTCTGTGCGGATGACCTATTGTTGTATGTGGCGGACCCGGTGGGGGGAATGCCGGTGGTGATGGTGATTCTCCGGGAATTTGGGGATTTCTCAGGGTATAAGCATAACTTTGGGAAAAGCGAGCTGTTTGTGGTACACCCGGGGGACCAGGATGGGGGATTGGGAGGCTCCCACTGAAAAGGGCGGAGAGGAGCTTCAGGTACTTGGGGGTTCAGGGGAGGGGGAGATGGGGAGGGAGAGGGGGGGAGGGGGGAAGGGGGGATAGGGGGAGGGGGGAGAGGGGAGGGGGGGTTGTCTCTTTGTTTTTGTTTTGGGTTGAATATTTGTTTTTTGACAATGACGGGCGTTAATTTATTGTTTCTCTTTTGTATTTACGGGAGGGGTTCTGTTTTTTTTTGTTCTAGAATTTTCTGTTATTGTTTTCTTTTTTGTGAAAATGTGAAAATTTGAATAAAAATTATTTAAAAAAAAAAAAAGAAAAATTTATGTTTTGAAATGTACAAAACAGACAGTGGTTGTAAATGATACTGTAAAAGCTGAGTCATGAATATTGTTTCTCAAAGTTTTCAAAATCATACAATAACCAAGTCTGTCTGATCAAGAGGCTTTTACATTTTGCTGCAATAAATTAGCACAGCCTTGCACATTAACGTAAATTGACCTAAAAACAGACTTGCTTCAGAAGTAAATAGTTGGGGGTGATTATAGATTGTTTCAGAAAAACATCTTGGAATTTATGAGATGAAGAAAACCCATTGCATTATCTTTGTTTCATTTGCTAGCGACCCTAACGTAATTAATCGGACAGTATCTCATCTCTCATGGCATCCAGATCAAGGGCGGAAACTGGCAATTTCTTATTGTTGTCTGGAGTTTCAAAGAGCTGCCGACAATATGAGTTATGACTCATACATCTGGGACATGGGTAACTCAACTATCATATACTTGTGCTTAGAACTGTAATTGATACATTTTTAAAAGAACCTAATTAAATAACTTATTTAGAACTTTTCAACAGATTATTATTATTCACTAAACTGTACAGAATAATTATGGGAGCAAGTTAAACACTCTGACAAATAAATGTGTACACACAATGGGGTCACTTAAACAACCTATGTCTCATTAGCATTCTAATCCAAGCAGATCTCACCAAGTAGTTACAAGTTTGAGTCTTAGTTGGGCTAATTACTTGAATCAAGAAACCACATCTGATCTGAATTTTGTGTGATATTAGCCAAAGTGCACACCCAATAAGAAGTTCAGATGAAGCTATGATAAGAATAACCCTTTCCTGTACTGCCACCTTGTAGCCTTCCCCTTACTTGCACAATCGCCTGTGGGAGGGGGAGAAAATCTGTGGACAGTTTCGGAAAAACTTCCACAAGTGGAGCAATCTGACAATAAATGAGTTGCAATTCTAATCTAAAACTGTGGAAAAGATGCAAAAGGCAACAGTGCAGAAGGGTTGAGAGCAGAAAGAATTCTGAAGAGGCATTTCAGTAGGCCATGCAAAACAAAGTTTTAGTGATTTGTGCCATCTGTACTGCCAAATTCATTGGAGGTGAATTCATGACAGGTTATTCATGGAGGCCCCACCTTCTCAACCTTGCCCCTCACCTGTGGTGTGGTAATCCTCAGGTTAAATCACCACCAGCCAGCTCTCTCCCTCAAAGGGGAAAGCAGCCTATGGTCATCTCGGACTGTGGTGACTTTACTGCCATATGTTCTGCTTATATTGGAATGCAGGAATCATTTGGTCTCAAAACCTGTGGAAAACCAGACTCTAATCCTTTCTTCCTTCAGAAATACACACTGAGGAACTGTTGCCATGTATTTGCAGAACTTTCTATTGATTGTTAATAAGAAACAAGACTCCACATTCTGAATATTGCTGATAACGTAATGCTTGCCTATAAAGCCAAACAGTATTCGTTTACAGATTTGTAGTTTGTTAACTTACTTTAATTTCTGCTGTTTTCTTTTGTCTCTTGTCTCAATCCCTGGGCT
The DNA here is from genome assembly GCF_902713615.1 of Scyliorhinus canicula. Taxonomy (NCBI): domain Eukaryota; kingdom Metazoa; phylum Chordata; class Chondrichthyes; order Carcharhiniformes; family Scyliorhinidae; genus Scyliorhinus; species Scyliorhinus canicula. The sequence goes on from NC_052163.1 coordinate 28,738,908, forward strand.
GTCTTCTCAATCAATTAACTTCAGATTGAAAATTATATGCTTATAACAGTGAGAGATGACTACCACAAAACCAGTTTGTAGGGTGCCCTGGAATGAGCAGCAAAGTATCAAACACTGGACCATAACTTTTCACCCCAGGAACATAGGTCATAAAATCTGTATGATGGTTTTCAAATTGTTTTAAACCAATTGTGGATGTTTTGGAGCTTTTTACCTCCTTTCGCTTTGTATATTTTTGTTGCATGGCATTCCCTGATAAGCAAAGGACCTTCTCGTAGGATCCTGTCTTTGCCTCTCTGAGACATGCCTCTAGAAGCTATGGAACTGTGGCCTGGGATGAGACAGCCTTTTGTTTTTTTCCCTCCATTTATCCCCAAAAAATAATTCTGAAGGAAAGCTATTCCTCTTCAACAATTCTGTAGTTTATCTACTAAACTGGTGGCATATGACCTTTCTGCTGCTGCTAAACAGATGATTCTAAACTATAATTCTGTGATCCAATTCTCATATTGGGAGAATCTATATTTAATCCCATTTTGTTTTGACAGAAAATCCAAATCAGCATGAAACAGTGATAAAACCGGTATCTCCTCTTTTGTGTCTGGAGTACAACCCCAAAGATTCACACATTCTGGCTGGAGGTTGTTACAATGGACAAATGGGTCAGTAAATGAATGAGACAATACAAATGTGCAACTCTTGCAATGTTCAACAATGTTAACATTTTAATTATTACATAATTCATAGAAATAGAAAACCAACATGCTCGGTGGTTTAGAAGGTTTGGGTGCGTTTTTTCCCCCTAGTAACAAAGAGGAATGAGACGGGTGCCCCATGTCTCCCATCATGTTTACGCTGGCGATAAAGCCCTTGGCCATCACTCTGAGTAGCTCGGATAAAAGGAGGGGATAATGGGCGTGTATGGAGCATAGTGTGTCCTTGTATGCCAATGATCTCCTTTTGTATATTTCGGACCTGGTCCCCATGGTGGAGGATATAATGGGGCTGCTTAAGCGACCTGGGCGTTTTCGGGATACAAATTGAACTTAGAAAAGAACGAGTATTTTTTTGGTCTCCCCGCCAGGGAAAGGAGCTAGTTTTGGGGGGATTACCATTTTGTGTAGCAACCACTCACCTCAGGTATTTGGGGGTGCAGGTTAGGCCTGTCTCCGTAAATTGACATTTACAAATCTGGTGGGTAGGGTCAAGGCAAATTTGCAGAAGTGGACCAGCCTCCCTCTATCATTGGAAATTTGGGATCCTACGGACGCAGGCCTTTAGGTATATGCAAGTGTGGGATTTTGAAAGGAAGGTTTTTCCGACGATCCCAGTGACACCACCCTCCTTGATGTTGGAGGGGGTGCTGTTGGTGAAGGGGTTGGGTGGGGGGAGGGTTCACTTCAGCAATCTATGGGAGGATTCTGGAGGAGGATAAGGTGTCATGGGAATGTCCCTTTAAGAAATGTCTGTTTATCAAATAGCTTCAGTGATGTCATTGTGTGGGTGGAGCTGGGCTGAGGTTCTGACTTTTACTTTAGATTTGAGCTGGGAGCTGTTTGAGGCTCTGTGTTTTACTTTCGGTTTAGACAGTTGGGAGCTGCATTCAGACAAAAAAGGTTTATTTTGGTCTCTCTCTTTATATGTTAAAAGGTGTCCAGATCACTTGATAATTTAAAAGTGATATCTGCTTTCTGTAAAGAATTCAAACGTCTTGTTTTGTGTGAAAAGGGTGTTTGTGTTTATGGATGTTGTTACTTGAGTAAAAACAGTAAAATAAAGTTATTGAGGGGTATTTTCCTCTCGAGAACTGTAGCTGTGTGGGGGGGGGGGGGGGTGTATGTTTGTAGTTGATAAAAATGCTTATTGTGTATGTTTATAAAATGTTAATTGAATTTGTAGAATAAACTTAGTTTTTGATTTAAAGTGCTTAAGGCCTCTGTTGAATAACACCTGAAGAGTAGGCCCTTGTGCTCCTCATAACCAAAATCTATAAACAGTTGTCAGTCAGGTGAACTCCAACTTTGGTGTTCTCTAACCCTGGCCCATAACAAAAGTGCCACGGGATAGGGGTTAAGGAAGAGGGAGGAGGTGCTGGGGGTGGCGCTGGAGGAGGGTTGTGGTGTGAGGTGCTGCAGAGAGCAAACACCTAAACCCCATGTGAAAGCCGAGGGTTAATATAATGTGCTTAGGGCACACCTGATGAGGTCAAGGATGAGCCAGTTGTTTGAGGGGATGGAGGACACTTGCGAGTGATGTGGGAGAGGCCCGGTCAACCACGTACATATGTTATGGTCCTGCCCAAAGTTGGGGAAGTCTTTTTTCAGCACCATGTTAGCAATCTTGCAAATGGACCTGGAGCCGACACACTCAGTGGCTAGTTTGCCAATTGTGCGTGGAATGGAGCGTTGGCTGAAAAACGGGATTGGTGCTGGGCGCCAATCCAGTTCTGATGCTCCAGTCGGCAGTGGCAGCGAGCTACACACCCAAGCTGGTGGGAGGGTGAAAAATTGATTTCCATGTGATTAACGGGCTGGAAGCCCAAGTCTCTCCCCCCAAGCACACACACGCCAACCACCATTATGCTCCGATCCCCACAGCAGGAAATCCTCCTGTTGGAATTCAGTACAGGGTTTCCCAAACATGGCCCTGACGTGGTGGACCCGCGATGGGTCAAGGTAGTCGGTGCATAACTGAGACACCCCCCAATGACCATCAGAAGACCCGTCTACCCCACGATGCAAATCTTGCCTCCCCCCACTCAAACCCTCCCACTAACCCTCCTCAGTCCACCCCATTCATGCTATGACTGTCAGTTCCTCACAATGTGAAAAGCAGCTAAGTGCTTTCTGCGATGAAAAAGAGGAAGTGAAAGCACTTAGCTGCTTTTGAGGTAGCGAGGAACTGGCAGTCATAGCAAGAATGTTTTTAAACATTGTGGCTAGCATCAAAGCAGGGTATTTCAGATGCATTCAAGCGTGAAGGGAAAGATAGATCAACAAACACCTGCCTCTGGAGTAATAAAACTATCAATCACTGGCTAATGAAATGTGTGAAATTGAACGGAAGATTTGCATTTCAAAGGCTATCAAGACCACAGCTGGAATACTGTGAACAATTCTGGTCCCTTATCTAAGGTACGATATACTGGCATTAGAGGCAGTCCAGAGAAGGTTCACTCGGTTGATCCCAGATTTGGATGAATTTTCTTATGAGGAGATGTTAAATAGGTTGTGCCTGTGCTCATTGGAATTTAAAAAAGAGAGGCAACCTTATTGAGATGTATAGGATTCTCAGGAGGCTTGACAGGGTAGATGCTGAGAGGTGATTTCCCCGATGTGGGAGGTTCTAGAACCAGAGGACATAATCTCAGAGTAAGGGATTGCCTATTTAAATGAGCTTAACAACCTTCCTACTCCATTTTTCCCCCTTTTTTAAATATCCCATACATGTATTGCCTCAATGCAATCCTCCACCACACCAAGCCGTTGGGTCTTTTGATCTTAACGTTGCTACCTTTTGTTGCAATCTCTCACAGCTACACTTTAATATCTAACACATTCTCCTTCCCTTCAGTTCTGACAAAGAGCCAATAGGACTCGAAACATTAACTCTGCTTTCTCTCCTTATAGATGCTGCCAGATCTGATGAGTTTTTTCCAGCATCCTCTATTCTTGTTGCAAATAGTAATTTGTTGGGTATGCGACAAAAGCAGGATGTTAGATACATTGGCTTATAAACATTTGGAAATTTAAAGATTAAAAGCCTGGGTTAAACATAGACATAGAACATACAGTGAAGAAGGAGGCCATTCAGCCCATCAAGTCTGCACCGACCCACTTAAGCCCTCACTTCCAACCGATCCCCGTAACCCAATAACCCCTCCCACCCTTTTTTTGGTCACTAAGGGCAATTTATCATGGCCAATCCACCTAACCTGCACATCTTTGGACTGTGGGAAGAAACTGGAGCACCCAGAGGAAACCTACGCAGACACTGGGAGAACGTGCAGACTCCCCACAGACAGTGTCCCAGCAGGGAATCGAACCTGGGACCCTGGCGCTGTGAAGCCACAGTGCTATCCACTTGTGCTACCGTGGGTTAGATTGCGTTTCACTGCAGTAGCCATGTTTTTAAAATAATCCTGTTTTGCAAGACCAGAAAGCTTTTAGGAGCTTGAGGTGAAATTGATCATCATAAAAGCCTGTGCTAATGCATTGTTGTTTGACTTGGGGAGTTCATGGGGAGTTAATGTGTTTTCAATCTGGGGAGATGATATTGCTGGGTGGAGCTAAGGCATTCAGACATTTTGAGAAAGCTTTTGAGTTGAGTTCTGATCTGGCTAATGCTGAGTCCACAAGTAAGGTCTTTTGCTCTCACAGTAGGATAGTTAAAAATAATTAAGAGTATTTAAAACAGTGCAGACTTGTCTGAGGACAAGGTGGAAGCTGAAACAAACTTTGGGCCTCACGGTAGCATGGTGGTTAGCATCAATGCTTCACAGCTCCAGTGGTCCCAGGTTCGATTCCCGGCTGGGTCACTGTCTGTGTGGAGTCTGCACGTCCTCCCCGTTTGTGCGTGGGTTTCCTCCGGGTGCTCCGGTTTCCTCCCACAGTCCAAAGATGTGCGGGGTAGGTGGATTGGCCATGCTAAAATTGCCCGTAGTGTAAGGTTAATGGGGGGATTGTTGGGTTACCGGGTATACGGGTTACGTGGGTTTAAGTAGGGTGATCATTGCTCGGCACAACATCGAGGGCCGAAGGGCCTGTTCTGTGCTGTACTGTTCTATGTTCTAATTGAAACAGCTTTTTGAAGAGAATCAGCCAAATTCTGCAGGGGTTCTAACAGGAGTCAAAGCTGTCCTGGCAAGCAAGTATTGTCCTGTGCCATTGGGATGTAAGATGGATTGAGAGCTGATTTAATTGTGAATAGGGATAGTAATTAAGGGTATTGTATTTATTGTATTTAGTAGTATTGTTAAGGGATAATTGTAAGCTAGTTTTGGGTGTGATGTTGAAGATTTTAATACTGTGTTAATAACAAAGTTTTGTTTTAAAAATATCAAATCCCTATTTTTTCATGCTACCACTCCTGGAGAGAAATATTCTTTCCGCACAGTCTTGCAAAATAAACTAAAATATTGGGGTTTTGGTCCAGTATCCTAGCCACTCTTGGGATCTGGTCTGGGATCATAATAGGTGATTACTTCACATATGGAACAAGTATAGATTTTTCCCTAAATTTTTATTTTTCTAGAAATACTGTCAATTAACATTCAGAGCTGACACGTGGAATTGAAATTGCATTAAATGGCTTTCTCAATCTGTACTCAAATGTGGGTTTTTAAATATCAGTTTTATGCGTTCATTGGTGTCCCAGGAAAGACTCCAAATCATTTTCACTGAGAGCAGAATAAGCAAGGATAAAATATTGAGAGCCTTGTGATTTGGGGAAAAAAAGCTCAACGATAGTTGATTACAAGGGATGTTTCTTTATACAAAACTACCATCAATGGGAATTCTCCAGCATTAACCATTAGCAGGATTGCTAAAGATCCACATTTTTGTTCTGCAATGTAGGATATTGGGATACACGGAAAGGAGGTCAGGCAGTTGAAATGCCTGCAATTGAAGTTGGTCATCGGGATCCTGTGTACAAGATCATTTGGTTACAATCTAAAACAGGAACGGAATGTTTTTCTGCTTCTACTGATGGACAGGTAACAGAATGAAAAGAAAAAAATGTACTTCAAATATTCCATTGTTCGCAGTGACAGCCAATTTCCTGCCACAAGTAGGTACCGTGCTTGCCCTAATTATGCATTGGAAATATGTAGTAAACTACAAAGAAATTTACCCTTCTTAATCTTGTTATAACTTGCACAAGACGTATGGGGTTGGAGAAATCAACCTCCTTGTGAGTCTCACCAAAAACGAGCTCCCCCGCTAAAGGGCAAGGGAACCCTAAATTATCCACAGTTAAGTTTTGTATAAAGTCGGCCAGGTATGATAATGACAGAACCAGTTGGGATTGGGTGTGTATTGTAAATACTAGTGTGTGTTAATAAACAAAGTTTTCTTAAATCTACTCAGTCCAGACTCGTTAGTGGTCTAGAAAACCGGTGACGAGGGTACACCTGCTTTGCTGTCAACATTGCTACACTGTTGGGTGAACCACCTCCCTTACTCATCAAGTTTGGACTTTTTTTGCACGGCACTTCCTTTTCAGAAATGCTACGTGACCGTATGGTCTGCGGTGGGAATAATGTGGCAAATCAAAAATAATTGATAGCCGAGTCGTCTTTAAACTTCCAACAGGCCATGCAGATTTCACTTTTCCTGAGAAAGCCAGGGTGAGGGGTGCAGGAGATCCAGGAAATGGATGTAAACACGCTGGGATGTGCCCCCTCCCAACAAGTGCTCACCCCGCCCCAAGACCAATCCCCCTCCCTGGACCAAATGCCATAGAGGCCTGACCCGTTGGTCAATGACTCTGGGAACACCTCCTTGGAGTCCATAGAGGGAAAGCCAGGATGTTGCGGGACACGTGGCCTTAGTGCCCGGATGGACCACAAACCACAAGTCAGCCAGAGCTCCCGACGTGCCACGGCAGGTGCCAACTTCGGGCTTCTACTTTCCATCTGGACGAACCAGAGGAGGAGGAGGAGTGCATGTAACTGAATTGTGTGGCGGCACCCCGAGTGATCCCATTAAGATGACCGTGCAGGTTAATGGATATCTGTTAGATATGGAGTTGGACATGGGAGCTGCGGTTTCCATGGTAGGAAAGCAGACCTTTGATCGTATAAAGTTAGGAGTGTAGCACTTGGATCTGAGGGACACCAATTCTTCATAAAGTTCCTCAAGCGAGGAAAGTTCTTCTCAGGCGAATTCTGGTGCTTGAAGAGGCCAGAGCATTGCCCCTGCACCAACATGAGAAAGGTCGACGATACAGATTTAGATCTGGAAATGCAGGCATCGGAAGTCTCCAGCATGGAGCAGACAGTGTATTCATCGCAACATTCATGTCAGAAATGGCGTTCGCCATCCAGGTATACGTCGCCCAAACGCAAGTCACAGAAGCACCGCCGGATGCAAAGAAGGTCCAGCACCCTCCTACTTCGCAGTGGTTGGAAGAATCTTTAGACTTTGGGGAGGAGGGGGTAAGAGATTTCATGATCTGCACGAGACCAATGGGATTGGAGCAATAGGGAAGCAGATATGGGCTGAAACGGACATGTCTTTTAGTTGAAAGCGGTGACCAAGGTGGTTGCAGGCTTTTAATGTGGCTCCTCGAGTACTTGGCTGAGGGAAATGGGAGTGGGGCGGTGGCCAGTGCCCACAGGGATGTACCAATACAGGAGGTCTCTTCCATCTGTACCCATTTCACCCCTGGATCCCCAGCCGACTTTGTACCCTTTCTAATTTGCTGCCCAGTAGTAGAACAGGAGGTTCGGCAGTGTTAAGTACGCCGAGTGCTGCACTCTTTGCAGTATGTTTGCACACCCTGGGGTTCTTTTCTGCCCATAAGACGGTCGAGATGTTCGTCTACCTTAGTGAAGAAGGATATGGGGATGAAGATCGTGAGGGATCTAAATATGAAGAGTGTTGCTCGTTATGCTCTCCTTAATTTACTCTGTTTTAGTTATGTTTACTCAAGAGTCGCCAGGTATCTTTTCGATACCACCACAAGGTTCAGAACCGAATACTGATCAAAGACTCGTTACACCAGTTAGTAAGTTTAAAATCAATGCACATTTATTTACACACACATTCAATTATACTCATGCACAAACTCTACTCACTAAACTATAACTACTACTAAAAGCCTCTACTTAGCTTCGGGTGCCCACTCAGCCAGAGGAACAATGGCCGTTGTCCGGTTCTGAGGCTGCTGGCATCGAACTGGTATAGAATAGTAGCTAGGAGCGCCTATCTCATAGCGTGCTTTGACTTTAGACTTACTTGGCTGGTGCTTGGAGGGTCTCTCATCGCTGAGAGCCAAGGCCAAGATGAAGGTGAAGAAGAAGAGAGCGATCTGTCTTAGGGGCTCCGCTTTATACCCCAAAGGGGCTTCATGCCCTTTTGGGCGGGCCTTGAACTTGGCCCCAATTAATTAGACCATGCCCTAATCGTTTGTATTGATTTTCTCCAATAAAGGGGTCGTTGCTTGATCACTGGGCGGGTCCTAGGTGACCGTTGGCCTGCCTTTGTTTTAGTCTCCACTGTCGCCGGGGAGTCTGCCCTGGTACCGATTGCTTAAATGTTTCTCTTTTGTCCCCAGAGATAGCTCATTACTATGCTAATGGCTTGTAGTATCGGTTTTGTCTGGGAGCTGCACACTCCAATCCACAGGCAAACCTTGTACCTGCTTGTTTTCTTAGCACTGTCCAATTTTCCGTTTACTCTTTGCAAGTGTCCATTTTGAAATGGGACGTGGCCACCCCAGGTGGCTATAAGAGGAACCTTGGCGGGACATTCATCTTTATTGTCTGCACTCTCCCCACTAGGGAGAGCAGGAGTGATTCCCACTTCTGCAGGTCTCCTTTCACTTCCCCTACCAGAATAGACAGGTTCCACTTATGGAGCCAGGTCGAGTTATGGGCTATTTGAATCCTCTGGTATCCGAACTTGGTTTGGGCCAGTTTGAATGGCTGTGTTCCCAGCTCTGCTTCTCCGCCCTGGTTAACTTGCTCAAGTTAAGTTTGTCTCTGAGAAGGCTCGAACTCCCTTAGGAGTTCCATTATCTTACCCATGCTGGCTAGAAGGTTCGAGACATAAAGCAGCAGACCATCACTGTGCTCCCTCTCTCCTCTCTAAATGCCTCTCCAGCCGTCCGCTGACCTGAGCGAGATAGCCAATGGCTCAATTGCCAGAGCGAACAGCAGTGGGGACAACTGTCATGAGAATGTCGCTTTAAGAAATGTTTGGCTGCTCATGTTACTGCAGTGATGTCAGAGTGTGGATGGAGCTGAGCTGTCTGTCAGCTTTTAGTTTCACTTTGAGAAAAGCTTGGGTGTGTCTGTTTTTTTGGTTTAGTTTCAGTGTTGGAGCTGAAGCCAGACAAAGCAGGTGTACTGTTGCTCTCTCTGCCATGAAAAGACTATCTCTTGATCATTTGGTGAATTCGGAATTATAAATGTTCTCAGTAGTGAATTTAAACCTGATGTGCTTCTGTTAAAAGGTGTTTATTTTGTCTTCTGGATGTTGTTTGGGAATTTATTAAGGATTACTTAGTGTTGTATTCTTTGGGGGTTGTATTTGAATTAATGGTTGCTAAGATGTTCACTGTATGTTTTAAAAAGGTTAACTTGAGTTTATAGAATAAACATTGTTTTGCATTAAAAAATACTTTTCGATTTCTGCTGTACCACACCTGTAGAATGGGCCATGTGCTCCCCATACCACAATCTATTAAAAGGTGTGGGTCAGGTGAACTCCATGATACACTTTGGGGTTCTCTAAACCCTGGCCCGTAACACAACCTCATCCCTGCATCGTGCCTCTGTTCAGCCGGAAATAATCTGAGCTAAAGGCATTTATCTGTACGCTCGCCATGGGAGTGCTGTACAGCAGTTTCACCCATGAGGTGAACAGTGGCCCAAACCCACACCAGTCCAGTACCTCCATGGAGTACTTCCACTCCACCCAATCAAAGGCTTTCTCTGCATCCAAGGAGGTGATCACTTCTGGTGACTCCTCCACAGGTGGGGACATGACCACGTTCAGCAGACGTCTGATGGTCACCGTCAGCTGTCTGCCCGTGACCAACCAGGTGTGATCTTCCGCGATCACTTCGCCAAACAACGCTCTCGTCTTCTCACTGGAACTTTCGCAAGGGCTCTATAGCGTCAGTGTTACGAGTCAGATGGGTCCATATAAGCCACACTCTGCCCAATCTTTATCTTTCTTTGGGATCAGTGAGATTGAAGCCTGTGCCAGCAGCGGTAGCAGGGCCCCCCTCAACAGCGAGTAATTGAACATCTCCCGCTGAGGAAACAGGTGGCCGCACAAGATATAGTGCAGATTAGGAATGAGAAAAGACAGGTGGTCACGGCTCCAGAGGAGATCAACGGAGCATTCGCAACCTTCCACCTGGGACTGTATACCCCCGAGCGGGGCCAGTGCTGCCGCAAATCTTTTGTAGAAATCCATTATGTCCCGGTGCCTTCCCGGATTGCAGGAACTTGATTCATTCAATGATCTCCTCCAGACTCAACGGTGCTTCCAGCCCCTGCCCCCACAGGTGGGAAGTCCAGCCCGTCCAGGAATTGTTTCATCTTTCAGTCCCCCCTCCGAGGGCTCGGAGGTGTGCAGTCCCAGGTAGAAGATTGCAAAGGCTCTGTTGATCTCTTCTGGAGCCGTTACCCCCTATCCTTTCTCATCCTTAATCTGCACCATGTCTCGTGCGGCCACCTGTTTTCTCAACTGGTGAGCCAGTAGGCAGCTGGCCATGTCCCCATGTTCATAAAAGGTCCCCTGTTTCTTGCGGAGCTGGTTCACTGCTTTCCCAGTGGAGAGCAGGTTGAATTCCATTAGAAATTTTTTTCTCACCCCTATCAGCAAGCGAGGTCTCCTTGTGTCCTGCTAACATTTAATCAACACCACCAAAAACAATTATCAGGTCATTATCTCAATCCTATATATAGGTGGCTCTGGAGATAGTGGATGCATTGGTGGTCATCTTCCAGAATTCAATAGACTCTGGAACAGTCCCTGCAGATTGGAGGGTAGATAATGTCACGCCAGTAATCAAAAAGGGAGGTAGAAAGAAAACAGGGAATTATAGACCAGAAAGCTTAACATCGGTAGTGGGGAAAATTCTTGAATCCATTATCAAGGACTGTTTGGCGGAATATTTAGAAAGCAGTGGCAGGATCAGTCAGAGTCAGCATGGATTTATGAAGGGGAAATCATTCTTGACAAATCTGTTGGAATTCTTTGACGATGTACCCAGTACAGTTGACAAGGAGGAGCCAGTCGATGTGGTATACTTGGACTTTCAGAAGGCATTTGACAAAGTTCCACACAGGAGATTATTCTGCAAAATTGAAGCGTATGGGATTGGGGCGAGTGTATTGAGGTGGATAGAAAACCCATTGGCAGCGAGGAAACAAAGAGCAGGAATTAATGGGTCCTTTTCAAATTGGCAGGCAGTAACTAGTGGGGTGCCACAGGGATCGGTGCTGGGACCCCAGCTATTCACATATATTAATGATTTGGACGAGAAAATGAAGTTTGCAGATGATACCAAGTTGGGTGGGAGGGTAAATTATGACGAGGATGCAGAGATCCTACACAATGATCTGGACAGGCTGGGCGAGTGGACAAATCAATGGCAGATGCAGTATAATTTGGATAAGTGTGAGGTTATTCATTTTGGAAGCAAAAACAGGAAGGCAGATTACTACCTGAATGGTTGTAAATTGGGTGAGGAGAGTGTGCAGAGGGACCTGGGCGTCCTTGTGCACCATTCGCTGAAGGTAAGCATGCAGGTGGTAAAGCAGGCTAATGGTATGTTGGCCTTCATTGCGAGAGGTTTTGAGTACAGAAGCAGGAATGTTAGCTGTAATTATACAGGGCCTTGGTGAGGCCACATCTAGAATATTGTGTGCAGTGTTGGTCTCCTTTTCTGAGGAAGGGCGTTCTTGCTCTCGAGGGAGTGCAGCGAAGCTTCACCAGACTGATTCCAGGGATAGCGGAACTGTCACATGATGAGAGATTGACTAAGTTGAGATTGTTCTCGTTGGAGTTCATAGGAATGAGGGGGGTTCTCGTAGAGAATTATAAAATCCTAACAGGACTAGACAGGGTAGATGCAGGGAAGATATTTCCAATGGTGGGTGTGTTCAGAACCAGCGGTCACAGTCTGAGGATTCAGGGTAAACCATTTCAGACAGAGATGAGGAGATATTTCTTCACCCAAAAGAGTGGTGAGCCTGTGGAATTCATTACCACAGGACGTAGTTGATGCTGGGCAGTCTATGAGTACGGGGAGAAATGGAGTAGAATGCTGGCACACCAACTGCGAAAGAGGGAGGCAGCCAGGGAAATCGGGGGACTAAAGAATAAGGAGGGTAACATGGTCTTGGATCCAGGGAGGGTGAATGGAGTCTTTAAGGAGTTCTATAGTAAGCTATACGAGTCGGAGCCCCCGACAGGAGCGGAAGGGATGAGACAATTTTTGGACCAGTTGAGGTTTCCAAAGGTGGAAGAGGACCTGATTGAATTGGAGGAGATTGTCAAGTGTATAGAGGGCATGCAATCGGGTAAAGCCCTGGGGCCGGACAGTTACCAGGTAGAATTCTATAAGAAATTTTCAGAAATATTGAGCCCACTCCTGATGAGGACCTTCAATGAGGCTAGAGAGAAAGGAACCCTCCCCCCAACAATGTCACAGGCCTTGATCTCACTCATTCTTAAACGAGGGAAGGACCCGGAACATTGCGGGTCATACAGGCCGATTTTGCTTTTAAACGTGGATGCCAAATTGCTAGCTAAGATTCTGGCCACATGAATTGAGGATTGCGTCCCAGGGGTGATAGAGGAAGACCAGACTGGGTTTGTTAAAGGCAGACAACTCAATACCAATGTCCGGAGACATTTGAATATTATTATGATGCCTCAGAGGGGGGGGAGGTGGAGGTGGTAACAGCGATGGACGCAGAGAAAGCCTTTGACCGGGTGGAGTGGGAGTACCTGTGGGAAACGCTGGGGTAGTTCGGGTTTGGTGAGTGCTTTATTGGCTGGGTGATATTGCTGTACCAGGCGCCTGCAGCAAGTGTATGTACAAACCGGCTGAGGTCGGGGTGGTTCGAGCTTCACTGGGGAACAAGGCAGGGGTGTCCCCTCTCCCCATTTCTATTTGCCCTAGCTATAGAACCACTAGCTATGGTGCTGGGAGCCTCGAGGAACTGGCAGGGACTGGGGCGGTTGGAGTGGGGGGGGGGGGGGTGGAACATCGGGTCTGGCTATACGCGGATGATTTGCTCCTGTACATTTCGGACCCTGTGCAGGGGATGGGGAGGTTCTGCGGATCCTGAGGGATTTTGGTAGATTTTCAGGGTACAAGCTGAACATGGGATAGAGCAAGTTGTTTGTGATCCAGGCCAAGGGACAGGAGGAGTGACTGAAAGAGTTGCCGCTCAGGATGGTAGAGAAAAGTTTTTGTTACCTGGGTATAAAGGTGGCCAGGAAATGGGATGCCCTGCACAGGCTCAACCTGTCACTGGCAGGGAGGGTGCAGACCGTGAAAAGGACTGTCGTCACCAGATTTTTGTTTGTCTTTCAGTGCCTCCCCATCTTCATCCCTAAGGCCTTTTTTAAGTGGGTGAGTAGGATCATTACGGGCTTTGTGTGGGCGAATACGACCCTGTGAGTAAAGAGATCGCTGTTGGAGCGCAGTCGGTGTGGGGGGGTGGAACTTTCGCAACTACTACTGGACGGCCAATATAGCTATGATTAGGAAGTGGGCGATTGGTGGGGGGAGGGGGGGGGCGGCGTGGGGGGGGGCAGCTGGAGGCGGCGTCATGTAAAGATACTAGTCTGGGAGCTTTGATAACGGCTCCTTTGCCGTTCTCGCCGACCCGTTACTCCACAAGTCCGGTGGTGGTGGCGACACTTCGGATCTGGGGACTGTGGAGGAGGTACACGAAGGTGGATGGAGCGTCAGCCTGGACGCCGCTATGCAGCAACCACAGGCTTGTCCCAGTAGGATAGATGGAGGGTTCCAGAGCTGGCAGAGGGCAGGCATCAGAAGGATGGGAGATCTGTTCATAGACCGAAGCTTTCCCAGTTTGAAGGCGCTAGAGGACAAATAAAATCTGCCGCCAGGAAACGCCTTTAAATATCTGAAGTACGAGCCTTCCTCAGCTATGATCATGATGTGGCAGAGCAGGCTCGAAGGGCCAAAAGGCCTCCTCCTGCTCCTGTCTTCTATGTATCTTTGTAAACTGGCTGCCTCATTTTCTTTCATTATGGCAGCGAGCACACTAAACTAGTACTTTATTGGCGATGAAGCACTTTGCGATGACTTGAGATAGTGAAAAGTGGTGCGAGTCCAAGTTCTTTCTTTCTTCCATACCATCAAAATATTTCTTACAACACCAGGTTAAAGTCCAACAGGTTTGTTTCGAATCACTAGCTTTCAGAGCACTGCTCCTTCCTCAGATGAATGAAGAGGTAGGTTCCAGAAACATATGTATGGACAAAGTGCAACGCCGGCCTCTCCACATCATCAAAATGTTTATTCTCGGAGTACATTTTCTCACTTTTAAATTAATTTTGGGGGCAAAATATTGCAAATAATCAAAAGCAAAGGCTGGGATTTCTGACGCCGAGGTGGCTCATAATTGGCGCGCGGCTGTATCTTTCAGTCCCGCCATTGTCAATGGCCAATCGCCAGCCGTGCCGCCAGGGATCCTCCACAGAGGGGGTCGTTTTCAGCGGGACCGGAAATCCACAGGGAATGGCTGGAAAATCCCGCCCACAGTTTATTCATGATTAAAAATAGCATCCAATGTCAAGAAGAAGAATATTACAGTGTGATCTAATGTATAGGTGCTGTGGTGGGATATCAGGAAATTAAGCGAACCTGTAGAGAGACTCGTTCTGGACGTTACAAAGAAAGACAACCCGGAAATCGCACATGGAGCTGTTTCACTGGAGTTTGAATCCACCATGGTAACTATAATAAGTTTGTCTCAAAACCATATCTCAGTGTCACAAATTTCACCAGCAATGCAGGAAATATGCTTGCTTAAAGTAGCATTTCTCATTTTGAGGAAAATTAGAATATTGAATCAGAGATGAGCCAGCCAGAACTTTGTGGAGGAGGGGAACCAGTTGGATTACCTGGCCCTTTTTCTAAAACATACCTCACATGAAATGCTTTCATGCAGTATTAGCTGAAGCCTGGCAGCAGATTTATTTGCCTACCTGGGAAATAACATATAGCACAGCAGAGCTGATAAGAGATCTGGGAGGGACCTGACTCTGGTGCCTAGTCAATGAAATGTGGGGCAGGGTCCAAAATCACAATCGCTAAGTACTCAGCCCCTACCACTAAAGGTGGACAAACCCATCTACCAGAAAGAAAATCGATCTGCGCGTACGATCCTCAAGAACATGCAAGAAAAATGAAAAATGTTTGACACCTGGGTACAAAAAGCACCAAGGATAGGGCAGCATGGTGGCCTAGTGGTTAGCACAGCTGCCTCACGGTGCTGAGGTCCCAGGTTTGATCCCGGCTCTGGGTCACTGTCCATGTGGAGTTTGCACATTCTTCCCTGTCTGCGTGGGTTTTGCCCCCTCAACCCAAAAATGTGCCGAGTAGGTGGATTGGCCACGCTAAATTCCCCTTAATTAAAAAAAAGCACCAAGGATCAAACCCCCCATCTGCTCCATGAAAGACAACAAAGCTCTGGCCACTGCTGATGGAGTCAGAGATTTGGGCTTGGACCGATCCAAACTAGGGTTCAGAACACAGTTTAAGTCCCCACCCAAAATAAGCTGGTACAAATCTAAATCTGGGAGGAAAGCTAGCACATTATTAATAAAATTTGCATCGTCCCAGTTTGGGCCTTAGATATTAACCAAAACCGCCGGAGTGCCCACCAGAGAACCACAGACAATAACAGTCTGCCGTTGGGGTCTGCCAAGATCTTAGAGGGAGAAAACAGAACCCTTTTATTAATTAATATTGCTGCACCTCTCGCCCTACCATCGAACCGCGAGGAAAGACTTGCCCTACCCACCCCTTCCACAAGATTCTCTGGTCCCTGACCCACAAATGACTCTCTTGCAAAAACACCACATTGGAGTTTAAACTCTTCAGGTGAACAAATACTCTCAACCTTTTCACTGGGCCATTCAATCCCCTAACATTCCAGGTGACGAAACAAATTGGGGGGGTCTCCCATCTCCCCTCAATTCGGAGTCAGCCATTTCCACCAAGAGAGATTACCCCAAGGATATGTAAAAGGTACAGCAACCAGGCCCACTCAAGATGGCCACCAAGCCAAATCAAAAGACTGAACAAAGAAAAATCTGCAGGCGCCATCAGAAGACTACCCCCACCCCCTCCACCATCGCCCTTGAATATTACCACATGCAAATACATCTACAAATAGAAGCAAGGCAAACACAAACAACTAAAATCTACTTCTTGCAACCCTAAACAAAACAAGAACTCGAAGCTCGTTATCTAACAAACTACGATTATGAGCTGCAGCCAACCCTCCAAAACCACTCTCGTTATCTAACTCCTTGGTTAGCAAGGAGTCTCCCAACTAGAGTTAAGAAAAATGATTGAAGAAAACAAAATACTGAAACCCCATAAACCATTGTGCTCTGAAAGGGAGTTATCTATTATCATAATAAATAGAACAAAACCCCACATAGAACTAAACCCCAAAACTAAGCTCAAACTAGAAAAATTCAAACCTAACAAGAACAGGAAAATACAAGAACAAACATGAAACCCCAACAAAGTAACAATTCGACATGTTTGTCCCCAACCCCCAAAACAATAACACCGCATCCAACCCCTGTTTCTTTTTTAAAAAAATATTTTTTATTCTCCTTTTTCATATTTTCTTCAAAACAAGCAACACCACCAACAAACAGTAAACAGTAACTTATACAATGTCAATCCCCTTATTAACAACAACGCTCCCATCCTCCCACCGACCCCCACACAACAGCCCACATGACAATATAAACATCAAATAAAAAGGAATCAGGAATCGCCCAGTCACCATTAATACATATAGTCCAACCCTCCAACCCCACCCCCGTGCTAATATTCAAAGCCATCCAATCCCCGAAAGTGTACAATGAATGACGCCACGAATTGTAGAACCCCCACCCCCACCCCTTCCCAAACTCCTCCCCTCCACTTCCTCTCAAAAACACCTCACCCAGTATCGGTCTCCTCCCCCAACTTTTCACACATCCTAGGCTCATCGAGACCTGTTCTACCAGACTCTAATACCAACCCGTGTTTCTTAACAAAGGCGACCGCCTCTCCTGGTGCATCAAAAAAATAGACCTTTCCATCGAAAGCCACTCTAAGCCAAGCCAGGTAAACCACACAGAACTGGACTCTACTTTTATACAGGCCAGCTGGGGCTCTATTGAACGTAACCCTCTTCTTAGGCAGCTCCCCTCCCACATCTTAGTAGAACCTGATGGCATGGCAATCCCAGTTGAAGTCTCGATGCTCCTTCATCCATCTCAGAACCCATTCTTTCTCTTTGAAGATATGGAACTTAACTATTACCACACGCGGTCGATCCTCAGGACGAGGCCTCTGTGTACGGTGGGCTCAATCTAATTCAGGAGGAAACATGAATCTCCCCCCCCCCATCTTACCGAACATCTCTGCGAAGTACTCCATGGATGTTGGGCCTTCCATCCCCCTGGCAGACCCATAATTCGAATGTTTTGCCTCCTGGACCGAATCTCTAAATCATTCACCTTGGCCTTCAACATCCTAATCGCTTCGGCCACCAAAGACATCACTGCTTCCAGTGAGGCAATTTGATCACTGTGTCTCAAAAGGGCCACTTCCATATCTTTTATCTTGGCTCCATGTGCTTTCACAGTTTCATTGGTCTTCCTCAGAGCCGCTTGGTTGGGGGCCAAGGCCTCTTCCATTGATTTCCGGAGGTCCTCTGAACCCGCCAGTGTTTATCAAATTATTTCGCCAGGGTACTCAAAAATCACCTCGGCCATTAGTGGAGTGGCTGGAGTCCCATGGGCTCCCTCTGCCATTCTATCTGCTGACGAACTCTGAGGGGCCTCCGACTCCGTCAACGAACCTCTGCTGTCCACCTTCTTTCCCCTGACTTTGTTGGGAATTTCAATCATATAGGATCCCTAGTCCATTAATTATGTGGGCTTTCAAAAGAAAATACCTCCTGATACTGAGAGAAAAAGGCAAAAGGTGCAGTATCATAGAATCCCTACAGTGCAGAAGGAGGCCATTCGGCCCATCGAGTCTGCACCGACTGTCTGAAAAAACATTCTACCATTGCCCACACCCCCACACTATCCCCGTATCCCAGTAACCCCATCAACCCTCTTGGACATTAACAGACAATTTAGCATGACCAATCCACCTAACCCGCACGTCTTTGGGCTGTGGGAGGAAACCAGAGCACCTGGAGGAAACCTACGCAGAGACGTGGAGAGCGTGCTAACTACACACAGACAGGAACCCAGGTCGGAATCAAACCAGGGTCCCTGGCGCTGTGAGGCAGCAGTGCTAACCACTATGCCATCGTAAATGTATCTAGTGGGAGCCTCCTCGTGCACGTCTTCCCCCTTCATTACGCCCCCCCCCCCCCCAATCTTCTGGGTTAGGCTTGGTGTAATAATTAGAATACTTCTGCTCTCCAATTCTAAGTATAGTTTGCATTTGGGAAGTCATTTCACATATTTTAGTGCTATAAAGTTACAGCATGAGCTGCAATAGGGTACAAATAATCAACAAAATAATAAAGCACGGCATCTCTGAATTAAAAGTTGGCTGATTTAGAATATTTGATAGCACTCACTTTCCATTTGCTGTGCTACATAAGTTGATCAATTATTTTTAAACATAAACAACAGGTTCACATGATCCAGAGAAAGCTTAAAGAATAAATGGTTAATATTATTACAATTATTCTTCTGTTATTTTATCACCAAATCTTATCTGGTAAATTTTGAAGATCAGAAAACGTAATTTAAGTTTGATGAAAGTGACAAGTCTTAATTAATTGTTATTGAGATTTATCATTTTGCTTTTCCTCTCTAGCCAACCAAATTTATGGTTGGGACAGAACAAGGTGTCGTAATATTGGGGAATCGAAAAGGAAAAGTACCAGCTGAGAAGATTGTGTCCACCTTCACTGGGCATCATGGTCCAGTCTATGCTGTGCAGAGGAACCCTTTCTACCCCAAGAACTTTCTAACAGTTGGAGACTGGACAGCCAGAATTTGGTCTGAGGAACTCAGGGACTCGTCCATTATATGGACTAAGTGAGTAAAATATGTATTATATAATTATAGAAAAGAGAAAATAAAAGCTCTTATAATTGTTTTGTACTTAAGACATGGAATATGATAATAACTCATACAAAAGATCATCAGATTAAACTTCCATGGGAAGTTCCACCAATTTCTTATGTAAACTTGGGAGGTCAGCAGAGACACGGTTGCTTTAGGTATCCATTCACTGAGTTTCTTGATTGACATGTAAAAGGCATGTCTTTTAAAAGGTAAATGTTGGTCATGGGGCTGAGCTAGGGCCAGGGACACCCTAAGCAGGAAGGTCCCACTCTTGACCCTTCAAGTAAACCTGGCATGTCAGTGTAGATATAATGCCCTCAGCAATAGGGTACCACCATTGAGTTTCAAACTAGGCTGATGGTCTGGACCAAAAGATTGTTTAAATGTAAATTCAAAATATTGTTCGAGATTGCTTCCCATGCTAATTGGGCAAGTAGAAGCATATTCAGTATCGAGAAGGAGAGTTGGGTACTTGAAAACTCCATTCTCCATGGACAGAATGTTTGTATTCTAGACATTATACTGAATATTAATGGCAGTCCCTTGGAGTGAAAAGAACACTTTCCATGGAATCCTAGATTAAAGGGAGGGTGAGAGAGAGAAAAAGAAAGGGGTCGAGAGACTGGAAGGCCACGGAACAAGGAAATTAAAATGTGAAGAGAGAAACAACATTAAAAAAAATTCAAAATCCACATTTCATCTTGGCAGTCAGTTATCTTGTCAGTCAGTTGTTCAATCCATGGTCGTGGAGAGGTTGTACACCTTGAACTTTCTTCTTGCTCTTGTGTTTTCTACTTTCGCAAATTGCCCTGCTTCAAAACCAGCTACTCGATGGTGAAGCAGGACTCGCCAATATGGACATTCCAGTGCACCAGCTGTTGAGGACAAAGCTAATCTTCTTCAAGTAGACTTTAAGGATACCTTTGAAACGAATCAAAGACATTCCAGCAACCACTCACAGGCCAGAGTACACCCAAAATGGTGTTTGGATTCACAAGCCACCAGATGGTGGTAGTGAACCATATAACCACTCTAGCTGTCTTTTGGAGCAAGAATTTCTGCCTTCAGACTGTAGCTCTCTATAGCACAAAAGTGAATCATAGAATTTACAGTGCAGAAGGAGGCCATTCAGCCCATCAATTCTGCACCGGCCCTTAGAAAGAACACCTGCTTAAGCCCATGCTTCCACCCTAGTCCTGTAACCCAGTAACCCCACCTAACCTAAGGGGCAATTTAACCTGGCCAGTCGACATATCCTGTACATCTTTGGATTGTGGGAGGAAACCGGAACACCCGGAGGAAACCCACACAGACATGTGGAGAAAGTGCAAACTCCACACAGATAGTCACCCGAGGCAGGAATTGAACCTGGGACCCTGGAACTGTGAGGCAGCAGTGCGAACCACTGAGCCACCGTGCCACCCACTTTTTTTATCTTATAAATTTAGAGTACCCAATTCTTTGTTTTTCCAATTAAGGGGCAATTTAGCATGGCCAATCCACCTATCCTGCACATCTTTGGATTGTGGGGGTGAGACCCACGCAGACACGGGGAGAATGTGCAAAGTTCACATGAACAGTGACCCAGGGCCGAGATCGAACCCGGGTCTTCAGCGCCCTGAGGCAGCAGTGCTAACCACCATGCCACCCAAAATCTGAAAATTTAAAAAAAGATTTGGAATCCCCAAGTAATTTCCTTTCAATTTAGCTTCTGCATAGGTTTATTTAATGAGGGTTTCGTTTTACCTGCTCCCCACTCAGCATGCTTGGTGGGGGGCACACAAAATAGGGTGAGGGTGGACAACTTCCTGTCCACCCTGAAAATATGGTGGGCAGGCACCGAAACAAGTAGGCTGCTCGCCATATTTAAATAAACAAGTGTCAAATGGCGATGTTAACAAGCCAATTGACCCCAATAATACATTGCTTACACCATAAAACAGTTGGCTTGGGCAGTGAAGCAGGAGTGGGAAGGCCATTTAAAAATAAATTCAAAGTGTGGAAAGGAAGATGGGTTCCTATCTTCGGGGGCAACCGAGTCAGGGACGCTCCCCACCCCTTAATCGGACCTCCCTTTCCTTTCTCCCTGCCTACTCCATTAAACATACCAACTCCTCCCTATCTATCAAAACCTTCCCTCCCAAGACTTACATGTCTCCAATTTCCATTGGGCCTTCTTCTTCCTGGTTGCAGTCCCAACACTAATGCACTGTTGGCGCTGCTGAGACAAATGGAACAGCTGCCCAATGCCGATTGACTGGCATCTCCCAAGGGCACAACATCATCCTGGGGGGGGGGGGGGGGGGTAGTCCCACATTTCCCCTATTTAGCCCACCTGAAGTGTGATATGGTGAGCTGGCATGGAGTGGGTGAGCTCCACGCTGACTCTGCTTTGGGGAGGGGGTGAGCTACCTGTGCTTCCCCCCCCCCCCCCATGCACACACAGTGATATTCTGTTCAATGTCTGGACCTCTATTGTCCTATTTTGTTGTGGAAATGGCTGAATTTCATAATTTTATAACAAAGGGATAGGAACGTAAGAATAGGAGTAAGCCGTTTTACCTGTCAAGCCTGCTCCTCCATTCAATACAATCATGGTTGATCGGACACTTCAATGAGACACTATCCCCATTGTGATGAATGTTGGAAATGTTTATCTAGATTGCATCATATACATTTGTTGCAGAAATGTTATTAAAAGCCTGGGTTAAGGTATATAATAATAATAATGGTCTGTATTAGTGTCACAAGTAGGCTTACATTAACACTGCAGTGAAGTTACTGTGAAAATCCCTCAGTCGCCACACTATGGCACCTGTTTGGGTACACTGAGGGAGAATTCAGAATGTCCAATTTACCTAACAGCAGGTCTTTCGAGACTTGTGGGAGGAAACCGGAGCACCTGGAGGAAACCCACGCAGACATGGGAGAATGTGCAGACTCCTCACAGACAGTGACCCAAGCCGGGAATCGAACCCGGGTCCCTGGCTCTGTGAAGCAAAAGCACTAACTACTGTGCTACTATGTATATTTGTTGCAATAACATTTTTTCTAAATCCTGGTTTAACATACAGGCAGGCGGTGTGTCTGAAAAAGGTGCCATTGGGATGGCATAAAAGTGATAGAATCATTAATTCCAAACACGTAATTGTTTACAAAGAGATGTCCAATGGAACTTTGTTCAGGTTGCTGGCAATTCCCTGGAGAGAAGATAGTTTGAAATATTGCATTTAGACTTGGGTAAGTAGGTCACGGGATCGGAGTGGGATAGAAATTATGTAATTAATAGGAGGAGCCAGGTTTGTCTGTAGTTTTGCAGTTTGATATAAGTTTTGCAGTCTGCTAGGAGTTTTTAAGTTGAACAGCATTCAGCCAAATGCTATCAGATTGTGCAGGATCTGACAAAGACAGAAGGATCTGCAGGCTGTTCCTGAAACGATAGCTCTCTCTCTCCAAGCAATCTGTCCAAGAAATATTTAAACAAGAGTTCAGCAAGTATCCCAGTGTTTGATTTGTGATGGACTTTGATTAATTGGAGATAGAGTGGTATAAGTTAGTAGTTGAAGTGTGTCCTTTTTTTTCAGAATTATTTCACTGTTAATTGAAAAAATATTTTCCATGATGTTAATGTGTTGAATCCTCTGTTAATAATAAATTTTGTTTTAATACAAAAGATCCCTATTTGTCAGTGGAATCACTCCTGGAATGGAGTATCTTTCCTTACAGTTTTACAAATTGAAAAATTATTCAGGTCTCATCCGGTTTCCTAATATAAATTGGAATGTGGTCCAGGTACCCTAACAAAATTGGGACTCTTACCAGAATTTAAAAGGTGTAATTCTCAGTTTGGTTTAGAATTATTGAACTTAAAGACAGGGAGTGTGAGGAACTAATGCTTTCTTTCATGTGTCGAATTCTGTCAGTTTAAATAGGGTATAACGGCTATTTCGGTGGCAAGAGTTTCTTGGCTGTGGAAGAGGCCACTTGGGGTGGTTTACAAAGGGTAGTTAAAACAAAGCTTTTGAATTTGGTGGGCAAGCTGCAGTTGGTTTTACCTGTAGAGGTGAGGAGGGTGGAAATAATTACAGTAACAGTTCATCATTTAAATTTATAAACGATGCCAGAGACAGTCTGAATCATTGGAATTAGCAAAAATTCAATTACAAATGAAACTGTTGTAACAGGATACAGAAATGAGACAGCTTGAATTGGAATTAAAAGAAAAGGAAAGGGACAAAGTGGCAGTGGTAGAAGCAATGGAAAGAGGGAGAAAGCAGCACTGGCAAAAAATAAAGACAGGCAATGGCAGAAGCAAAGGAAGAGAGATAATTCGAACTTCGATAACAGGAACTGCAAAGAGAATATCAACTTAAAATGGTGGTGGTAAAGGCAGAAGTTGAGGAAAATGGAGAGAAAGGATTAACCCCTCCTAGTCAAAAGCTTAGTGGGGATATTTTTAAATATATTCAAGCACTTCCGGGGTTTGATGAGAAAGATATGGAAGCCTTTATCATCTCTTTTGAGAAAATGTCTAAATAATTTGAGTGGCCAAAAAACATGTGGGTATTGGTGCAAACAAAGTTAGTAGGTAGAGCCAGTGAAGTGTTTGCATCACTATCAGAGGCAGTATCTAGAGATTATGATAAGGTCACAGAAGCCATCTTAAGTGCATATGTGCTAGTGCCAGAAGCCTACAGACAGAAGTTTAGAAATCAAAGGAAAGAATCGGGTCAGACATATATAAAAAAATGTTAAAATCAAACAAAATAATTTTGATAGATGGATAAGAGCATTAATAGTAGACATAAGAGCTTTTAGGGAAACAATTATTTTGGAGGAATTTAAAGATTCACTTCCAGCAATAGTGAGAACTCATGTGGAAGAGCAAAGAGTTAAAACTGTTAAATTGGTAGCAGAAATGGCAGATAATTTTGAATTAGTTCATAAATCAAGATTGATTTTTGATATCAATTTCAATTTTGAAGAACAGAAACTGGAGAAATAAGAAATCCACAGGTGGACAAGGCAAAGGAGGTCTAGTTGGAGATATTAAGGAGAGTTTGCCTCAGGTTATAAAGGAAACTTTTGAGGGTGGAAGAGAGGTAAGGAAACATAAATGTTTTCATTGTAATAAAGTTGGAAACATAACATTACGGTATTGGTGGCTTAAGAAAAATACTGGGAAGACAGACTCATTAAAACAAGATATGCCAGTCGGGTTTATTAAAGTAGCAAAAGTATCCATGGTTGCAACTGAAGAGGTGCAACAGAGTATACAGCCGGTAAAGAGGTTAGCGGATAAGAAGATGTAGGATCTTTTATTTGCGAAGGTAAGGTTTACTCATGTGTACAAGGTGGAGAAGGTAAGGAGGTTAAAATCTTAAGGGTCTGATCTGGATACTGTAACACCATGACCTTTTAGGTTATTGTTAATCAGAAATTTATCAATCTGTGCTTTAAACCTACACAATGATCGAGCTACCAAAGCCCAGAGAATTCCAAAGATTCAAAACTCTCTATATAAAGAAATACTTCCTTTTCTCGGCCGGCAGAGACATTCCCCCTTATTTTTAAATTGTTCACTTGGTTCTAGGCTCCCCAACCAAGAAAGCACCTTTACCTGTATCTACCCTATTTATGTCTTTAAATATTTTGTACGTTCCAATAAAATCACTTCTCAATCTTCAAAATTCTAGAGAATACAGACCCAGTTTACCCAATCTCTCTTCATAGGACAGTCCCGCCAACCCTGGAACAAGTCTGGTGAACCTTCATTGCCCTCCCTCTTGGGCAATAATGTCCTTTCTGAGGTAAGGGGACCAAAACTGCGCACAGTACACCAGGTGCAATTTAACCAAGCTCCTATACAATTGAGGCAAGACCTCACCAGTCCTGTACTCAAATCTCTTGGAATAAAGGCTAACATTCCATTAGCCTTTATAGTGGCTTACTGAACCTGCTTGCTAGCTTTCAGTGACTTATGGACAAGGACACCCAAGTTGCTTTGTACATCTAGCATAGTTAGAGTATCATTGCATAGTTACAGCACAGAAAGAGGCCATTTGCCTCCACCACACTCTCAGGCAGTGCATTCTAGATCCTAACCGCTTGCTGCGTATAATAGATTTTCCCTCATTTATCATTGATCCTTCTGTCAATCACCTTAAAATAGTGTCCCCTAGGTCTTGGCCCCTTCCACTCCCTTCTGTACTGTAACCATTCTATGATTCTATGATAACAGTAACTACATTTCAAAAGGTCTTCTGATGCTTTGGAATGCTTTGAGGCATCCTGCGTTGTGAAAAGCACTTTATAAATGCATGTTTTCTCTTTATTTATGGTTTTCACAGTCACCTCCTGCTGTCTTTTGTGATTTAAAACTGCCGCTTAGATTTGGCTATGAACCATCATTTTGCTTAAGATTTCCCTGATGCTATATTATTTTAAAAAATGTTTATATTGAGTTGTCATGTTTTATATCCAACAATTTATAAATTACAAAACCATGCCAAAAGCCCACCCACATATTCAAAAGCAAGTATCTTCACGACAACTGTAGACATGACACCCCCCCCCCCCCCCCCCCCCCCTTTCATCGGGATACATATTTTACATTCTCCAATTTGGCCAAAACACATTTTTTGAAGAATTTTTATTCAACAAATTTTCAACAGTTTTACAATACAAAACAACCGCACAAAAACCTCACAGCCCACCCAAACCGCACCCCCCCCCCCCCCCCCACCAACAGTGAACGGTAACCAACTCCCAAAAATGCATGATGAACAAATCACTCACGCCCCCTCAGAGCAAACTTCACCTCAGCGTCAGAAACTGAAGCAGGCCCCCCCCCCCCCGCCACACCGAGGCACAGGGTGGAGAAGCTGACATCCACCCAACAAGACCTGCCTATGAGCAATCAGCGAGGCGAAGACTAAAACATCTGCCCCCACACCCTCCTGCAGCTCTGGCCAATCCGACACCCCAAATATGGCTTCTAGGAGACCAGGCTCCACGTCCACATGTAGAATTCCCAAAATGGTGTTAAACACTGTCCTCCAAAATCTTTCCAGCTTCGGGCAGGACCAAAACATATGCACATGATTCACAGGGCTCCTCCCACATCGTTCACAGATATCCTCCACCCCTTCAAACAGCCAGCTCATGCTAGACTTTGTGAAGTTCGCCCTGTGCACAACTTTCAGCTGTCAACCATAGCCTCGTGCACCAAGTCGAGGCATTTATCCTCCACATGACCTCACACCACAAGCCCTCCTCCAGCACCACCCCCAACTCTTCCTCCCATTTTGCTTTAACTCCCCTCTTCATGGACATCCCATCCTCCTCCAATATCCTCCCATAAATTAGCGAAACATCCCCCCTTTCCAAAGCCACCGCCAACAGCATCACCTCCAACAGAGGCAAACGCATTCTGGAAGTTCGGAAAGACCTTCCTCACAAAGTCCCGCACCTGCATATACCTAACGTTTTTGCCCCGCGCCAGCCCAAACGTCTCACCCAGCTCCTCCAGACTTGCAAATTGCCCTCCTTGAAACTAATCCTTCATTTCCTTAATTCCTCTCTCTTCTCATCCCCGAAACCTTGCACCCATCCTCCCCGGCTCAAACCCATGATTCCCCCTGATCAGCATCATCCCCGACCTAGCTCTCAAACTAAAGTGCTGTCTAAACTGCCTCCAAAGTGGCCCCCACCACCTGACTCACCGTATTGTTTCCTGGACCCATCAAGAGTGGTGCCATTGCCAGCGCCCGCAGCCCCGACCTCCTGCAAGAACCCGCCTCCATCTTCACCCACCTAGGGCCCCCCCCCCCCCCCCCCCCCCCCCCCCACCACCACTTGCCATCCGAAAACATGGATTTACAAGCGTTTATTTACAATTTGGTTTGGTCCTTAGCTTGACCGGTCCTTTGTGGCTTTGTCCCTCCTGCATGTCCCTCGCGTTCTTTTTGCTTGCCTTTGCGCCCCCTTCCTCCCCCCGTCTCCCCTTCCCTACCCCCCTCTTCTAATGCTACATTCTTAAATTCCAATCCAGAATCATTATGAATGGTGCTGCACTGAACTCACATTGCATTACTATGTTTCTTCTAATCATTACTAAATGTGGCCTAATCATCTATGTTCAAGTGGATTATGAGAGCACAATTTGCATCATTATATCAGATAACCAGAGTCACTTTTAAGTATCCTTTTGCCAAGCCTCAGTTAAACACTTAGGCCTGCGTGAAATGTGGAACAAATTCTCTCCGTGGTACCCTGGAGATAACATACAAGTGAAATAGCAACTCGGCAAACTCTAAGATGTGAGACACTCATGCAATACTAACGGCTTTATGACAGGCTTTGGTAATTTGACATTCAAATTTGTTGTTCCTTGGATTACATTTAACTTACTCTGCAGTTCACGGCGCCGAGGTCCCAGCTTCGATCCCGGCTCTGGGTCGCTGTCCGTGTGGAGTTTGCACATTCTCCCCGTGTTTGCGTGGGTTTCGCCCCCACAACCCAAAGATGTGCAGGCTAGGTGGAATGCCCAGGCTAAATTGCTCTTTAATTGGAAAAAATGAATTGGGTACTCTAAATTTATTTTTAAAAAAATTTTTTAAAACTTACTCCGCATTGAAAAAATATATTGACAACTGCTTTGTTGCACAATGAATGTTTCTCTCCATTGAATGAAAATTAACTGGTCATGTCAAATCAAAATTCTACACTTTTTTGTACATCTGGCAGCACTGTGTTCTGCATCAATTTTCATAAAATGAGAACACAGATGCTGAGAAGAAAAGGACATGGTAATGTTATATGGAGCTGATGTTGGTGCGTACTTGGTCATTTTGACCTGCATCCTACTGATATTTCGTTACTGCAACAGCAGGAACTATCATGTTGCTTTTACACAATTGATAGAATACAACTGAGGCCATAGTTTGTTTGAAATAACAGAATTAAGGTACAGTGGGGATAATTAACAATTATTAATGTCAATTATAGTTTAAATGTGGTCATTTGTATTTTTCTAACACTATCCACATATAGATTTGTGTTGATCGAGGTGAGTGTGACCAAGTTAGGGAGTGGATTAGTTTCTTTTACATACTCATTGAAACACAAAGGGTGCAATCTACCGGCCTCGTCACACCAAGTGTGATAATGAGTGGGCTTTGGGGCAGCACGGTGGCGCAGTAGTTAGCACTGCTGCCTCACGGCGCCGAGGTCCCAGGTTCGATTCCGGCTCTGGGTCACTGTCCGTGTGGAGTTTGCACATTCTCCCCGTGTTTGCGTGGGTTTCGCCCCCCCACAAATCAAAGATGTGCAGGGTAGGTGGATTGGCCAGGCTAAATTGCCCATTAATTGGAAAAATGAATTGGGTACTCTAAATTTATTTTCAAAAAAAAAAATGAGCGGGCCAGTTAGTAGCCGGAGAGGCCAAAATCAGAAACCATGCCAGGTGCCGATTGGTTTCTAATGTAATCGGCCTGCTCCCATTGGCGAGAACTGGATCCCGTGCTTGTGGCGGGAAACCAATAATCACCAATTTAGTCCAATTTCCATACTATTAACGGGAAGGACCCTCTGTTGAGCAGCCACCCGTGATCTAACTGCCTCCCCACCGAGTGGTCACGCGTTAGTACACTTATTTAAAAACGTCAAGGCAGCAGAATGGCTGTACTGGGGATCTGAGGAGGTGAGTAGCCACCTTGGAAATCAGGCAGTCAGCCCAAGGGCACAGGAGCTGCTGTTCCAGTGCACTGGGTGGGGGGGGGACGCGGTCGGGGGAGTGGGCCACCATTGGTGGGGGTCTCTCCTGAGCTGGGCGGGCGGGTGGTCCAGCGTCCCCATGTCTGCCCCCCGAATTATGCATACCCATAACGGGGCAAATCTAGCTTCTGCTCGTCTGTCCCACCAAACACCCCCAAGACAAAGCCCCGTCCGTGCTAATATGGTGAAGATCACTTTAACTCCCACTGACCATGGCAGCCGCAGGCCGCACAGCTGAAGGCTATTGCTAATGGGGAATTGGCAATTCTAGTAATACGAGCACTTCCCAGCTCCCATGTGGATTCCCGTTGGTAGGCGTGTAGTTGTTGATGCCTAGCATCTGAATCAGACTGTGAGACCTGGACACTGTGCCTGAACTCTGGAGGCAGCAACATCACAACTGGAGCAGCCAACATTCTAATAAGAGCTGGGCCACAGCACTGGGGACAGCCCCATGACCAGAGGGTGGGTGTGTGGACCAGTGAGGGAACCGCCACTCCAGGTAATATTTCCAGTGTGTACCTGGGGTACAGGGTCTGGAGTCAGGGGGTGCGTGTGCAAGGCATGCTGAATGCACCATGTGGATGTGAGGGTGTGGGAGGTCCGAAGGACAATGGGGTCCGGGCTGGAAACCACAGCTGATTGTCCCTCACCCTCTCCAATTCCTGACAGATGTCACATCATGTATGATATTGTGGACTCCGTGGAAGCATCCTTTGTGGTGCTACTGGCAGGCCAGTCAGCCAGACGCCGCAGAAGGCAGTGGCAGCAGTGTCAACAGAGGCCTGAGGCGACGGCCCATGTGCAGAGCCCGCTCCTCATCCTCAGGGTTCGGCCGCCCATCTGGCCAGGGAGGGACCCAGAGGGGAAGGCCTGCGATGGCCCAAAGTGTACAGGCGTCGCTGGTCTTACGAACTGATGTCGGACAGCATGTGCCGCAGGAGGCTCCACCTCAACAAGGAGATGGCACCACATGGAGGAGGAGACTGCCCACTCCTGGTAACCGTCAAGTTCACCGCAGCCCTGAACCTCTATGCCTCAGGATCACTCCATAAGTGCATCCGAGAAGTCCTGGATGCTCTGTTTGTCCGGGCAGCCGACTACATAAACTTTGGCTTGGACCAAGCCCAACAAGAATCCCGGGCAGCAAGATTCTCCACCATCACTGGGATGCTCCAGGTCGCGGTCAGAATAGATGGCATGCATGTCGTCTTGCATGGACTGATGGTCCGGGAGCACTCTTCATCAACAGGAAGGGGTTCCACTCCCTGGACGTCCAGCTTGTGTGCGATCTCCACCTGAAGATCATGCTCCCAGGGATTGTGCATGGCAACTACATCCTGGGGCAGTCGGAGATCCCCGGCAACTTCGAGGGACACCCCAGGCTGACCAGTTGGGGATAAGTGGTACCAGTGCGGAGGCCAGTTACCGATGCGGAGTCTCAATATAACGTGGCCCATGTAGCCACCCGGGCTGAAATTGAGCGGTGTATCGGATTGCTGAAAATGCGTTCCTGATGCCTTGACCGCTCTGGTGGAGCACTGCGGTACACCCCCCGGATGGTTGCCCGCTTTGTGGTGGTTTGCAGTGCTCTCCAAAACTTAGCACAGCAGTGAGGCGAGGTGCTGGAGGAGGAGGAACATGCGGCCACCTCTGAGGTGGAGAGCAAGGAGGTGCCGGACCAGGAAGGGCTGGAGGACGAGCCCGGAAAGGACCGCAGGACCAGCTGGAGAATGGAGGATAGGCGGCAGTGAGAGTCCGGCATGCTGGAAGGTTCACGTTTGCCCTCATCCTCGCCCGCTTCTCGTAGGACGTGGCTTTGTCCGTCATTGCACCACCTCTCCCCATTCCACCCACCGTACCCCTCTTTCCCCTCAATGTGCTTAGCCCTCTGTGCTCTCCTGCTACATCTAGGTGAGTCCCCGAGGTGCAGATCAGGGGTACTGGCATCCTTCTGCCGAACTCTTCCTGTGCCTTTGATGCCCCTGGTGCGCATCCTCTGGAAGACCTGGGGCTGGAGAGCCGCTGCCGACTTGGCGGTGGTACATGCCTGCCCATGCCACAATGTTCCGCACACTGACCCCAAGACGCGCTGCTGTCGCGGGAGGGGGCGGGGGCTGGGGGTGGACTCGGGTGAGCTGGCGACCACCATCGTCTCCCTGTAAGGAGGATCTGGGTCAGCATGGATGATCCATGCTAAAGCCGAAGTTAATTTACAATTTGGCCTATCTGCCAACATTTTACAAAGCATTTCATCTATCACAGCATGGTATCTCTCGCACACCCTATTACTAAATGGGCTTTCTGCAGCTGTATTCATGACTATTATGTTCATGTTCTCACACATATCCTAAAATTGATCGTTAGCAAATTCCGACCATTATCAGTGAGGAACTTTGCCGGTGGCCCTGGTCCTCCGGGTCCCTATCCTTTTGTCCATGATCTGTTCCACAATTATTTATCTTCTTTACTATGTATAATCGTCGACTGACTAAACCTCATTGCCCGGTCTACAAAATGTAAAATGAAAATGTTCTTTTCTTTATCCCACACCTTAAGATCCATAGTCACAACTTCGTTAAAAGTTGTCACTAAGGGCACACTCATTATGGATTGCGATGGTCTTCTAGATTTCTTCCATATATCACATCTATCGCTGATCTGTTTGGTATGTTTGGTGTATTATACCCCCATCCCTGAGAAAAATATTTAATCTTTGCGAAGACAGATGAGCAAATTGCCAATACAACTTTAACACAATGAACTTTTTTGTTTTCAGATTCCTGTTCTCTGATCCTAACTGTACTTCCTTAATTTCTTTACAAGAAACATTAGGATTTATTAACGGGACACAGTAGTGTCCAAATTGTGTAAATTGTAAGTCCACAGTTTTTCCAAATATGGTGGCCGTATTGGACTGTGGGAGGAAACCGGAGCACCCGGAGAAAACCCACACAGACACGGGGAGAATGTGCAGACTCCGCACAGACAGTGACCCAAGCCAGGAATCGAACCTGGGACCCTGGAGCTGTGAAGCGATTGTGCTATCCACAATGCTACCGTGCTAATAATCCATGCTAATAAAATTATTCCTTCCAGCGATTTTACAAGCAATTTAAGGGTATTATCATCCGAGATCCACCCGGTTCACCACGCCTGGCGAAAGCTAATGCGATCTTGCTAGGATCAAGAATATAAGGAGACAAAAAAGTCAGTGGAACCCCCGAAGATGGGCATAAATTTAGAATAAGCAAAGGAGAGCTAAAACGATAATAAAAAGAGAGAAAATAAACTCCCAAGGGCAAACTAATGGGGAATATAAAAAAAACTAACAATAAGAACTTCTTTAAATATATTAACAAGGAAGAGAGAGGCCATTTCCCTCAACAGTATTCAATTCAGTATACCTGTTTTTCAGGGGAAAAGCCACAGGACATCCTGCGGTGTGACCACCTCTCGATATATGCTATACACGATGTTCTCCACCTTGCAGGTGTTCCAATGTCTCCAGCTTCCTCTCCAGCTCTGAAACCCAGGCTCCCAGGAGCTGCAGCTGGAGACACTTCCTGAACACATGCTAGCCCTGGACACTGAAAATGTTCCCGGCTTCCCACATGGAGCACGAGGAGTACACCATGATTTTTGAACTCTCCTGCCATGACTTACCCCTTTAAATTAAACCTTTGGCAAATGCTTAATGTCAGATAATATCAATAACTGCAGTCTTTCCATGTCCTCGTTACTATAGAATACAGCCCTTACAAAATATAAACCACAAAAGACCATACAAACTATAAGTGATCAAAGCAGTAAATACTTAGCCGTCCTTACCGACTACTTACCAATCAGCTCCCTCCCTTGTAGCCTCTACTGCTGCAGCAGAGCAAGATCACTCTTTAATATCTACAAAGTTAAAAAGGAAATAAAAAAGCAAGAAGCACCACTTTCTCCTCTGCACCAAGTTCTCACTGTGCTCCAAATTCCTGATACCCACACACACTCAGGATGTGTTCTCTGCCACTGCTACTGTGAAAAGTTCACTGATTATAACAGTAAGATTTTTATTTCAGTCTTGTAAAGTTTGGTTTATGTGCAGATAGTGAGAACTGTTGCAAACTGCTTATTCTCTCTCCTGAATGCAGGATTAGTATAGGGTGTTACTCAGAAACCTTGTACAGAATCAGACATTATTCTGTAATCTCATTTGTAGTTATTTGAACCTGTTGTCAGTGATCTGCTCCCTAGCGAGACTTAGTTTTTAGCTCTGTCAGCTATCCTGCTAAATGAGGTTCTTCCCCAACTAAACTTTACTGAGATAAACAGTGTTTTGTTTTAAAGATTCTTTGTGCAGTTATGTTGCTGCAGTTACATAAAGAACAACAAAAGTTTGAAATTGAAAACCAAGATTATTCAGTCTGAAGATGATGTCATCATGCTTTACTAACTAGATTTAGTACATATCCCCTGTGGAAAAGAGATCAACCTATTCACTTGGTGTAGGTCATATCCATTCATTGTAAACATGACCACAATTAGTGATAAACATGAATAGATATGATAAACATGACCACAATTAATTCTAGGTATTAATTAACCTAGTGCAATTTAATGAATCAAAGGTGGGCTAGAGGAACTCAGCGGATTAAGAAAAGAAAATCTGTGGTCCTACGATCTGAGCATAAATTCCTAAGTCTGATCTCCTGCCAAGTAGCCTTTGGCACTCACTCTGCCAATTAGGGGAAGGCCATCTAAAGCACTGCAAGCCAATGCTTGTCGGGTTCATCTTGTGTTCCCAACTGCCAAATTGACAGAGGGTGCCAAGTTCATGGAGGACAAAGGAAAGCTCTGAATCAGGTTTTACATCGACATGAAAATTTTTCTTCAAATACCAAAGGATCATGGACATGATCTGAGTCTAGACTGACAAATGAGCCGCACTTTTTCTGAATGATAGGCCAGTACACCTAACCCTGATTACCATACCAGCTGCTGCTCGTTTCTGAGGCTGGAAATAAGAAAAGTACAATCCCCCAGTTGCATCGCTTCTTAAGGTGGGCAGAGGGTCTATCCCAGACAAGGCCGTGTAGAAATTGGCAGAGCAAACCAAGACTCCTGTTCTAATTTCCAGCTATTCAAGCAGAGTTATGGTTGTAGTCCAGGAAAAGGATTACCTATATTTTGCCTCAAGTAAGAAAAAAGATTATTTAAAATTAATTGTTCAAACTTCCTCTGCTGTTTTTTGTTGTAGATACCACATGTCCAATCTAACAGATGGTTGTTGGAGCCCTGTAAGGCCGTCTGTTTTCTTCACAACCAAAATGGATGGAACTGTTGACACCTGGGACTTGTTATTTAAACATAATGAACCAACACTCAGCATTAAGGTACTGTGATTGATTGTTCGAATCATTTACATTGCTGCAAAGTAACCCCACCCAACCTTTTTGGACAGTAAGGGGCAATTTAACATGGTCAATCCACCTAACCTGCACATCTTTGAACTGTGGGAGGAAACCGGAGCACCCGTAGGAAACCCACGCAGACACGGGGAGAATCTGCAGACTCTAAACAGACAGTGACCCAAGCCAGGAATCGAACCTGGGATTCTGGAGCTGTGAAGCAACTGTGCTAACCACTGTGCTACCGTGCCGCCCAAGTTATTGGAACCTCCAACTAGTGTGTGGGAAGGTTTACTCATAAATGATTGGCTGTTGTTAGGACAAGTGGCTGAGAAGAAATGTTGGGCTGTAACTTCCTCGGAGTGTCAATCAGTGATCGATTGCCACTCTGTGCCCACTTACCTGTGCCAAATTTTTTCCGTGCCTGTCTCGCTCGACCTTCTGACTCAGGACTGATTCGATGCATACATCGGGAGGGGGGATCAGACACCAAGGGAGGTTCAGACATCGGGGGAGGTGGGTGAGAGAGGTTGGGCGTGTTAAGAACCCCATTGATCTTACCTGCCAGAGTGTCGCAAACCACGAAGGATAACTTGAAACACTGGTTATCTATATTTGTTTGGGATAATATGAGCAACAATGTACAACCCAGTGAGGAAGCAGACCAGGCATTGGTCTGGTAAAAGCAAGGAAAAAAAACACAAAACACATGACAAAAGACTCATATACACTGTGACACTTAAGTATATTAACTAAACACACCATTTTATCTGAAGATACCTCTTGTTCCCAAAATATACCCACATTCACTGAGCTCGCTAAAACACCCCGGGTGGGATTCTCCGGTCGCCAACGCTGAAACCGCGTTCGGTAATCGGCCGGAGAATACCTGTTTTCATGATGCTCCGCCCCCACCAAAGCGGTGTACCCTGAGGCTCATCCCCTGATGCTCTGCCCCCGACCAGCCAAGTTCCCGACGGCGTCGGTCGCGTGTGGCATCATGCGTCGGGAACTCGGCATGACGGCTGCGGATTGGCCATTCTAAATTGCCTCTTAGTGTCCAAAAGGTAGGTGGGACTATGAATACCTCGGTAGGGTGCTCTTTCAGAGTCGGTGCAGACTCGATTGGCCAAATTGCCATCTTTTGCACTATAGGGATTCTATGATCATTTAAAATAAACATTTCCCCACACCAATCTTTGAGCCAGGCATTCAACTCTGAAATCGTATTTCCCCTGTGCCAATTTTCTCGAGCTCAGGTAATACTCCAGAGTATTTGCAACATTTTCTGTTTTAAATTCCGATTTCCAGTATCTGCAGTATTTTCCTTTTGTTTTGGCATGATCTAGTTTAGTTTATCCTCCTGGTAACCTGTTTATCAGTTTCAAATTCTTAGTAATTGTTGAACACCACAGTTAATGTAATTTTATTTTAATTTAACCACTGCTAGAGTCATTGTGAGGGATTTGTACAAAATACCATCCTCATTGGGAGGATGATCTCATGATGTGTGCATCAATGGTACAAGTGCAATATCTTGATTATCACTAGATAAATATAACTACCCTTTTCAAACACATCCATTACATATTTAGGTGCTTTTTATTTTAAAAAATGGTAGATTTACTTCCTAAATTTGGTTACCAAAGAATTGAACTATTTTATGCCACAAGAAATTGCGGCTTTTTTACTGTACAGTCTAATATGTTAAATTTCATGCCAATCTGTTACTACAATGAGCTCACAGGGATTATTCTATTTTGCAGTTTGCATCCAATGGCACTGTAATTCCAGGTCCCAAGTTGTCATCCTTTAATGAGTTTTGAATGCTTATTTTTTTAATAAGCGAAGTATTAGGTGACCTCATTTAATTTTTTTTGTTTCTCGCCAAATCTTTAAGGTGTTTTCCTTTATCCTTTGTGTCATCTGAATCCTGGCCGATCTTTTTGTTGGGAAGGCATGATAGTAACCTCTTATTAATGTTGTTTTTCAAGCTACATAAATGTGACCCAATATGGCACACTCTCTTACATTTTTCCTTCTGTTCCAGTAGGAAAGTGTCTTGTCACTGCACCCTCCTGACACGCAATCTGACCAAGAAGTTTCATTATATGGGGAAAGCACAAGCTGACTTGTTCCTGTCACTGTTTGTACAGTGAGATGGAACACTTTTACATTGCTTCACTGAACCATCTCTCACCACTGAGATACCCTATGTCACACTTGAGGAATTTTGCCAAGAGATCTGACAGGAAGTTTTCTGCGCAGTTAAATACAACAGGATTTTTTTTGCTTAAGAATGTGACTTTTTGATTGTCAAAGGATGTGTATGTTTGCATCTGAAGACCTAAGACTTCTGTACACCATTTTCTGTTACTGCCTATTTGGAGTGTAAGAGCATCAGCTGTTATTTTGTTCCCTGTGGGGAAGCACCTAGCATCTGCTTCATACTCATCATAGTGGTAGAATTAAGATCAGGAACTCGGCACGTGGAAACTAGTAAGCATGAATCTGAGTCCTGCCACTCAGTTGCCTTTACAGGGTTAAAGGATCAGATGTAAAGTTTCTTATTAGAACTACAATCTAAAAAAATGTCAAAGGTGCAGAAGGGACATTCAGCTGTCTGTACTTGTCTTTCTAGTACTTCAGCTCACTAACTTATTAGCAACACTTACAGCTCCTCTCATATCTTTGATGCCACATCCTTCCCTGCAGATTGTTGAAAGATTAATAAGCATGTGAAGATTTTTTTTCAAAGATGTGTTCTAAATTCAAATTGTAATCATTTGTTTTACCTTGAAGCAATATTCTGATTGACATTTCCTAATAATTTCTCCACCTACATGGGCCGGGATTCTCCCCTACCCAGCGGGGCGGGGGGTCGCGGCGGGAGAGGCCTTTGGCGCCACGCCAGCCGGGGCCAAAGGGACTTTGCCAGCCGGCGGAGGTCCGCGCATGCGCCGGAGCGTCAACGGCTGCTGACGTCATCCCCGTGCATGCGCAGGGGAGTGGGTCACTTCCGCGTCCGCCATTGTGAAGACAATGGCGAACACGAAAGGAAAAGAGTGCCCCTACGGCAGAGGCCCGCCCGCCAATCGGTGGGCCCCGATCACGGGCCAGGCCACCGTGGGGGCACCCCCCAGCGCCAGATCGCCCTGCACCCCCCCCCCCCAGGACACCGGAGCCCACTTGCGCCGTCTGGTCCCACTGGTAAAGTAGGTGGTTTGATTCCCGCCGGTGGGACCGGCATGACAGCAGCGGGACTTCGTCCCATCGCGGGCCGGCAAATCACCGGGGGTGGCCCGCCGACAGGCGTGGCGCAATTCCCGCCCCCGCCAAATCTCTGGTGCCGGAGACTTCGGGAGACGGTGGGGGCGGGATTCACGCCGGCCAATGGCGATTCTTCGACCCAGCGGGGGGTCGGAGAATCCTGCCCATGATATTTGTTTATGAAACTCTTAAGTATTAACGTTTGAACAACTCTATTGCAGTCTGCTTGTTAGTTTTTTGTTCTATTTCAATTATTATAAAATTGTTTTCATTCAACATAGTTATTGTGAGAATGTATTCGGCTGTCATGATAGCAATCTTGAAAGTTGTGACTTAGTCTTTTGTTGCATTTGGTGTTTGGCGTTGGTATGTTTCTATTTTTAAAGTGTCGTGATTATAATGAAAAATCCTGAATAAAGAACATTTTTCTTTCTGCACATCACAATTGGAATGTAATACTGACACTGAAGGATAGTTGGGTTTAGATACATTGCTAGTTAAAAAGGGGGAATCAGTATCCCCCTTCTTATTGTTACATGTTTCATTGACAATTTGCGAAATCTGGATTGTTTTCCTAAATACATTCTCTTTCCTTCCTCTCCCCATCTCACCCAACTAGGTGTGTGACGAACCTCTGTACAGTTTGCGTATCCAAGACAATGGACGATTACTGGCCTGTGGTTCCTACCTGGGCACAACAACCCTGCTTGAGTTCTCATCAGGTTTCTGTACTTATCAGAAAAATGAAAAAGCACTTGCAAATGCTGTAAGTGTTCTGAGTTAGAGAGTTTGATCACTATTGCTGTGGTCAGCCAGTTTTTACTGAGATATAGATTTGTATGCAAAATTGATGGACTTCATTGCATTTAAAATGATCTTGAAGTAAACTACAACTCTGAAGCCTATACTTCAGATCTTAACATGAGTGTAATTGCAGGTAATATTGCCAAATTACACAATTTTAACAAAACCTACAGTATGCTTGATAGTGAAATAATATTGATCAGATAAATATGAGATACTATGACAAAATTTAATATGGTCTACTTGAGAAGCTCTACAGTGAGACACGGTTAACGGTGTGCAAGTAAACAGGTTTGTTTTGCATGAAATATTTGAAGGAACAGAATCCCAATTTTGAATTAGATGCCCCTTTTCCTATTTATCGTTAAAGTAATAAATATACAATTCGGTCCCACTCATGGGCTAAACTCACTTTGGATTTCAAAAGTCACTGAAGTAACTGTCACTAATCTTTTTTTCTGTCGGCGATATCTTAGTCTAAAGTCCCACAGCCTCCCTCACTGTGTGGAAAATAATATGGGTAAGATCTTCTGGCTGTTCATAGCACTGGGATCTTTCAATCCTGCCGACATCACACCCCCGTCACAGATTTCCCATGGTGGGGTAGATTCAATGGGAAGTCCCATCGACAGCGGCGGGATGAGAAGATCCCACCACTGGCCAATGGCAGGCCTCCTCCCGCTGCCGAGAAACAGCCCCGGGGAGGAAGGAGAATCTCGCCCACTATCTGTGTTCCCCTGCATTTCATTCAGACTGTTATAGATTGCTTTCTTAAGAGAGAAGCCATGATGTGGAGATGCCGGCGTTGGACTGGGGTGAGCACAGTAAGAAGTCTTATAACACCAGGTTAAAGTCCATTCACCTGAGGAAGGAGCAGTGCTCCGAAAGCTAGTGTTTGAAACAAACATGTTGGACTTTAACCTGGTGTTGTAAGACTTCTTACTATACTTAACAGAGAAAAAAATTACGTCTTGACCCATGCCTCAACTCTTTACTGAGGAATGATACCAAGCTGCTGAACAACTATCAGTAATCCTGGCACCTAAGCTCCTCGCTTGGACTGTGCACTATCTGTGGGTGGCAGCTGTCTGGACTAGCTGGCTGAGAGGTAACAGCCAGAGCACTGGCAGAGTGGGAGCACATCCTGAGAGAGAACAGCAAATTTGTATCTCCTGTGGATGTACCTAAAACACATAGACTGCAGCAGCTTAAGAAAGCAGCTCACCACCACCTTCGAAAGTGTAATTAGGGATGGGCAACAAATGTTGGACTATCCAGCAGCGCCCACAGGATAAAAACAAATCACATATAAATATGGCATTTTTTGTTTTATTTTTAGATGTTTGAGAGGGAGACAAAACGGGAGAAGATTCTGGAAGCACGTCAACGTGAGATACGGGTAAAAGAGCGGGCTAAATCTGAGCAAGGAAAAGTGGTGGAACACAAAGATGAAGACGAGGAGGAAACTATTGAATTCAAAATTGAACAAGCTGAGACAGCGTTCTTTGAAACTATTGATCAAGAAAGACAGCGATTTGAGATGGAGGCAGAAAAAATGGATGAAAGGGTAAGAGGAAGGAGTTTGAGGTTTTTTTTTAACTTTTGGAAATGATAGTGATAACCTGTTTTTAATCTTAATGCCAAAAACTTTGAATGCTGCTGACGCCCATTTTCTGTTTTATTGGTGCCTCCCGTACGATTTTGTTATTCTGAGAATTAAAAAGCTAGCTAATGAAAGTCGCCTCTAATAATGTTCCTTTTGAACCTCTTAAGTGGCTAAATAGTACTTAATTGCCGAGTGGTAGACACCTGTGGAGAAATAGAATTAGATGAAATTACAGTGAGAAGTGAATTTGTAATGTCTGGGGTTTGTTTGAACAGATGTTGGTGCATCTACATTTGAATTTTATCAGCTAATAGATAAACACAGCTAATTCTCCTCATCCCAGGCTTGCATCTATAGAATGTGCCTGTTTCATGCATTACTTTTATCTACACTTAAAACTCACTTAAATCTGAAAGGCATTATTTTGTGT
The DNA here is from genome assembly GCF_902713615.1 of Scyliorhinus canicula. Lineage (NCBI taxonomy): Eukaryota > Metazoa > Chordata > Chondrichthyes > Carcharhiniformes > Scyliorhinidae > Scyliorhinus > Scyliorhinus canicula. The sequence goes on from NC_052163.1 coordinate 28,779,246, forward strand.
ACAGTTACAATGAGAAAAGAATCAAACTTGAGATGCAGGCTTTCTATTTAGTTATCACAGTGCAAGAGGGACAGAGCACTTTCCCACCAGTTGTTGCTCTGCTTCACTTTTCCAATTCTGTAAGTAAAGTGAATAATTAAAAGTGTTCATGGGCTCGCTCATCTCTGGTAGAAGAAATGATGGGAGTTAAGATTCATTAAGCCAATTAAAAATTTCAGGTTTCACTCGCACCACGTTCCACAAATCTTGTTGGTATATTTTAAATTTGGTTCCCAGCTTCATATTCAGTTTGAGTTTTGTTATAACCCCCACAAGATCCATGGGGATGAGCCGATTGGTGTGCCCGTAGGGCTCGTGAAGTATGAGCTCCCCTGCTAAGGGGCGGAGGTACAACAGCGGGTTTATTAATTCCCCAAGATAAAAGTCGGCCCAGAAAAGAGCCGGCATCTCAGAATGGTCCCGGCTGGGACTTGGACTGTATTTCCTAGCTGTGAGTAGCAAATAAACTACTTTTGACTCATCTATTCAGATCTTCCCATTGACTACAATAATTTGAAAATGTTAAGGAATCTCAGTTAGCTTTCCTAACTCTATACCAATATCTCAACTGCTGGCCAATCGATGGAGCACACAATTATTAATGTACCGTGGAGCTATGTCCCATATGTATGAAGTTCTGCCTGAATTAGCAGATGGAGTCAGAATCAAAAATCCAACACCAAGCCCAACATATGGAAATGCACTTTATGGACCAACACTTGGTGGCTATTAGGAAGTTGTTTGCCTGACTTTCCGATCCTGCAGCTGAAGGCAGAAGTACAAATGAAGAATATAGCAGTGGGTGGTTTAAGAGAGAGATTGTGTAAATTATTTTATAGTATTGCAGTTATAGCAGCAATTTTCAATATGTTCATTATTGATTCTGTGGTCAAACCAGTTTCCATGTTAACGTGATTTATCAGTTATCTAATGTTTCCAAGATGCAAATAAATAGGGTTTTAATAAATTGGCAGTGTAATATGCCATGGTCATCATATTCATTCAGGACTATTAGCCCAAGGGCAAAATATGGAATAGGATCATCCTATAGGGCAGCACGGTAGCATTGTGGATAGCACAATTGCTTCACAGCTCCAGGGTCCCAGGTTCGATTCCCGGCTTGGGTCACAGTCTGTGCGGAGTCTGCACATCCTCCCCGTGTGTGCGTGGGTTTCCTCCGGGTGCTCCAGTTTCCTCCCACAGTCCAAAGATGTGCAGGTTAGGTGGATTGGCCATGATCAATTGCCCTTAGTGTCCAAAATTGCCCTTAGTGTTGGGTGGGGTTACTGGGTTATGGGGATAGGGTGGAGGTGTTGACCTCCGGTAGGATGCTCTTTCCAAGAGCCGGTGCAGACTCGATGGGCCGAGTGGCCTCCTTCTGCACTGTAAATTCTATGAAACTGGTTATTGGTGTTGGCTAACTGAGGACAAGATTTTACTATGACAATAAGTTGCATTTATATCACGTCTTTAACATTAAAATGCTACAAGGCAGATAGGTGTAATGAAATAGGCACAGAGCCAGCAAAGAAAAAAATAGGAGAGATAAGTGAAGTCTCCATGGCCGAGATGTATTTTCAGGATATTTTTAAAGATGGACCCAGAGGTGCAAATTGTAACCCCCAAAAACAGGTGGTTTTGGGCTGGATTAAAATGTTGAAACTCTCAAACCTGACTTCAACCCAAATCCAACGCAGCAACCTCTGGGTTCATTGGAAGCAGAATGGGATGTGGTGACCAAACCTCCCAAGAGGTTGGTTGATTGTTTAAATATTATAATGTCGCAGATTTCATTTCTCCTTTAAATTTTAGCCTGGCTGGCCAGGTATTCCAAACCTTGGGGATGATGTATCTCCAGTGCTCTTAACCTCATCCCCCTCCAAATTGTTTCCAGCCATAAAATTGATCCATTGCGCCTGATCTGGATCTCTTCTCCCGACCCTTCACTCCCCAGCTGAGTACTGAATCCGATTCCTTTTTTTAAATTTAGAGTACTCAATTCATTTTTTCCAATTAAGGGGCAATTTAGCGTGGCCAATCCACCTACCCTACACATCTTTGGGTTGTGGGGGCGAAACCCAATCAAACACAGGGAGAATGTGCAAACTCCACATGGACAGTGACCCAGGGCCAGGATCGAACCTGTGACCTCGGCGCCGTGAGGCAGCAGTGCTAAACACTGAGCCTCTTCTATAATTCCTGAACATAATACAGTGCCCCTACCAGCCTCCAAGTTAACATCTGGGTCTATTTTTCGAGATTTAGGAAAAGGGTTCCAAAGGGTAGCATTATGGTGGCAGAAGGCGTTAGCACTAGCAGTGTGTTAAACGAGTATGCTCAGAAAGCTGAAGTATGAAGATAGTAAGTTATGTCAGATTGTAAAATATTGCAGAAACAAGAGAAGCAAGGCTATGAAAGGATTCTCGACAAAAACAAGCATCTTGAATTGAATACACAGAGAAATTGAGAAAGAAATGTTGGTCTGTAGGAATGGCACTGATGGGTGAGCAAGATGTAGTAATGGGTAAGATATATGTGGCATCGGGTGCAATTTTTTCAGAGTGTCAGGCTCTGACTGAAACCAAGTGTGTAGCTCTCCCGATGCACAGCCAAGTTTTTGAGCTCCTCTGGAATACGAAATTCAGGGGGCGTGGCTTACACCATCACTGTGGTGTAGCGGGGCCTGATAGAGGCTTCAAGACTGGCTCCACAGTGTTAGAGGCATCCGTTAAAAAGGATGCCCTGATCAGCACAGAAAATAAGCCCCTCCCCACCCAAGGGCACAGGGAACCCTTCACACCCATACTCACCCCACCATCATCACCATTGGAGGATCTCAACCCCCCCCCCCCCCCACCTTACCACCACCACCATTAGCATTGGGGGCTCTCACCCCCCACCAGAAACATCAGCATTGGGCCAGAGAGGTGGGACAGTAGTAAGGAAGAAAGCTTGGGTTGCGGACCATAAAAGATAGTTTTGATCTTCATGCTGTGAGCTTGTTATTTATACAGTCCGACATATAGCATAGAGGAGATACACATACAGTTATTCAGAATTGATGTTGGAGAGCCTAGTAACCAGCTAACAGTTCCAGGGTACAATCATTAACTATTTATGGTGGCTAATGGGGTAAGTTGCAGAAAATGCCGGACCAACTTTACAAACATTTATCACTTCATAATGCTTCTTCGTCTAGTTTCCATGGTCCAGTTTACAAAATGGCACGGTACGCTTTTTCAGTCTGATTTTTTCAAAAGGCCGAAAAGAGCAATGAGCTGGTATGGCACCTGTGGGCAGATGTCTGAAAATGGTTTACTATGACTAGGCCAGGTGATAATCATTTAGTTAGACTGGCAGTGAAATTGCTCAAGCAAAAATAACCCCTCCATCTCTTTATACTTCTACATCAAATAATTTGTACTCTGATATACTTTTTGTAGAACCCTTGGGTGGGCGGGAGCAGAAATTCACACTTGAAGTCATTGGATGTTTGGCTGCCTCTCCAAATTTTCTGTCCGACCTGCGATGGATTCTGCCACAGACAGGACTGGAAAATCCCAATTTTAGGATTAAATTAGACTGTTGGTCTCATGAAAAATTACAAAGTATATTTATTTTCAAATCAAATTGTTTACAAAATTGTACTTTTTTTCTCTAGGAAAAGACGGCGTCAGAGGAGGAAGAGGAGGTGAGAGCAGCTTTTTGAATTTAATGAGTGTACTAAGGATTTGGTTATATTCTAAGTTGGTTCAGTTATTTAATGTAAAAATAACGCCAAATTCTCTGCCCCCCATCCTCCCCCCCCCCCCCCAACATGCCATTGAACCCATCGGTGGGGGCTTTGGACAATTCGGTTCACTGAGTTCTCTCTTGCGCAGATAGCATCCAACTGTTCAGCTCTGAATTTAAATTGAGTTTCAGACCAGTTGTTTAGCGAAAACAAAATTCCTAACTCTTCCTGCACCACTGTCTGGATTCCTAATCATCATTTGTTTGCTAACTATTAGAAGAATAAGTGTTTACCACAGACCAATGCTGAATATAAGAAATGAATTCCAGAAATGGGGCAAATATATAAAGCACGTCTTCAGCCACTTTTTCATTGTCATTTTATTTCAGTCCAGAGATGACACTCTAGATTTCTGTATACATCTAATGAGAACCTTTGCTTTTTTTTAGATGGATGACTATTAATCGGAAAATGCTACTGCAGTGTCAATTAAGTAAATGAATTAAATTTGCTTCACTATTGAAAGAACAGCCAGCATCCAGAAGATTAATATCCTGAAACTTAGTATTGACCTCTGGACATTAAATGCATCTATTTTCATATGACATTGATTTTATTCAATACATGGTTTACTTTGAATTTTTAAATAAAGGTTCAACATTTTATTTGTAGTGCTTTCATCTATGATGCATTGTAAAGATTTATTGAACAGCAACAAAGTCAATTTGTTGCAAAAACAAGCTTCCCTGAGTTGAAGAAGAGAGTGTGTGTCAAGACAAGAGAAGATAGCACAATTTATATTTCTTCTCCAATTTTGCTCCCAGAAGAACCATTCACTGTTAGCTTGGGACCGTTATTCCATGAGAGAATAGGTTTTCAAGGCCACACTTAAACAAGGCTGGCAGCTGATAGCAGTTGCAATGCTCTTGAATTTCAGAGCCTTTAACCTTGGTAAGCTCTACAACTAGAGTTAACATCATTATGAAACTAAGGGCAGGGTGTTCTGGCTGTTTCCCCTGGTGGGACTTCCTCTGGGAGTGTGGGTCAAAATCCCTTGCCATTGCAGCAAGGTAGGATTTAAATTCAACGAATAAACTGTTTGATATGCGATTTGTAATTCTGGGGAGAGGAATAAGTGACAAGGAACTATTTATTTTTATAATCTAAATTTAAGTTGCCTACACAAAAAATACTGTTGAGTCAATTGTGCTTTTAATCATTTGACGCAGTAAAAGATTTTTAAAACATTAAATGTTGTCATCCTTTCAACTAATAGCTGGTAATTCGAATTTCTCTTGAAAAGTTATCAATCTCTACGGAGGTCATAACACTGGATAGAAGAGCCCTGTGATTCACATTGCTGTGAAGATGAGGTTTGAGGCGGGAACGGACCATAAAAAGCCATTGTAGTATCAGCTTATAGCGGTTTCTTAAGATATCCCTGAACCTCACACAGGTTAGTCTGCAAGACTCGGAGAGAGTGCTGAAAGTTAGAGGCAGCTAGGCCTGCACCATAAGCAGTGAAAATGTTGGTTGCCATGAGAAACGTGGGAGGTAGGTCATGCCCAGATTGAATAGACGGTGCTTGTGAGGATTTCAACAAGAGTGGAAAATTTGCCTAGCATGTCTAGAGGGAGGAACTTTTAATTTGTCCCTCATTATTAGAGTCAGTTCAAGGAATATAAATTATTCAGCTGGAAAAAGAAAAGGGAAGCAAGCCATCAGGAGCCGAGGATAGCTTTGGACTAGTTATTGGAGAATGAAGTGTCCACTTAAAGGGGGATTTTTTTGTCATTTTAAAAGTTAAATGGATGTATTTTCTGTAGTTTAGGGTATGAGATGCCTACTGAATCGTATTTGGACACTTGCTTTAATTTGTTTACTGCAGTAAAAGTCTTAAACCTTAAAATTTTAATCATATGGATCTTCCAGTGACTCACTAGAAATTCAAATATCTTTCTAAAGATGTATTGATCTCACAGGGAGCATAACAAAAGAAAGTGTTAGCTCCTATCATTAGGTGACATTGATGTCAGTCCAGGTGCTAAATGATCTAATAACTATAACAGCCAGTTACAACATTTCAATACAAGTGCATTTAATTCTACTGAAGACACCAATGAGCTCACAAAGTCCATTACTGAGTCAGCAATTCTATCCTGCTTTCTGCCAGCTGTCTCACTCTAAACTTGACAATTTGCAACCTTGACATCCTGCTTGACCCTGAGATATGCTTCTGATGCCATATCTATCACATAGACCACCTATTGCCACCTCTGTAATATCAGCCTTATCCATCCCAGTTGCAGCCCAACTGCTGCTGAAACTCCGAGCGTGTTTTTTTTTAACCTCAGTGTCATCTACTCTGATGCTATCCTGGTTATTCTCCCATTACCACCCTCCAAAATTTGCCTGAAATGATCCAAAACTATGCTGCCAAAATTCCAGGTTATGTTAAACACTGTTCACTCATCACCCCTGCGCTTGCTGACCAATGTTGGCTTGTGGTACACTAATGGCTCAACTTCAACATTGTCATCCTCATGTTCAAATTTCCCTATAGCCTCACCCCACTCTTTGTAACCTCCAAAGCCCTACAACTCTTTGGGATCTCAGGATTCCTCCAACCTTGGTCTCTTGTACTTATAGCTAATCATTAGCAGTCATGCCTTGAGCCATATAAGCCTTAAGTTCTGAAATTTCTTTCCTAAACCTCGCCACCTTTTTACCTCTCTGAGAGACCTAGGCAATTGTGTTAAAATGAAGGACCAGTACTATGGGGGCAGTGCATGTGAATTCTTAAATAGACAAGAACATATTAAAAAGATACATGTTATAGCTTCCATAATGTTGAGTCGTCTCATGCTGATTAGTTATTAACCATGATGTACATCCACAATTCAGTAGTGCTTTTGTAACAACATTAAGCAATCTTCATCACTCTTCTATATCTATAAATCAGGTGAGTGAATCCAAACAAAATTAATTATAGTCTATTGATCTTGCGTAAACCCAATTTTAACCACTCCACCGTTGGCAGCATTGCTTTTAGTCCTAAACTCTGGAATTCCCTTCTTAAATGTATCTGCCTCTCTCTGTTTAAGACACTTCTTGAAATCACCTGTTTGATCCAAACATTTGGTCACCTACCTGTCCAGAAAATCCCTCCTGTGCCTGAATGTCACATTTTGCTCAATAAAGCTCTTGAGAAGTGCATTGGGACTTTTTATTGTAGATAATGGAGAATAAAACAGAGAGTACCGACCTAGTTATGTAAAATAGAGAGAGTGCCATGCTTGTCAGCTTTGCTATCTCCTCCATCTGATTCCTGCTTTTTCTGGTCTATTATTTCTTTGTTGCGTGGGACCCACCTAGTTTGCAATTCAGGTTTTGTAACTGGTCTGTTCAGCCCCATTCACTGGATTACTCTTGCCATTAGTATTGATTGAATCCTAAATTTGTCTGTGTTCAGCCCTAATCCCTATGGAAATGGGCACAGAGCATTTTACTTGTTATGGCTCAGATCTAATTTTGAAAAACTCATGCAGAATCATTCAAGGTGGTTAAAAATCAAAGCATTTATCTCCTGGTTATAAATGAAAGCAGGTTATTGATTGCTTATACAGTTGATGATCATAGTGAACAGAAAAACTGGAGAAAAATATTATAACAATCGCAGCCAGGCCCAGTGTGGTGATATGCATGTACACATCAATGTAAATAGTTGTCTATCAGTGCACAAAGTTATCGGCATGACCTCCGACCAGCAGGTGGCGTTAGAGATCCATCACCTGATTGGGGACACTGACCAGCTGATAGTAAGTCGTACAAGAAGATAGTCACACTTGGAGTAGCTCCAGGAGAATTCACTGAATTCGTTTAGTAGCCATCGTCTGCATTATAGTTTATTAGTTATCTTTTCCACATGCTTGCTAATAAATCATCTTTATAGTTAAACAGCCCTATGTTCTGTGTACACCATTGCAACGCTAATATCACAGAACACAACAACCATAAAATGACAACAGGGAAGAGGAATCCTTAAACATGTTTCCAAAGGATATTCAAATGCTCCTCCTAAACACCCTGGTCGTGCAAAGCCTAAAACAATTGCCCTTCTGTTAGTACATGTGATTACACATGTCATTTCAGGGAATACTAAAATACTGAATTTTTAAAATCACTTAATTAATTGTTGTATTGTTGGAACTCTCTTCCACAAAAGACAATTGATGCTAGTTCAATTAACTAATTGAGTGGCAAACAGACTCGAGGGACTAAATAGCCTTCGATAAATGCATATTGCTGATGTTGATAATTTAAAGCCATGATGTGGAGATGCCGGCGTTGGACTGCGGTGAGCACAGTAAGAATCATTCACCTGAGGAAGAAGCAGTGCTCCGAAAGCTAGTGATTCAAACAAACCTGTTGGACTTTAACCTGGTGTTGTAAAAGTTCTTACTTGATAATTTAAAGTCACGTAACTTGAGTGTACAGTTGTAAAAAATCCTGAGTTGCTGTTTCATTCAAACTGCTTGATTGGAAAATTAAGGGCGGTATTCTCCCCCCCCCCCAAAACGCCGGATGGGAGAATCGCGCCACGCCGTCTCGAGCCCGCACATGATTCTCCCACCCCCCCCCCCCCCCCCCCGAAACCAGTGCCACGCGAATCGCGCCGGGCCGCTCAGAGAATCGCCGCAAACTGCGAGCGACGATTCTCCGGCCCGCATGGGCCAAGCGGCCGCTCCGACACGACAGGGTCCCGCCGGCTGGAACTCTGCGGGAACGCTCGGGGGACGGCCTGTGGGGGGGGGCTCCTTCACCGGGGGGGATGCCTCCGAAGGAGTCTGGGCCGCGATCGGGGCCCACCGATTGGTGGGCCGGCCCCTCCCCCCCAGGCCTACATTCTACTGCGGCCGGCCCTTGAACACCCACGCCATATTGCGTCGGGGCCGACGCGCATAAGAAGTTCCCCGCACATGCGCAGGATGGCACGGCCCAACTGCGCATGCGCAGGTTTAGCTGCCCCAACTGCGCATGCGCGGGTTGGCGAGGCGCCCATTTGGCGCCGCGTAGGGACATTGGAGTGGCGTAAACCACTCCAGCGCAGTGCTGGCCCCCTGTGGGGGCCAGAATAGGTCGTGCCCTGGGCCTGTTCGCGCCGTCGTGAAACGCGACGACGGCGCGGGCACTTGGTCCGTGGAGCGGAGAATCGTTCCCATTATTGGGAATAAAAAAACACTCAACTGACACTTGAGACACTTCATAAAAGGTGGCTCAGTAGAATATTTTGTTGTATAATGCTGCTTTGAACACATTGGAACATTTAATCACATTAAACGTGCTATATAAATATAAGTTGTTGTTCTTCATGAATCCACCTAAAGGCACTCAATGTTTCTTTAGACACTTCGTTATCCTATTTGCTCTGTAAGTTTTAATATCAGCAAAACTGCCATTCCTCCAAGGAGTGATAATTCAACAAAGGGAAATTGAAATACTCACTCGTCACTTTTGCACTTTTGCTGCTGCAGCATTCTTAAACTATTGGAAAGGTCATAGTGACATTTGATATGCTCATGCCAACTGAATAAACAATATCCACCCTAGTTTTGAGAGATTATCAGTTTATCCTCATGAATTCCAGTCTTTTTTCCAGTCGTTTTCAATGGACTTTGTTCAAGGCAACTGAGTGCAAAGTTGTCTTTTTGTTCAGCTGTATTAGCAGCTTAGTTATGCAGATTTGAACCAGCTTTATTTCATGTGTCATGGACAGGAAGGGGGTCAATTTAAACTGCTCTGATTTCCCCACTCTCCACCCCTCCATAAACAGAAAGGTCTTTTTCATTCTGATTTCCCCCTTTATAAATATTTTCCCCAACTCTTAAATTTGAAATGCCCCAATCCTCTATTAATAACTTGCAGAGCAAACGTGAGGTAAGATGAAATAAAAAGGATTGGTTTATTTTTAAACCGCACATATGCGTGAGAGGGATAAGGGAATAAATGGGGGATAAGGGAAAAGGAAGAAGGTTTGGAGCATGACCACAATAAAATACAGGTTAGGGTTTTACATCGGTCCAGAGTCCAGAATCAGACGTCAATTGGAGTGTCCCTTCCATGGTGAGGTTGGCTGATTGTAGAGTGAGCTGTCTTTCCAGAGAAAAACTTCCACGGCAGGAGAAGGCACGTAGAATTATTTAGTCTGGAGGCCTGAGTTCCAAGGTTCCAGCAGTTGGCAAGTTTGATGAAGGTCAGAATTCTTTCTGCTGCCACTGGCTTGATGAACAGGCACCGGAATGTGGCGACTAGGGGCTTTTCACAGTAACTTAATTCAAGTCTACTCGTGACAATAAGCGATTTTGATTTTCATTTTCATTTCATGATAGACAGCACAGACTGTTGCCAGGAGTTCTGTTCATGTTGGAGGTCAAACTGTCTGTGGTGATATGCATCACTGTCGATACACAAGGGGTTAATATAAGTACACATCGGGCAGCACGGTGGCCTAGTGGTTAGCACAACCGCCTCATGGCGCTGAGGTCCCAGGTTCGATCCCGGCTCTGGGTCACTGTCCGTGTGGAGTTTGCACATTCTCCCCGTGTCTGCGTGGGTTTCGCCCCCACAACCCAAAAACGTGCAAGCTAGGTGGATTGGCCACTCTAAATTGCCCCTTAATTGGAAAAATGATTGGGTACGCTAAATTTATAAAAAAATAAAAAAATATATAAGTACACATAGACTAGCTAGACACTAGAGAGAGCACCAGAGACATGACACACAGACACTCAACCAATAGGTCAGTAAGATAGGACACGACCAATGGGCATTCACGATACACACAGAGGTGACACTACCACAGGGGGACATTACACCAACCCATATATAAAGGATATAACACACATGATCTTCCTCTTTCCAGTGGAGACACTTAGTGAGTACAGACACAGGGTTGATCACACCCACCACGTGGATTGTAGCAGACTGGTTTGTCAGTCTGAGTAGCTATAGAAGGATCAACAGTTGAGGCGAACCTAAGTAAGAGAATGGTAAATAGTTTAATAAACGTGTTGAAGTTATCTCCACGTCTGAACCTTCCTTTGACAGCGTGCACAGCAAGGAAGCCGCTTATGCTACGCCAAGAGCATAACAAGACACTGCCTGAGTTCAATTCCAGAAGACAATATGACTGTGCAGTTTGTGGGAGAGGTTATGCGACACACATCCCACCACCACTTCTTGATGTGAGACGTAGGAGGTATATTCCTATGGCTGGAATCTTGATATGTTTAGTCGGAGTTAGGATTCGTTTTGTTCTTGGAGTCGCTGGTTTGGGGTTGTTGAATGAGGCTCTCTTGCTCAAATCATTGTGTTAGAACAGTTAATGCTTAGACTATTCGCACCACTATTGGAGATTAAGATCTGCGAAAACTGTCTTTGACGTTGACTGGAACAGCCCATTATCTACGGGGCCGATGTATTGGCAGGATTGGAATGTTTATGCTCGGCCAGGAGTGTTATATTCCAGACGTTTGAAGCGTTAGCCTTTATTAATTTTGAAACTGCTGGACACCAGCATGTGACTAGCTGGAGACATGATGTCAGCTCAACAATTGTCCATTTTGAAATGCACAAAGAAATGACTGCAAAGCATTCCAGCTGACAAATATATATCCATATATATATGTATATATAAATACAGGATGAGCATCCTTTATCCAAAAAACAAAAAATTCCAAAGTCCTCACTTTTTCGTGCGCCAACGTGACATCATGAGTGGGAAATCCTACAAGGCTCTGGGAAGGTTCCAGGATGATGCGCTGGTCCCAATACGTCGCATATACACAGGTCCCAACACGCCGCACATGCATATTATCACATTATATTCCAAAATCCAGAAAATTCCAAAATCTGATACACACTTGGCCCTAAGCATTTCAGATGAGGGATGCTCAACCTGTATGGATATATATTTCCTTGATGTCTCGACCATTACAATTGTGAGTTAAACAATTTGAATATAATTTAATCTGCGAAATTCTGAATGATATAAAACAAGGAATACAAATAATTTATATCACTGAAAAACAAAAAGAATCGCAATTAAAAAGTAAGATTAAAACTAAAAGTAATCGTGATTAAAATCCTGATGTAGCATGCAAAGGTTTCACTTTAAGTCTGAGTTTGTTAGGATCCCCATTGGGGAACAATAAACCAAAGTAACCAAATTTACTGAATGACCCCCAAATGATGGAATAATCAATGGGATTCCCCTTTTCGTAGCTTTTACTTTAACACAAATCGGAACCAATGCAATTTATACATGAATTTACAGGAAAGTGATATTGCAAATATTTTATTTTAATGAATTTAGAGTACCCAATTATTTGTTTCTAATTAGCGTGGCCAATCCACCTGCCCTGGACATCTTTGGGTTGTGTGGGGTGAGACCCACGCAGACACGGGGAGAATGTGCAAACTCCACCCAGGTCCTCAGCGCCGTGAGGCAGTACTAACCACTGTGCCACCCACGATATTGCAAATAATAAGATAAATTTCAATTTATACAGTCCACACAACAATGAAAGGTCTTATGTTGCAACACCCTGGGTGAGCGTGCGGTCAATTCCAGCCCCAAAGACCCCGGTGTCCCAACATAAGTGAATTAACCAATGATTTGTATATTTTTCTGAGATCTTTGGCCCTTGACTGCTCCATGACTTACAGGCACCAGATTTGCAAGTAAAACCTTTCAAAAAAATGTTTCTTTATGACAAGAGAAGAGATAAACATGTAATGGTAATAATAGGACAATGGTCTGCTAATCTAATTATTCCCCTAACACCATCCCACCCTCCACCACACACACACAAGACAGGGATAGCGAAAAAATCTAAATAATTCGGATTAAACTGGGAATGAGAAAATTGAGTATCTTTGCTGCTGAGGCTGAGGTCTTTGTTGGCAGCCTTCTCTTGAGGATGCAAAATATTGAAATCCGCCAGTTGGATCAGATCCTCCAGTCTGTGCCTCCAATTAAAATCCGCAGGCTACAGAATTTCCCCTGGGGAGTCACTTTCATTTGACTGACCACAATCTCACTGAGACTATCTTTAAATTCACTGCTTAAAAATTTGAAAGAGGGTTTTCCATCCACTCTGCCTCTGGAATGCTTGTCTGCACTTTCTGCAGACCAAGATTAACTATGGTGATGAGAAAAAGAAAAGGGATCTTTCTTCCAGACTTCTAGAGATCTCAGGAGAGAGTAATCAATGCTGGGTCTTCCCCAGCCTTCCAAATAGAGGTTAAGCTTACACACACCTGGCTGCTTACTGCTTGCAGCCTTTTCATCAGAGGTTAAACTTTCACAGGCCTGGCTAGATAGAGAGAGCGTTTTAAACCTGCTTCTTGCTGCTCTTGAGGTCTAAGCAGAACTGAATTAAAATGGAGTCTGAGCTTCATCTTCCAGAATCTTCTGAAGGCTCAAAGAATCAAACATTGCATAAATCCCGAATTCCAGAAGAGCTGATTGGCTGCTAGCCAAGTCCATCAAAATGACATCACGGGACCCTGCCATATAGCACACTGGACTGAGTAATGTGCCTAGGCCAGTTCAAATAGCTTATTAAACCAGGTGTGTTTCAGTTTTAAAAAAAACAAAATCTGCAGTATTGAAGCAGCCAGCAAGACAGGAATCAAAAAGGGAAAGAAGGGTAAGACACGGAACCTTGGGTGGGATTCTCTGATCCCGGGGCGAGGTCGGAGAATCGCTGGGCCGGGCACAATTCATGCGACGCCGCCTCAACGGCGATCATCGGAGAATCAGCCCCAATGGCGCAGGCACGGCACCAGTCAGGGGCTGCTCTGTGCGGCACCCCCGGTGATTTCCCCGCACGGGATGGGCCAAGTGGCTGCTGAGATAGCCTGAGTCCCGGCAGCGTCGTTCACATGTGGTCTTACCCGGCGAGACCTCGGCATCCATCCTGCGGGGGACGGCCTGGTGGGGCGGGAGGGGGGATCTGACCCCGGGGGACCTCCATCAGGGTCTGGCCCGCGATCGGGGCCTACTGATCGGCGGGCTGGCTTCTCCTGGTGGGGGCCTCTTTTACTCCGCGCCAGCCCCTGTGGTTCTCCGCCATGTTGTGTCGGGGCTGGTGGAGAAGGAAGCTACCGCGCATGCGTGAATTCGCGCCGGCCGCAGCGTGCAAGCGCAGACCCCCGGCGCCCGTTTGACGCCGGTATCGGCTGCTGGAGCTACATGAGTCGCTGGCCTCCTGTAGGGCTCAGGACCGCTGCTCCTGGGGGCTTGTTGACGCCGCTGTAAAACGCGACGGCGTTTACGACAGTGTCAACACTTAGCCTCAGGATCAGAGAATCCCGTCCCTTAAAAGAGGTTCCTTACACTTACACAACCCCAAGCAGTCACAGTCTTTGACGTAGAAATGTGACACTACGTAGCCACACAGTTCCAAATTATGCTGTTCTTTATTCATGCAGGGTAGGTCAGGAGTCCTTTCTGACCAAGACTTTTGCGCTCAAGTTTCAAGGGTATGATTATCATCTCTAAGGCACAATTTTATAATTCCTTTCTCATCGGGTCACGACAGTCGTGATAGTGTAGGTTCCCAGATTTCCCTTTTCAACCCACCAACCAATTAGACTATGCTTCACAGTTGGGCTGCTTTTGGGAAAACACCCAGCTCTTTACCGCCTCTGAGCCATTCACACAGCTTTCCGGACTTTAGATCTTTTTAGCCAACTCACACACTACCTCAAAAATTTCCATCTCTTTTTCTGACAAACAGAAAACCAGACCTCTTCCTGAGAGCAAGTTGCTTCTTCTCCTCACAAGAATTCTCTGGAATCTTCTTAATGTCTATGTCTGCTTTCTCTTTGTGTCTGCATCTGTGTGCTGATCAGCAGCTTTGCCCTCCAGCTCCTCTGCTTGTCACTCACCTTGGTCTGCAGCTCTCTTATGTGTTTGCTGGCACACAGCCTCTGATCATCACTTCCTTCCTCTCTGTATAGCTTCCAGGACAAGCGTAGCCAGGTCACATTGGCCAGTATTTCCTATTATCTAAGAAAATTACAATTGATAAGTTTGCAAACTCTTAAAAGCCCTTTTCAAACTTTCTGAGAACTAATTACAGATTTGAAAGAAGTTAAAATTTTTCCTTATTGCATTGTGTCTAGTCAAAGGTTATCACACTGTACAATTGAAGGTGACATATCAGTGAAAACAGCATAAATCCAATAAAATATGGAATATTGATAAATCATTACCACTTAATAACCACTCCATAGTAGCACAGGAGCAGCTAAAGGTTACCTGTACACCTTTCTAGTGAACGAATAATATTTGGGAATGGGAGGTCTATATAAATGGAACCTTCAGCTGCGCAAATTAATATTGAAACTAACTGCAATAGGTGTTTTATGCAAAGTCTATTTACTATACAAACTTAATGGAAACACCCCAGTGTTGAACAATATTCTTGTTAGCAGTGCAACTATTAAAGAAACCTGTGCATCTTGCATTTAGGGATTTGTTTTTTTTTTCAGAACTTGTATTCCCATTTGCCAATGAATACCTGAACCAATTTCTAGTTCCCTTCCATATTAGAACTGATTTGACTGTCGTTCAGCCCTTTAATTAATATGTTTTGCATCATAAATTCAATTCATTGTCCATCAAGACAAGTCTCAGATTTACCGAAACAATTTAATTGCTACATCTTCAGCATAACTTCAAGAATTTACCATTAAATGAATGGGATCTCTCAAAGCAAATATGGAAATTGTGTTCAAAGGATCATTTGAATCCTCATTCTACTTTAGTTTAATTTTGCTAAGCTTGCTCTAATTTTAAATAGTATCCAATTTCAAAATGGATAACAAGCGTCCCACTTAAACCTAGTGTTTTGTTCAACCTCCTTCCACCCCTCCTCCCCCATAACACATCCAGTTAGAAAGTATTCTGTTCCAAACACTAAGCGTTGTGCAGAACAACCTAAAGTTTCAGGGTTAGGGTTAGGGTTAGACCAACAGCATGATCCAGTTCATCGGCACGGGTAGTATTAAGAATCTTAGGCATATTCTCGTTGGAATGATTTGGGGGGATAACTGTTTTATTGTGTTTGAAAATAAACTGGGGTTGAATTGTTAATTTATGCCTGTCCTTTGTTGATCTCGCAAATAAGGGCACCTGGGTAAAACTTCTGAATAATAAACTGGCTGAAGTGTCTGAATTTTACGGACAACACCAGGTGGCGCTGCCAGGCT
This sequence comes from Scyliorhinus canicula, assembly GCF_902713615.1. Lineage (NCBI taxonomy): Eukaryota > Metazoa > Chordata > Chondrichthyes > Carcharhiniformes > Scyliorhinidae > Scyliorhinus > Scyliorhinus canicula. Next base: position 28,795,300 of record NC_052163.1, read on the forward strand.
AGTAGGAGCCCTGCCAGGATGCTAGGCTGGCTGTGCCAAGGTGTCCAGGTGCCAGGTTTCCCTTGCCGGGGATCGGGCCCGGGGGTGCCCTGCCCATAAGAGGTGGAGTGAGGTGGGGTGGGGATGTGGGGGGGGGGGGGGGGGGAGAGGGGGGGTGGCGCCTTGAGAACCCCCTAAGGGTTAAATTGGGGTAGTGGGGTGTTAGCATAGAGGGGTTCAAAAAATCGGGGAGGCATTTAAAAATGGCGCCCCTATCCGCGAAAACTCTTCCTGTACTGGAGGGCTGAGCTCATCAATGTAGGAAATGAGGTAAGTGCGGCCTCGGTGGGAGTTCAACGTATATCTGATCAGCCGGTGAAATTATAGATTCAGATTCCACACCGCACATGATACATTCTGACATATGTTTTTCTTTACATTTCATTAATATTTCTTGTTACAAAAATCGTTGATTTTATTCCATTTTGGCATCCAGTGCCAACATCAAACCGTTCATTGGGTACAATACGGTGCTGGCTACATTTAAAATGTTCTTTCCTTTCTGCAAACACCATAACTTAATAACTAAGAACATTTTATGAGATCAATGTGATGTTCCATTTCCAACATTAGCCCTCCTTAAACTCTGACCTGTCCACGTGTCTCGGGCATTTCATCATCAGGTGCACTGAGAAAGGGGCTGGTTTAGCACAGGGCTAAAGAGCTGGCTTTTGAAGCAGACCAAGGCAGGCCAGCAGCACGGTTCATCTCCCGTACCAGCCTCCCCGTGGTGACGCGCACAATCCATGAAAGAATATAAAAAAAACACTACCCAGCTCTGTACACCCATTTTTCCTATTGTTCCCTGAACATTTCCCTCCTTTCCTGTTTTAGTTTTACCAACATTATTTAGACCACATATGTCAAATTCACAAACCAGGTCACCGTCCTGACTCTGGTACAATATTCTTCCTGTTTTTTCTGAATCTCTGCAGCATTCAATATAATTGACCTTTCATCCTCTCCCATTGTCTTATTCCATATGGTTCACTTCTGGTGATATTGTTCGCACTTTGACCCTTTCTTAATTCTACCAATACCACAACTGCAATGGATTTCTTCTTACCAACCCTGTACTGACACCTCAGGACTGATTCTCCCTTATTCCTTGTCTATAATATGCTATTGGTGATTATATGTATCCGATGACCACCATCATCGACCCCACCACCACCACGGTCATATCTGACTGCTTTAGATATCAAGTTCTGGATGAGCTACAATTTTGCATCAGCAAATCTAAAACCGTACTGTTTGGATCCCGGCACTTCATATCCTAACCCTTCCCCTGTGGCTGCTCCATTTTGTCTGAACTTGCTGGAACAAAGCCTTACCATTCCGTTTGATCCTGAGCTGAACTTTAAAACAAATGTACTATCCATCACCAAGAAAACCTATTCCCACTTCCACGTCTGTTACCACAGACTTGCCTTCTCCAATGGTCTCCACACTCAACTTTTGAATTCCAACTATTATGAACTCCAGCTTGGTCGAAACACAATTACCCATATTCTATTGTGTACTCTGAGCAATTCTGTCCTTACGGACTTCCAATCACTCCCTGGTCCCCAGCTTATTGAATTTAAAAACCTTCATGACTTTGCATGCCTTATCATGGCAACCATCTCAAGTTCTGATGTGTCAGTGTACCCTTTTGACTGTAAGATACCCTATCCTCCAATGATGACAGAATCTTTAGCTAACTGGGCCCTATAACCTCCATTCTGACACTCCTGCTGCCTTTGCTACTTCTCTCCTCCATTTCCCCATCCTCTTTGAACCATGCTGACATCCACCTCTCCTAATTATTTTTCTCATACTGCAGGCTGATGTTTCATTGCAGTACTGGACTGTCAGAGGTGCCAAGCTTCTGACGAGAGATTAAATCAATATTCCGTTTGTTCTCTCAGCTGGACAGAAAGGAGAGTGTCAGGGTAAACGTCCATCTGCGAATAAGGTCCATGCAACAAAATAACAATTACAGGCTCCTTATTTGAATGCGTGAATCATTCACAATATGATATGGTGATACAAATCAACATAAATGGTTTTGATCTAATCACTATTAGGAAGACATGGCTGCAAGGTGACCAAGGTTGGGGAAATAAATATTCCTTGGTACATCACATTTTCAAAAGACAGCCAGAAAAAAAAGGAGAATTAACTTTGATCGTAATGGATAGCATAAGAACAGCAGTGAGAAAGGATCACGGTTCAAATGATCAGGAGGCAGGCCACATTGTGAACAGTAAATTCAATAGAAAGAAGAAGAGTTATTCACCATTTCAGCTGGAAGGACTGTTTGGGAACTTGGACAAAGAGAGAGGTGGCAAAGCAGCAGGTGATACATCTCCTGAACCTGCCAGAGGAAGGTGAGGGGTTATTGGGATGATTGAAGAGTGGGCAAGGGTCTCATGGAGGGAACAATCCCCTCAGAATGTTGAACCCGGAGTGGAAATTATGCATGGTGGTGGCATCACACTGGAGGCGGAGGAACTGTGGAAGATGATCCATTGGATGCAGAGACTGGTGGGGTACAAGGTAACATAAAAGGGAATATTATCATGGTGCTGGGAGGAATGGATAGGGGTGGAGGCAGATGTATGGGAAATGGGAGTCATGGCCAAGGGCCTTGTCAACCATAGGGCAGGGGATTCTTTGTTGATGGAAAAGGGAAGACATATAAAAAATGTTGGTTTGGGTCACTGTCCAAGTGGAGTTTGCACATTCTCCCCGTGTTTGTGTGGGTTTCGCCCCCACAACCCAAAAAGATGTGCAGGGTAGGTGGATTGGCCACGCCAAATTGCCCCTTAATTGGAAAAAAATGAATTGGCTTTTCTAAATGTATTTAAAAATAAATAAATGGACTTGCATCCATTAGCAAAGTAAAGACTTAGTTTCTATAAAGACTGCCAGGAATCTTTTCACCTATTATCTCAATGGCCACCAGACGAAGAAAACGTTCTCAGGATTCGGAGTTAGGTTTGGTCACGAGGACAAAATCAATTTGTATTCTTGCTAAAATTAGCTCATTTCAGTCTTTAATCTGTTTAACTGCATGATGCAAGAGATAAGATTTATGCTGATGAAATTGAGGATTACTAAAACTTTCATATTGATGCATAGGGCATTCTTAGAGCAACTTGATTGAAGTACAGGTTTGCAAATCCCTCCAGGGTATCGGTTATTGCTAACACCAGCTAACTGGGTAAACACCGGGCTGGCAAACACCAGCCTTCTGTTTACAAGGAGCTTCCTATTTATTAAGTTGGTCTGAACTATGTGTTATCTACGCGTTCACTGATCCCAATCAGCCAGATCGAAAGCACCAAGCCCACCCCTCAGCAACAGGTTGGTGTTAACATTTGGTGTAGGAAGGTTGAATGGCGGCTTTCAAAGAGAAATTGGATAATTATCTTAAGCTTCAGGGCCCATGGCTGGGGGGGGGGGGGGGGGGGGGGGGGGGAACAAGCTGAGCTGCCCTCGCAGAGTTAGTTTAGTTGCAAGGGGCTGAATGGTAACCATTCTCTGCTTCTAGATTGGAATGATGTGGAGATGCCGGCGTTGGACTGGGGTCAGCACAGTAAGAAGTCTGACAACACCAGGTTAAAGTCCAACAGGTTTGTTTCGAACCACTAGCTTTCGGAGCACTGCTCCTTCCTCAGGTGAATGAATCACCTGTTGAACTTTAACCTGGCGTTGTCAGACTTCTTACTGTTCCAGATTAGAATCTGCAGAATCGTTCCAGGTGCTTCAGTGGAACTGTTCACAAAACCTAATCAGCAGCCCTTCGTACAGTTTGAAACAACCTTAAATTACTGCTGGGAAACAGATTTCCAGTCAGAATGTACAGCAGAGGTTTCCTGATGTTGTTGTTTTCTTTAACTGAGAATTTTCACTCACAAAGAGTTGACTGATTCTCATTCACTTTTATTCTAAATTCAGTAGCCAAATTAAAAATAGCAACCCCCACAATTGTCCCTGTGTCGACTGCTGAGAAGGAGGTGTGGGGTGGGGGGTGGTGGTGGTGAAGTTCAGAGCGACTTGTGCTCAGGCTGTGTGTGGCCGATAGGCGGCGTCTGTGAGCTCCTACCCAGCCGGTTGTGTTCTGTATCAGCTCGGATTTCTTGAGCACAGAAATCCAGCCTCGAAAGTCTGCCTGGCTCCAGGATAAGCCACCAGACTCCCACACCAGCCAGAGGGGTCGGCAGGAGAGAACGCACCTTGTTGGTCCAGCGACTGTTGGAAATAGGGGGTCGCTTCCATTTCGGAGGCTTCACAGCAACAATAACAACAACAAAAATGAAAACAAGGAGAAAATCACCACGCACAGCTTCCAAAGGGAGATAAACAATTTTTTTTCAATTTTTTATTTTTTGAAAAGAAATACATTTTTTTTAAAAACTGTACCATAGTCCGAATCTGCAAATCTGCATCTTGGGCAGTTTGTGATAAAGTTGTGGATCTGAATTCTCCTGTGTGTTGAGTTGAGGGCTGTGACGAGAGGAAAGTGCCCACCTACCCCCGGGGATGTGAGGCGATCCACAGGGGGGACAGCCTGTGAGCTTTTGCTTCTACTGGGACCCAGCGCCATGCAGCAGGTACTGTCCAATCCGACCCTCTGCCAAGAATCATGAAGGACGGTGCAGAATCCAAAGACCAACAACTGACTGTAAGTTCCTTTCTGCCCCTCAGGGAAAAAAAAAACGACGTCTTCGGGAAAGGGAATAAACCGACTGTTTTGACATGAACCGAATTGGTGTTTAAAGATCCGTGCCGGGAGGGAGATAGATCATTTTCTTTTCTGCTTTCTGCTTTATTTCAGTTCTGCTCACTGTTAACACCACAGAAAAGGCCAGTCAAAACTGTTGAGCTGAGAGTTGCGAATTAGGCGTCCTGTTGGGACCAGGTCACATGAAGTATTCAGATATTTTAGTTCATATTTCAAAGTCATCCAAATGTTTTTTTAAAATCCTGCAGTTGCTCATGTGTACCGGATACAATTGGGACTGACATTTGGGGGTCTTCCATCTGAATGCAGGGCTGTTGAAAATGAAACCGAGTGTGGTGCGTTTTCCTGATGGCAGTTAACTTGAGCATCTCCTGTGTAATCGTGGTCCCAGCTCCTTCCCCAAAATTCAGAAAAACCCTAGACTTTCCCTCACTTTTCTCAGTTTGCTCCATTTATCTTCTAAAGATGCTGATTTTTGACTTGTGGCCCTTTCTCCTTTCATGAGCCCAGCCCAATCAAATAGCAGCCATATCCAATCTTGTTCTCACTTAACATGCCCATTAGTCAGGAAGACCCACTGGATAGTATATCGGAACACTGGAAAACCTTTCACTTAAACGGTTCAGTTATGAGGATGCATTGCAGTAACTTGGCTTTTACTCTCTTGAAGTTTAGAAGATGTTCTAATTGATTTTCTTTAAAACGAAGACAGGGATTTGACAGGGCATTTTCATTAATGGGGACAGGCCAGAGCAGAAGGGTATGTTCCTAAAATTAGAACTCGGCCATTTAGCAATGAAATCAGGAATATGTTTTCACACAAACTGTAATGGAAATCTGGAACTCTCTCCCGGAAAAGGCTTGGATATTGGGTTAGTTGAAATAGACTGATAAGATTTTTATTAAGTAAGAGTATCAAGGAATGTGGAACAAAGGTGGGTAAATGGAATTCAGCAGCAATCAAATGAAATGAGAGAACAGTTCGAGGGCTGAATGGCATATTCCTGCTTGTACAGATGTAACCCTTGAGTTCTGAAACCATAGTACTGCTCGACTGTTGCCCTGGCTGAATTAAACTGAGTGAGAGCCTTTGTTTAAAGCATTTTATTATATCCTCAAGATGTCACAGAGCACTTCACTTCCAATCTATTACTATTTGGACTATGGTTACTATTAAGTCCCTCAAACAGAAACTGAAATAAACAACCAATCAATGTGTTTGTGATGCATTACTTGAGGGAGAAATCATGGCATGGAAGCTGTTCCTGTTCTTCTCAACTCATGCAATGGGATTTTTTAATATCCATCTGAACAGGTTGTTGGAACAAGGTGGAAGAATCCATTCAAAGGAAGTTGTATTTGCAGCTCCCCAGATACTCCCCAGATACTGCAAGCAGGGTGACATTCAAGCTTGAGTTGATAAGTGGCAAGGAAATGTCAGGCAGTGACCAACTGCAGCAAGCAAGAATCTACTCATCTCTCCTTGATATTCAATAGCACTGTTGAATCTCTCCATTCTCAACATCCTTGGGGGTTACCATTGACCAGAAACTGAACTGAACCAGCCATATAAATACTGTGACTACAAGAGCAGGTCAGAGGTGGGGAACTCTGTGGTGAGCAGCTCACCTCCTGATTTCTCAAAGCTTGTGCACCATTTACAAGACACGAATGAGATGTGGAATACCTGGGTGAGTGCAGCTCTAACAATATTCAAGCTCCACACCACCCCAGGAGAAGGCAGTCCACTTTATTGGCATCCCATCCGTCACCTAATAATAATAATAATCTTTATTATTGTCACAAGTAGGCTTACATTAACACTACAATGAAGTTACTGTGAAAAGCCGCTAGTCGCCACACTCCGGCGCCTGTTCGGGTACGCTGAGGGAGAATTCAGAATGTCCAAATTACCGAACAGCACGTCTTTCTGGACTTGTGGGAGGAAACCGGAGCATCCGGAGAAAACCCACGCAGACACGGGAAGAACGTGCAGACTCCTCACAGACAGTGACCCAAGCCGGGAATCGAACCTGGGACCCTGGCACTGTGAAGCAACAGTGCTAACCACTGTGCTACCATGCCACACCATAATAGATATTAACCACCGAGCCATCAAACTCCTACAGTGCAGAAGGAGGTCATTCGGTCCATCAAGTCTCTTCAGACACTCTGACAGAGCACCCTACTAGGCCCACTTCCCCCACCCTATTCCTGTAACCCCATAACCCACCTGACTTGCACCTCTTTGGACACGAAGGGCAATTTAGCATGGCCAATCCACCTAACCTTCACATCTTTGGACTGTGGGAGCAAACCGGAGCACTTGGCGGAAACCCACGCGGACAGGGGGAGAAAGTGCAAACGTCACACAGACCGTCAACCAAGATGGGAATCGAACCCGGGTCCCTGGCCCTGTGAGGCAACAGTGGCTATCCGTATACAAGATGAACTGCAGCTATTTACCAAGGTTCTTTCCACAGCACATTCTAAGCCACAACCTCTACCACCTGGAAGAACAAAGGCAGCAGATGCTTGGGTCACTGCTACCTGCATGTTCCCCTCAATGTCACATTCTATGATTAGTTATATATCACCTTTCTTTCACTGTTGTTTGATCAAACTCTTAGAACTCCCTTTCTAACAGCACAGTTACCATATCAAGTGCAACAGCCCTTGAAATTGAAGGGGATTTTTCCTTTCCACCACCTGCCCCTGGTCCAGCCAGTCTGCTATTCAAGACTCGACCTGCTTGGTCATTAGTGATGCTGCCGAGCCACTCTTGGCCATGGACATTGAATGTTCTCCTCCCAGAGTACATTATGTGCCCTAGTTTCCCACAGTGCTTCTTCCAAATGCTATTCCACATGAAGGAGTATTGATTTGTCAGCACTGAGGGAGATTGTTAATCCATTGAATCCATTGCTTGCTCATGTTTGACCTGATGCCTGAGACTTCACGGAGTCCAGCGCTAATGCGGAGAACTCCCAGGACTATTCCCTTCCGACTGTACAACATTGTGCCACCAGCGCTGGTGGGGCTGTCCAGCAAGGAGCACAGGACACATCCAAGGGTGGTAAGTGAGGAGTTTGGGATATTGGGTGAAATGTATGACCCTGTAAGCCTGACTTGTGCTGCTGTCGTTTGACACCTCTATGGGACAATTGTTCCAATTTTGGCACAGGTCTGCAGATTTTAGTAAGGTGGATTTAGCAGGGCTGGCTGGACTGGGTGTACCATGGCCATGTCCAAGTCTGATGCCTCAGCTGATGATGTATGGGCCATCCGGTTTTATTTTTATTATACATTTCTGTAGCAATTTGAATGGCTTGCTGGGCTATTTTGCATGGCTGTTAAAGAGTTAACCACATTGCTATGGGTCAACAACACATAGGTCAGACCAGGTAAGGACTGCAGACTTTCAATCTGAAAGAACATTAGTGAACCATCCTCTATTTTAATGATCAGTATTATCCATATGTGCTTTTTAAATTTGAGATGTATTTAATTACCAGCGTTTAAATTCCCCAACTGCTGTGGTAAGATTTGCACTAGTGGGTGGACCATTCACTGAGGCCTGTGGCTTACAGTAACATAAGGATACCATAAAACACATTTGTATTGATGTTTTGTATGATTCCATCCAACTGCACTTGAACAGGGGGCAGTCAAAGCAATGTCAACGTCATAGTGGTCCTGGGAAACCTTGTCTTAAACTAGTATTTATGTTCACCAGCACCAGTTCAAATGATATGCCCTCCAATCAACCTCACAAACTCCAAAGGGAGTCAATCATGGAATGCAATGCCAGCACAGCTGCTGGGACCCGTATTACCATTTATGCTATTCAGGCTAAAATTAGTAGTCCAAATTATTTATAGGAATTACAATTACTCAAAGGGAAAGACGTACAACAAATAAACTCCAATGCAGTTATTGTCTTATATTTCAAACTTTCCCAAAAGTAATTTCCAAAATCTTCCAGTCTGCAATAGCACCATGTAACTGCGTATGTAATTAAAGCACCATGGGTGCTTCAGACCCATGGAACTACTGCAGTTACTGCACTGATCAAACTGACAGATAAATCAGAGACTGAGCACCCTGGAGAATTGCTGGACTAATATTGTTAGGCTCTGCTACTGGTAGGGAGCCTTGCTGGCGGCAAGCACGGTGCAAAGAACCAAAACCGTAATGATATTGTCCTATCTCTGGCCTGCATTGGCATCCTACAAGTCTCTGCACCAGCAACAGATCCTGCCAGAATTATCCGTATGATGTTGACACTAGCGTTTTATGAAGTGGAGACAGGTTTCTTTTATGCTGTTGACTTTCTGTGAGGTGGGGACAGGTTTCTTTGAAGAACAATCAGATTCTTTCTCAGCAGACTGGTAATGGCAGTATTAATTATTTTTGCTTTTCATTTGGATAAGTTGAGAACAGCATCCCCTTGCTGAACTGAGTCATTTATGTGCCCAGTGCCTGAAAAGAAGCCTATTCAAATTTAATTTGGCTCGACACGCATTTGATGGTTCCAACAATCATAAATATATTATCGTAGCAAAAACTAAAGGTAGTAGCCAAACAAACTTAATCTGACAGTCCCGCTAACAAAGATGGATCACCATCCCTTCAAGCTCTAGTTATCTCATGTATTTGTTCCATTGAAACATATATAATCCAGAAAGTTTTTGCATATTATACAATATTGGAATACTGTTGGATTGACATTTGTGTTTCCCTGGTGGGGTAGTTCTTTGACAGGATCTATTTTAAACTTGCATAGATTAGTCAAATACACAAGAAATTCTTGACTCTTGCTCTAGCCTGACAGACGTGGAGTGCTACCTGAGTCAGGGGGTTGGCACAGATCCAGGTTGGTGTTGGTTGATTTCCCACATAAAAGCATTGGGATACCCTCCAAGAAGAAGTGGGTTGCCCTGATAGCATTCATTCATAAGAGGAGAAAATATCACACTGTGGATTCTCTGCGAGCAAGCATACAATCTTATTGGAGAGGGTTCTGAATGCTATTCACCTGTAGCAGGAACTATTTCAGAACACACTAGAGCCACTCGTGTGTCGTCTGTATCGCAACACATAATCTAGGGGTAAGGAACTGATGGGCTGGCAAGATTCCAGCCAAAAATATTAAAACTGATCTATCTACTCGTTAATATGCACAATTCTGTTCCTGGTAGTACCCAAATAAATGTCCACTGTAGTGGGTACTGTAGATTTAAAAAATGATAGATATTTATTATAAAATCTACATTGGTGGTAAGGGGTGATGAAGACATTTGGTAAAAGCAGACTAATTGTTAGGATGACTTGGTTAAATGCACGACTACTGATCCTGGGGGATAAATCGAGTAGTGTTACTTGAACTCTTGATGAATTGCCCAATTCCAGTTGTAACCAATGTACCAAGACTGTACTCATTGGAATTTAGAAGGGTGAGGGGGGATCTTATAGAAACATATAAAATTATGAAGGGAATAGATTGGATTGATGCGGGCAGGTTGTTTCCACTGGTGGGTGAAAGCACAACTAGGGGGCATAGCCTCAAAATAAGGGGAAGTAGATTTAGGACTGAGTTTAGGAGGAACGTCTTCACCCAAAGGGTTGTGAATCTATGGAATTCCTTGCCCAGTGAAGCAGTTGAGGCTCCTTCATTAAATGTTTTAGGTAAAGATAGATAGTTTTTTGACGAATAAAGAGATTAATGGTTATGGTGTTCGGGCCGGAAAGTGGAGCTGAGTCCACAAAAGATCAGCCATGATATCATTGAATGGCGGAGCAGTCTCGAGGGGCCAGATGGCCTACTCCTGCTCCTAGTTCTTATGTTCTTATGTTCATCAGAAGAGCCAGAATGATATTCTGGCTATTAGGCAGTCTGTTCCTCATTAGATTCTACCCCCAGTAGAGAATAGTAGAACCTCTTTGTTCTGCATGTTCAGAAATTGTCTTCATTTTTGCTTTGTACAGGTGGCCCTACGGATTCGGCCCATCAATGAGACAGAAGTGGAGGAAGGAGCCACAGTCATTGCTCATAAGGTCGATGAGCAGGTCAGATATTCCTGAATGTTTTTATATCAACCTGATTTGCATGGGTTATTTTTACAGCAAATGACAACTGGTGTCGAGGGGTAGCTTTTGTTGTGGGGAAATGCCCTGAAAGTGGATCAATTCACATCGCGTTTCTTTCTTTCCAAAATTTCAGAATAACAGTGTATCGAACTGTCACAATCTAGAAGATACCCATTCAAGATTTATGATCACAAGGAGATCTGTAGGTTGCAAACCAATTAATTGGGACTGTGTTTGTTTCTCCGGAGTATAATTAATCAAATTAGGCTGCAATTTGTGGGTGAGTTTTAAGTAAATAACAAAGTTAAGGGCAGCACTGTGGCACAGTGGTTAGCACTGCTGCCTCACTGCGCCAGGGACCCAGGTTCAATTCCGGCCTTGGGTGACTGTCTGTGTGGAGTTTGCACTTTCTCCCCATGCCTGTGTGGGTTTTGTCCGGTGCTCCGGTTTCCTCCCGCAGTCCAAAGATGTGCAGTTTAGGTGGTTTGGCCATGTTAAATTGCCCCTTAGTGTCAAAAAATGTGCAGGTTAGGTGGGGTTACGGGGATAGGATGGGGGAGTGGCGCTAGGTAGGGCCCTCTTTCAGAGGGTCGGTGCAGACTCGATGGGCTGAATGGCCTCCTTCTGCACTGTAGGAATTTTAATTCCAAAGAACATGTGGGATTTTTAAAGTTCAACGGTGAGATAGAAGGACGGGAGGTAAGGAGGAATTTCAGCAATTATATTAACAACTATTTTCAATGTAGATGAGACTAATATATTTTCTGGAGCTGAGTGTGGGGAATGAGAACACCTGAAGTACTGGAAGAAAAAGGAGATTTGAAAATAATGATTGACCTTCACACTCCACAAGGTGACTAGACCAGATGAAATGCAAGAAAAATGCCTAACAGGAATAAGGATAGAGGTGGAGAGAGTCTGTGCCTGAAATTAGGGTGAAAATCAGAAGCAGCATAAATAATGGGCTCACATAAAAAACCCTTACCTCATGTGCAGTCAATAATAGTCACAAAAGTCATACAAAGCAAAAGGACAATTAATTATCGGAAAGCAGTTCTGCAATCATTCTTCACTGAATCCCAACCTTTGTCTACTAGATTTCCCCTATGTACCATATGGTTTATCTTAAGTACAATAAGAAGCATCGTATAACGTTCTGAGTAAACCACAGAAGGCTATTTCTGTTTTTACAAGGTTCAGTGCTGGGGACTTGGCTATTTACAATCTATATCAAGAACTTCAATGAAGGGACCAAGAAGAATATATCTAAATGTGCTTACGACACAGGGCGAGGTGGGAATGTAAGCTGTGAAGAGGACACAAAGATCTGGAGATCTAGGCAGGGTAGGCGAGTGCAAAAAGGTGGCAGATTGGACTATAATGTGGAGAAAAGTGAGGTTATTCATTTTGAAATAGAAAAGCAGATTTTTTTTTAAAGGGTGCAAAACTTGTATATGCCGCTGTTTTAGAGACGTAAGCGGACAGGTGCAAGGAACGCTGAAAGTGAGCACGCAGGTGCAGAAAGCAATTAGGAAGGCAGGTGGCATTCCACAGGACACCATTTTGAAGTTTGCAGATGCCGCAAAACTTGGAAGTACAGTAAACAGGAAGATGGTAATAGACTTCAAGGGGACACAAAGGTATTGAGGAACGGGTGGATACACGACATGAAATTCAACACAGAAAAGTGAGGTAATTATGCTTGGAAGAATGAGGAGAGGCAAGACAGGCAAAATAGTTTTAAAATGAGTGCAAGAACAGCGAGACGTGGGAGCTTAGTTTTGAAGGTAATGGGGCAGATGAACAAAGCAAATTAATAAAACATACAGGATCTTGGGTTTTGTAGAGACATTGGGCAGGCATGGTACCACAGTGGCTAACTCTGTTGATTCACAGCTTCAGGATCCCAGGTTCGATTCTGGCTTGGATCACTGTCTGTGTGGAGTCTGCACATTCGCCCCATGTCTGCGTGGGTTTCCTCCGGGTGCTCCCTTTCCTCCCACAAGTCCTGAAAGACATGCTTGTTAGGCGAATTGGATATTTAAATTCCACCTCTGCGTACCCGAACGGGCGCTGAAGTGTGGCGACGAGGGGATTTTCACAGTGACTTCATTGCAGTGTTAATGTAAGCCTACTTATGACAATAAAGATTATTATAGAATGAAAAAGTCAGGAAGTTATTTTAAACCCTTATCAAACACTAGTTCAGCTTCCAGTATTGTCCAATTCCGGGCACCGTAATTTAGGGAGGACACAGAGGAATTTGGAGAGGTTACAGAAGAGATTTATTAGAATGCAATCCCCCATCCTTCGAACCAGTAACATGGATAGGCTGGAGAAGCTGAAATTATTTTCCTTAAAGCAGAGAAGGATATGGTTTGATAGAACTGTTTAAAGTCATTAAGGATTGTGATCCAGCAGATGAAGAGAAAATGTTCCCCAATGGCTAAAAGGTGAATAAACAAAGAGAACATATTTAAGATGATTTGCAAAAAAATGAGAGGCAAATGAGGGAAAAACATTTCCGTACAACGAGTTGTTAGGATTTTGAATGCACTGTTTTAATCTGCATTCGCCTATCTATCAATGGTGGCCAATGAAATTGAAGGGCAGCACGGTAGCATTGTGGATAGCACAATTGCTTCACAGCTCCAGGGTCCCAGGTTCGATTCCGGCTTGGGTCACTGTCTGTGCGGAGTCTGCACATCCTCCCCGTGTGTGCGTGGGTTTCCTCCGGGTGCTCCAGTTTCCTCCCACAGTCCAAAGATGTCCAGGTTAGGTGGATTGGCCATGATAAATTGCCCTTAGTGTCCAAAATCGCCCTTAGTGTTGGGTGGGGTTACTAGGTTATGGGGATAGGGTGGAGGTGTGGACCTTGGGTAGGGTGCTCTTTCCAAGAGCCGGTGCAGACTCGATGGGCCGAATGGCCTCCTTCTGCACTGTAAATTCTATGAAGATGCGTTATTGTTAATTTCCCAACATTCGCTAAATTCTAGAAAGATTCCATCTGACTATAAAGTAACAAATATAACCCATTGATTCAGGATATTATAGACCAGTTAGCTTTATGTCTGTCATGGGATGGTGTTGGAATCGATCATTAAGGAAGTTATAGCTGGGCACTTAGAAAAAACTCATGGGAATCGAAGTGTCAGAATGGTTTTGTGAAAGGGAAATCATCTTTAACCAGTTTATTGGCATTCTTTGAAGGAGTAACATGTACTGTGGATAAAGTGAGCATAGGGGCGCACTGTACTTGGATATCTAGAAGGCATTTGACAGGGTGCTACAAAAAGGTTATTGTACAAAGTAGGATCTCATAATGTAGTGGGTGACATATAAGCATGGATAGAAGATTGGCTGGCTGACAGAGTATGCATAAATCGGTCTTTTTCTAATTGGTAAGATGTGACGAGTGGAGTTCTGTAGGGGCCTTTGCTCGAGCCTTGGCTTTTTACAATCTACTTAATGACTTGGATGAGGGGAACGAAGGCATGGTAGCCAAATTTACTGATGACACAAAGGTAGGAAATTATGTTGTGAAGAGGGCCGAAGGAGGTTGCAGGCTGATACAGATAGGTTGACTGAGTGGGCAAACATCTGGCAGTTGGTGTATAATGTGGGGAAATGTGAAGTTGTTCACTTTGGCAGGTAGAATAAAAAAGCAGAGAATTACTTAAACGGAGAGTGACTGCAGTATTCTGAAATGCAGCGGTATCTAGGTGTTCTTGTACACGAGTCACAAAACGTTAGGATGCAACGAAAGGGAAAATGCAGGAAAACCTCAGCAAATCTGGCAGCATCTGTAGGGAGAGAAAAGAGCTAAGGTTTAGAGTCCGATGACTCTTTGTCAAAGTTAGGATGCAGGTATAGCAAGTAATTTAGAAGGCTAATGGAAGAATGTCCTAGAGAGGAATTGAACATAAAAGTAAGGATGTTGTGCTTCAGTTATAAAAGGCATTGGTGCGACCACATCTCAAATACTGTGTGCAGTTTTGGTCTGCTTATTTAAGGAAGGATGTAAATATTTTCCATGCGCTTCAGAGGAGGTTTACTTGATTGGTACCTGGAATCAGCAGCTTGGCTTCCGAGGTTGGACAGACTGAGCTTTTTTCTACTGGAGTTTTGAAGAGTGAGGGGGTGACTTGATTTAAGTATGTAGGACCCTCAATGGCCTTGACAAGGTGAATGTAGAATGGACGTTTCCTCTTGTGGGTAATTCCAGAACTAGGGGGCACTGTTTGAAAAATAGGCGTTGCCCTTTTAGGATAGAGATGAGGAAAACATTTTTTCTGCGGGTTGTGTGACTTAGGAGTTCTCTGCCTCAGAAGGCGGTGTGTCGTTGAATATTTTTAAGGACAGACATGGAAGAATTATTCTTAGGCAAGGGAATCAAAGGTTATCTGGGGCTAGATGGGAATGTGGAATTCAAAACACAAACACGATCAGCCAAGATCATATTAAATGGCGTAGCGGGCTGAAGGGGAGAATGGTCCACTTCTGCACCTAGCTCATAAGTCCAATATGTTTGAGCATTAACAGTTGTCATAATATACACACAAGTATATGATGGTGCACAGACAGACACTGATTGACACAGGATGACCAGTTAACACACAGAACACAGCAGCCAATCACCAGACAGGACACGGCCACTATAAAGCCAGAGGGCACCAGTTTTCCCGCTCTCTTGGGATGCAGCCTCTGAGATAGCCAGAGCCCGTGAGCAGCAACACGAACATCCACCATGTGGTAGCAGGATAGTCTGGTCAGCTTAGCCTCAGGTCTCCAGTCAACTCACCATAGTGTCAACCCACAGTTCTAGTATGTTTAACAGTTCATAGTTCAATAAAATAGAGTTACATTTCTACAAGTGTTGGAAGCCTGTCTCTCTCACGGCTATGGTAAACGCAGTCCTCGCAGACCCAGCATACCCAACACATCAACACTCACTGCTCAATCAATTAACAGGTGGCATATATTAGATAGTGTTCAGTCAGTTTTTTAACGTGCTTTAATCCCTTCATGTGCTGTGAAGATTTTTCTTTTGAATTTCTATGTGGTGCTGAGTGATTTGGACCAAAGGATATTATTGTGCTGGATTTAAAATGCAGTACCTGAAAATGTATTGGACTGCATGGCAGGGCCAGGGAGTTATTTCAGCAAATGTTAGAATTAATAATGGTCCAGTACATATTTTGCTATGTTATTCATCATGGTTGTCAAATCAGAACACCTGAGCTACAGAGCCACAAGTGGGATTAGTCTGACGCACTCCATAGATGGAAGAGGTGAGATAAACTTCTCAAAGCACTGGTGGCAAAAATCCGTCATCTCTGGGTTATAATTGTGTTTACTGATCAGATTATGTTGCACAGGGGAATGATCCCAACAATGAATGCTTGCTGGTTGCATTGTTTTAATCAGATTGTTGGGAGAGTAGTAAAAGATCAGCCATTTATTGTATTTGCCTGTGTGTGTACTTGGGGGTTTTATTCCTCTGTCTTTTTTGGTGAATGCCTTTCCTCCCATCCGGAAAATGTGTTTGGCTATGGTTTCACGAGTGGCGAGGACGCACTGCAATTAACTGCAATGGAAGCAGGAAATGCTGGAAATACCCAGCAGGTCAGACAGCATCTGCGGAGAAGGAAATGGTTAACAGTTCAGGTTGATGACCTTCCATCAGAACTGGGAAAAGTGGGAGATGCAAATAGGTTTTGAGCAAGGGGTGAGTCAGGCAAGGACCAAAGAAAGGCCTGTAATATGGCGAAAACGGGAGAGATTCAATATCAGAAGAGTTGGTCCCAGAGGACCAAAAGGAATAGTGATGGAGGGGGTGGGGGGTGGGGGGGGAGGGGGGGGGGGGGGGGTTGGCAAACGAAAGACGTGCCTGGAACATTTGCGTTGTCATCTTAAAAAAAGAAGAGAAAAACAAAAACATGCAAAAGAAAAAAATCAAACAAAATTTGGGGGTGGAACTTATGGTCAGAAATTGTTGAAGTTTGTAAAGTTTTTTAAAAATTTGTTCATGGGATGTGGGTGCTGCAGGCTGTGCCAGCAATTATTGCCCATCCCTAATTGCCCTTGAGGGGGCAGTTAAGAGTCAACCACATTGCTGTGGGTCTGGAGTCACATGTAGACCAGGCCAGGTAAGGACGGCAGATTTCCTTCCCTAAAGGACAGAAGTGAACCAGATGGGTTTTTACGACAATCGGCAACGGTTTCATGGTCATCATTTGACTTTTAATTCTAGATTTTTATTGAATTCACATTTCGACATCTGCAGTGGTGGGATTTGAACCTGTATCCCCTGAGCATTACCCTGGGATTCTGGTTTGCTAGTTCAGTGACAATACTACTGCGCCACCGCCTCCTGTATGGAAGGTTCGAAAGTACCAAATTGAAAGGTGAAGTGATATTTTCAGCAACCTACTGGCCCAGCGATCTAGCGGCCCTCGGGGACAGCGCGATGGCGGAGGGCTGCGTGCTGCTTCGGCACCGATACATGGGCCTGCACTGCCAGCGCAGGTCTGTGAATGCCGTGATGGCCGTCTCCGTGCCAACGCTTGCGCGTGGTGGCCGTCTCTGCGCTGGCGCCGCACAACATGGCGGAGCCCTACAGCAGGCCCACGTAGAAGGAGGTAGGACTCCTCCAGATCGCAGGCCTCGACGGCGTGGAGTCCCCCCCAGAGTCTGATCCCCCACCCCCACCCACCGGGTTGCCCAATGCGGCCGTGGGTCCAAGCTCCTGGTACCAGGTTGGAACCACGCCGGCAGGACTCGGCGGGAATTCGTCTGGTTGACCGCGGAGAATCGCCGCGGGGGCCTCTACCAGCAGCCCTCAACTGGCGCTGCGTCGACCTCGTGGGGGTTATTGACACCAATTCTCTGGTCACCGGAGAATTACGTCCCGCCGTTGAAGCGGCATTGTGGGAATTTCCTGTGTCACCGCCGATTCTCCGACCCGCCGCGTAGGGGAGGTTTTTTGTTTTTTAGGTGTGTTGCGTGTGTCGGCCCACGCGGTTGTTTAAGAAATGTTAATGTGTTAAACTGTGAAAATTACAAATGCTTCAATAAAATATATTCTAAAAAAACCAAGAGGGCTGCTTTGTCCTGGATGATGTAATAATAATAATTTTTATTAGTGTCATAAGTAGGCTTACATTAACATTGCAATGAAGTACTGTGAAAATCCCCTAGTTGCCACAGTGTAGCATCTGTTCGCCTACACTGAGGGAGAATTCAGAATGTCCAATTCACCTAACAAGCACGACTTTCGGGACTTTGTGGGAGGAAACCAGAGCACCCGGAGTAAACCCAACCAGACACGGGGAGAACGTGCAGACTCCGCACAGACAGTGACCCAAGCCGGGAATGGAACTCGGGTCACTGGCGCTGTGAAGGAACAGTGCTAACCACTGTACTATTGTGTTGCCCTTTGAGCTTCTTTGAGCGTGGTTGGAGCTGCATACATCCAAGCAAATGGGGAGCATTCCATCACCCTGCTGACTTGTGCCTTCTAGACGGTGGGAAAGGCTTTGGGGGAGTCAGGAGGGAAGTTACTCTCCACAGAATACTCAGCCCCTGACCTTTTCTCATAGCCACGGTTTTTACGTGGCCAGTGCAGTTACGTTTCTGAATCGCAGGATATTATATTCTTATTTATATCTTCGCCTTGAGCCTTTCCAAAGGAATATTGAAGATGAAAACTGTAAAAGTGATTGGTATAAAAATGATAAGGCACTCTAGTGGAGTGGCACCCAGCACCAGTGGACTGTTGAAGTGAAATTGAGTCCTGTGATTTTCTTTTTGTAAATCGGTTGTAATCCAAGGACTTCAGCGACTGATTCCGGAAGTCGCACTGTTATTTTCTCTCTATATTTCTCCAATTTCGTCTGTCTTCCAGGCAAGTAGTGGCTTGTCCTGGGACACAGTTCCACTGGTGTCAGCAGTCTCTTGCCTAAGTAATTGCTCTGCAGTATGTGACGCAAGGCAGTGGAGTGACTGTTAACCAGGCACCGCGGACTTGGATTCTGTTTTCATTTTCTGCTGGGAGGCTGTTCTCACTGTCCAGACATGCGGTGACCTTTTGAGTTTGCAGTATTTTGATGGTTGTCAATCCCATCACTAAGAGTGGATAATCGGTCACTTTTACGGATAGGATTATGCCGGGGGATGGTCCTGGATAATTATCAAGAATGAAAAACTCTGGTGGACCTTTTTCCGCTCCCCAACCGAGGGTAGTGAGGTGAATTCTTGCACCCGTAACCAGATTGGAACCTTCTTGCCAACTACACTTTTGGGGACTAGAATTCGAAGTAAAATGGTCGGCAATGTTCTCCCCTGAGCTGAATCTGAGATCTTACCTGAAAATAACTTCTGCCTCGTGTTGTGCAGTCCTGGGGAGTTCCTTCTGATGTGTTTACTTGATATCATTTTTAATAATTTTTGTGCTCTCCGAGGGAAGGAATGTTAACATTGGGGAATGCAATTTAAACTCGCTCCGTTTCATTCCCTGATGGGAATTGAACACGGCCTACGGCAGTGAGAGCACCGAATCCTAACCACTAGACCACAATTCATTCCATTTCAGGCACCCATTTAGTATCATGCAGTTCGGAGTCGGGTCTCGAACATTGTGAGGCGCGGAATAAAGATCCCTCACCTTTGCATCAACATTGCCCCTCAAAGTAGGTCTCCGCCTTATATGGGTAGCATTATGTCTATTCCCAACACAGCTGCCCTGGGGTCTGCCTGTGGATTCTCAGTCAGCTATCTTCAATTCAGAATCGTAGAATCCCTACAATGCAGAAGGAGGCCATTCGACCCATCGAGTGGACACCACGCCTTCGAAATACCACCCTACCTAGGCCCAATCCCCCGCTCCATTCCTGCAACCCCACCCTAAGGGGCAATTTAACATGGGAAATCCACCTAACCTGCACATCTTTGGACTGTGGGAGGAAACCGGGCGGAGCACCCGGACGAAACCCACGCAGACATGAGGAGAAAGTGCAATCTCCATACAGATAGTCACCCAAGGCTGAAATTGAAACCGGGTCCCTGGTGCAGTGAGGCAGCAGTGATAACCACTGTGCTGCCCACGCTCGGTTGATTTTTGGACAGTAAGGGTTATGGGTTAAGAGGGGAAAGTGCTGGGAAGCACGGTGGCGCAGTGGGTTAGCCCTGCTGCCTCACGGTGCCAAGGTCCCAGGTTCGATTCTGGGTCTCTGTCCGTGTGGAGTTTGCACATTCTCCCCATGTTTGCGTGGGTTTCGCCCCCACAACCTAAAGATGTGCAGGGTAGGTGGATTAGCCTCGATAAATTGCCCCTTAATTGGAAAAAATGAATTGGGTACTCTAAATTTGTAAAAACAAAAGATGGGAAAATGGTTTTCTGCTACTTGTATTTCTCATTCTTACATTAAAGTGGTTACTTTGTGTCATTTTGTTCATATTCTCATCCCCCCACTTCCCCCTCCCCCGCTTTTGTCTCTATTGCTTTCGCATTATGTAATTAAATTACATTGTTAAAGAATGAAAGTGCCATAACATATCATGTCAAGTTTAAAACTTGAAGCAAAATGGCATCTTTAAAAGTCACAAAATTCAAAATGAGATTACTTAATTTTTAAAGGCACAAGTCAAATGTTGCCTTTTTAAAAATTCTGAAATCTCTTGCAAATGTAATTGCTACATGGGGCTTTAGAGACACATTTGAGCTAAATCATGATTATGAAATCTGCACCCATGAACAATAAGCTGGCTGAGCCAAGCATCAGTGACCTGTGTGATATTCATGTTCTGCTCGTATGGTTAATCTAATCTAAATTAACTTGGCCTCAACTCCATGTCTTTTTGTATTGTTGTACCAGTGTAAGCTGAGACAGGGCAACAGATGTGATTGGCACTGTGTTCATCATCCAGTGGCTCTTATTGACTCCTACATTACTAAAACAGTGCAATCAAACATAAGTCTAAAAGGGACACAATGCTTTTGAATAAATTTGAAATGCTTTGGCTCAAAGGGGGCAGTACATGAGGTAACATCTTCATTCAATAAAACTAAGCATGCCATGCCAGCCATCTGTAATTCATTCTAATACCAGTCCACTTGTCGCAATTGCTGAAAAAAATCAATATCGGATTAGAATTTTCTGCTTATCTCAAGGGTATTGCAGGGTAAGTTTGTTTTGTGCGTGTGTGGACCTTGTGCACGTGTGGCTACGTGGTAAGGTGCTTCATGCTCTTGTGAATAAATGGCATGTGATGGGGAGTCGGAAGGGAGGGTGGCATCAGGGAGGGGGGTAGGCATCAGAGGTAGGCATCACATATCCCTTCAGCTGTTTGCAACAGGCATGCAGTGGCCAGAGTGTTATTTTTGTTTTGATCTTTTTAATTTCTTATCTGTCAAACTATATATCCAATGGATGATTCTTAAGCTAGGATAAAATAGTTAAGTGTTTTAACTATCCAGCTAATGAGTAACTGCATGTATATCACATAGTAAGTAAACAGATCAACTGTTCAATCTTATTGATGTGTAACCTTTCCTCAATGTGTTTGTGACATTAAACATTGCATTAGCTTGCAATATGCGTAGGGTAGGAAAAACTGAAAACCTTTCCTCAAAATCCTGTGCCATTTTAGAAAAAAATCCTTCAATGAAATATGGATAAATTCAGTGTGTACGTATATTAGTAAACAAAAGGATTCCTGGCCCGGTGTGATATGTAGACGGTACATCCCAATGGCCGGTGGATCATATTGAATCACATATCCTTTCAGCTGTTTGCAACAGGCAAAGTAATGACCATACTCAACCAACTCGTATTTGCAAAACTCAAAATATAATATCCAACATTAGATGTGATTCTGCAATTTGACAACATTTGCTAAACAATCCTGTCTGCGCTTAGGGGTACACTGACAATCAATTTAATCAATTTAAGATTATTAGTGAGAATCATAGTGTGCACATATGCATGCCAGAAGCTACATATATTCACTCACCGGGCCCTGTCCTTTGCAGACAGAAGGAGCATATTTACACATTGCTTTCTGTTAGCTTTCCAAATTACTTGCTGTACCTGTATACTGGCCTTTTTGTGATTCAGGGATGAACAGAAACATGTAAAGACCGAGGATGGAGTCAGCTCCATTCTTGCGCCCTCTACTATATGTATATAATTATGAGTTGTTAATAAAGACTTGCTGTTAATATACTCAAGGCAGCGACGCCTAATTTGTGGTGTCCAAAGCAGGATTCTTCAAACATGGTTCACTTAAACCATTTCCTTTTGGACAGGTTTCAGGCAATGAGGCCCCCTCTCCCCTGTCCTGTAGGAACCTGATAGACCTTCAATTCACAGTGAGGCAGAGAGAGGGAGTGAACAGTAGGCTTTATTAGTCATGAACTAGCCAGAGTCAGTAGTACAGATGAATGCCGCCCACAGGAGGCCGGCCTATATATGGCCCCGGTATGGGCGGAGCCAGAGGCGGAGCCATACTGGGGTTACAGTACAGTACCTGGAAGCAGTTCATATCACCACTTTCAGGTCACAGGTTACGGTATCATGCATGCATTATGGTGAATATATTCACCACATTCCCCCCCTGTTAAAAAAATCACGTACAGCGGGGGTGATGTGGGGTCATTACATATTCAGTCTATCTGGAGGCCGGATCGTTCTCTTCGGCCTCCGCACCTCTGGCGGTGCGGCGGGCACAGTTGTCGCAGGTGGTGACTCCAGGGGCATTGTGTCTGGAGCTTGAGCCTCAGTCTGGGGTGTCAGAGATGGTTGGGTGCGGGGATAGGGAGGGGGTGATGGGTGGCGGCAGTGTCGGCGAGGGACAATACAGAAGACCCAGGGGAGCGTACAGGGCGCTGTGGGTGGCGGCGGGCGGGGGGGGGGGGCGATGTAGGCGGGGGGGGGGTGCACGTTGGCGGGGGAACCATCTGGCGCCAGGTCCCATAGGGAGACCGTATCTTGCCGTCCGTCCTGATGCACGATGTAAGCGTACTGGGGGTTAACGTGGAGCAGCTGGACCCTCTCGACCAGGGGGTCGGTCTTATGGCTCCTCATGTGCCTCCGGAGAAGGACTGGTCCCGGAGTTTTCAGCCAAGATGGAAGCGAGACTCGGAGATGGACTTCCTGGGGAAGATAAACAAACGATCGTGAGGGGTCTCGTTCGTGGTTGTGCAGAGGAGTGATCTGTTGGAGTGGTGGGCGTCAGGGAGGACCTCCTGCCAGCGGGAAATTGGGAGACTTCTTGACCGGAGGGCCAGATGGATGGCCTTCCATACCGTTACGTTTCTCCCTCTCCACCTGTCCATTTCCCTGCAGGTTAAAGCTCGTAGTCCAGCTCAAGGCGACCCCTTTGTTTAGCAGGTACTGACGTAGCTCATAGCTCATGAACGGCATGCCCCAGTCGCTGTGGACATAGGCAGGGAAACCGAACAGTGTGAAGACCCTGTGCAGCGCCTTTATTACCGTGGCTGAGGTCATGTCGGGGCAGGGGACGGCGAAGGAAGCGGGAGTACTCATCGATGACGGTGAGAAAGTATATATTCCGGTTGGTGGAGGAGAGGGGCCCTTTGAAGTCAATGCTTAGGCGCTCAAAGGGCTGAGAGGCCTTTACCAGGTGGGCCTTGTCTGACCGGTAGAAGTGCGGTTTGCACTCCGCGCAGACCTGGCAGTCCCTGGTCATGACCTTGACCTCCTCGGTGGAGAAGGGCAGATTGCGGGCCTTAATAAAGTGGGTAAGCAGGGTGACCCCTGGGTGGCAGAGGTCATTGTGGATAGCCCAAAGTCAGTCATCTTGCGCGCTGGCGCATGTGCTCGCGGGACAGGGCATCTGGGGGCTCGTTGAGCTTCCCAGGACGATACTTGATATCGTAGTTGTAGATGGAGATTTCGATCCCCCACCTCCAGATTTTATCATTTTTTATTTTGCCGCGTTGTGCGTTGTCAAACATGAAGGTGACTGACCGCTGGTCGGTGACGAGGGTAACCTCCTACCAGTTAGGTAGTGCCTCCAGTGCTGCATGGCTTCCACTATGGCTTGTGCTTCCTTCTCGACCGAGGGGTGTTGAATTTCGGAAGCGTGGAGGGTCCTAGAGAAGAATGCTACTGGCCTGTCCGCCTGGTTGAGTGTGGCGGCCAGTGCGACGTCTGATGCGTCGCTCTCTACTTGAAAAGGCCTTGGTGATGTCGGCCTTGATGTGGCTGAAGGCCACGCAGGCCTCATCCGTCAGGGGAAAAGTGGTTGCTTGAATAAGTGGGCGGGCTTTATCCACAAAGTTGGGGACCCACTGGGCATAGTAGGAGAACAGCCCCAGGCATCGTTTTAGGGCCTTGAGGCTGTGGGGAGGGGGGAGTTCTGTGAGGGGGTGCATACGGTCAGGTTCGTGCCCTAGGATTCCGTTCTCTACCACATAGCCGAGAATGGCTAGTCGGGTAGTATGGAAGACGCATTTTTCTTTGTTGTATGTGAGGTTGAGGGATTGGATGGCCTGGAGGAACCTCTGGAGGTTGGCGTCATGGTCCTGCTGGACATGGCCGCAGATGGTCACATTGTTCAAGTACGGGTAGGTAGCCCGCAAACCGTACTGGTCCACTATTCGGTCCATCGTTCTCTGAAAGACCGAGACTCCGTTAGTGACACCGAAGGGGACTCTGAGGAAGTGGAAGAGCCAGCCAGCTGCCTCAAAGGTAGTGTAATGGCGCTCTTCCCGGCGGATTGGGAGCTGGTGGTACTGCGCGATCTGATTGACCATGTCCGCTATTCGGGGGAGGGGGTACGCATCGAGTTGCGTGAATCGGTTAATTGTCTGGCTGTAGTCCACAACCATCCGATTCTTTTCCCCGGTCCGGACAACTACCACTTGCGCTCTCCAGTGGCTGTTGCTGGCCTCGATGATCCCTTCACCCAACAGTCGCTGACCTCCGACTTGATAAACGTCATGTCTAGAGAACTGTACCGCCTGCTCCTGGTGATGATGGGCTTACAGTCAGGAGTAAGATTCGCAAAGAGTGAAGGAGGGGAGACCTTGTGTGTCGCAAGGCTGCACACCGTGAGGGGGGCAAGGGTCCGCTGAACTGTAGGGTCAGACTTTGATGGTTACATTGAAAGTCCAATCCGAGCAGCAGGGGGCGCAGAGGTGGGGGAGGACGTAGAGCTTGAAACGAGCGTACTCTGCGCCCTGCATCGCGAGATTGGCGATACAGTACACCCGGATCTGAACCGAATGGGACCCGGAGGCAAGGGAGATTGTTTGGGAGGCTGGGTAGGTGTGGAGGGGGCAGTGCCTTACTGTGTAGGGGTGGACAAAGCTCTCCGTGCTCCAGGAGTCGAAAAGACAGGGGGCGCGATTCTCCACTCCCCAGGCCGGGTGGGAGAATCGTGGGAGGGCCGCTCTGGCACCCCCCCCGGGGGGGGGGGGGGGGGGGGGGGGGGGGGGAATAGGGGGCGAGGAGCGGCCTCTGAAGCCGTCGTGAAACACTCCAGGTTTCACAATGGCGTCGGTCGTTGCGGAGAATTCCGCCCAGGGTGTCACGTGCCCGTTGACCCTGACGACCATCATGGAGTTCTTTGGCTGCGACTGGTCGAGGGTGACTGTGCCCAGCTGCGTAGTCTGTGTGGTCGGCGGCGTCATAAGATGGCCGGCCCCATCGGTCGCACGTTTTGGTCGGTGCCGGGGCCGGCAGCCAAAATGGTGGCCTCCACTAGTCGCGTGATGCCAATGACGCATCTGACGGGGGCGTTCCAGGCAGGCACGCAGTCGCATTGCGGGGTCTGTGGGGCTGCGAGTCCATGGGTCAGGCCTGTGCGTTTTTGATTTCTGGGCCTTAGGCTGGCCCAGACAGACTCAAGCGAAGTGCCCTTTTTCCCCACAATTGCTACATGTCGCTGTGCGGGCTGGGCAGCGCTGCCGGGGGTATTGACCCTGGACGCAGATGTAGCACTGCGGTTCCCCGGGCTGGGCTGGCATACGCGCGGCACAGGCTTGTGGCGTAGTCGGGTTTGACGGGGGGCCTATATAATTTGAGCGGACCCCCGCCACGTAGGTGTCCCAGATCTGTCAGTTTGTGTGTTCCTCCGCCGTCACATCTCGTTAGCTGCAGTTCCTCGTGAGCAGAGTCAGGGTTCCGAGATACTCGTCCAACGATTCTCCAGTGCGTTGACGGCGAGTAGTGAGGAGATGTCTTGTGGACACCTGATTTACGGGCTTCACGAAGTGTGCCTTGAGAGTTGCGACCGCCGCCTCGTACATGACCACTTTCTCGATCATCAGGAAGATTCGGTGTCTCACCCGAGCATAGAGGAGTCGCAGCTTGAGAGTCTCTGAGGGAGGCGTTGTGGAGGAGTCGAGGTAGGCCTCGAAGCATCGGAGCCAATTTTCGAATATTTCCTTGGCTTTGGACGCGCGGGCGGTGAGTTCGAGCCTGTCTGGCTTTAGAGCGGCTTCCATAGTGCTGTCTATGACTAATAAATTGATATACCTTCAATTCACAGTGAGGCAGAGAGAGCGAGTGAACAGTAGGCTTTATTAGTCATGAACTTGCCAAGCCAGAGTCAGTAGTACAGATGAATGCCGCCCACAGGAGGCCGGCCTATATATGGCCCCAGTGTGGGCGGAGCCATATACCGGGGTTACAGTACAGTACCTGGAAGCAGTTCATATCACCACTTCCAGGTCATAGGTCACAGGTTACGGTATCATGCATGCATTATTGTGAATACATTCACCACAGAACCTTTAATGTTTTTGGTGACTTTTTCTGGCTCTCGTTGCTCGTTTAAAAATTCTGCCATCTCTTCAGATTGAGTCAGCCTCTGGAGTTATGCTGTTAGACAATAAATAGCCAAGTATTGACCGTAATTTAATTGTAAATGCCATGTGGGGACACCCAGCAAGAATTTAGTTTTGCAGCACTTCTATAAACATTGTAAAGTTCGAGGCAGCTGTTCACGTTTACTTATCCTTAATAAGATTTTGGAGCTGGTTTGAAATGAAAGCTGATGGAAATCATCTTTCAATCTGGAGCGCAAATGTACCAATCAACACTGCCCAGCTGGCAGAAGCTAAACCTTGATAAATATAAGTCACTTTCTGGCTTGAACATTATGTTGGTTGCAAGCTGTGACAGCATGCAGTTCACCTTGTAGATCAAAAGAAAACGATAGGACAGAGTTAGATGAAAATAGGATCAGTTTTCTCCCTATATTTAATACTTTAGGAATAGCACAGAAAATGATGTGTTTGCCTGTTACTTGCGTAATCCTACTTGCTGATCATCTTATGCTGAGACAGAGTAAGGCGATTAGCTCAGTATCCTGGTCTGATTGTCTTGAGTAGGAGAAGATCCTCTTCTGGTCATTATGTCTTTGCTGGGCTCGGGTCCAATCAAGAAATAATCTTAAAATATACACATGTGTTGCATCTACTGTGGCATGAAATCCTCCCCGCTTTGGAGAAATACAGGCTCGCACCAATGAATGCAGGATGTCTAAGCTGTGTTTTAGGCTGGCCCGAACTGCTTTTGAACAAAACGTGCAAGTGCTTAATTTAAAAGCAAAATGCTAAAATGTATTCAGATGTGGCACAATAGTACAGTCGTTAGCACTGTTGCTTCACAGCGCCAGGGTCCCAGGTTTGATTCCTGCTTGGGTCACTGACTGTGCGGAGTCTGCACGTTCTCCCTGTGTCTGCGTGGGTTTCCTCCGGGCGCTCCGGTTTCCTCCCACATTCCCGAACGACGTGCTGTTAGGTAATTTGGACATTCTGAATTCTCCCTCTGTGTAGCTGAACAGGTGTCAGAATGCGGTGACTAGGGGCTTTACACAGTAACTTCATTGCAGCGTTAATGTAAGCCTACTTATGGCAATAAAGTTTTTTTTAAAAAAAGATGCGTATTAGGCAGAGACTGATTTCCAATTCAGTCAGTTTGGGATTGTATAGTCTGCTCTGTTTATACCTTGGAGTGGGTGTAAACAAAGTTCAAGATGCAATGAAGTTCTGAAAGAAACACTTGATTTAAAAAAAAAAATCCAGTACCTCTTCATCCTTGTTTTTGATATTTTTCTGGCAATTTTGTGATTTGTTTGAACGGTTGTAGATGTTTTGCTTTGTCAGAACGATAGGGAATGCTTAACTTCAGAGAAAGAGAGTTGAATGTATTTATTCATTCTCGGGATACGAGCATCACTGGCAAGGTTAGTTTTTATTGTCCAGCCATAGTTGCCCTGAGAAGGTGGTGGTGAGATGCCACCTTGTGTTGTGGACGTGTTCCCACAGAGCAATTGGGTAGGACTTGGCGGATTTTTGAGCCAGTGACAATAAAGGAACGACAATCATATTTCCAAGTCAGGATGGCCGGTGACTTGGAGGGGAATTTAATTTGCTGGTGTTCAAAGCTGTGCTGATCATGTCCTTTCTAGGTGATGGAGGTTGCATGTTGGAAAGGTTCTGCTGAAGGAGCCTTGGTGAGTTGCTATAGTGCATCCTGTGTTGCGTACAAACTAGCTACAGTAAGCTGGTGATAGGTATTTAGCTTAGTGAATGAGGTCCCTCTAAGTGGACTATTTTGTTGCAAATGGTGTCAAGCGTCTTGAGTATTGTTGCCATTGCAACTATCTGAGTGAGGCAGTGCAATGCTCTCTACCTGCCTGGAAGTGATGGAGAGACTTTGGGTAGGGAGTGAGTCACAAACTACAAAATACTGATCTGATCTAGCAGCCACAGCGTTGATGTGACTAGTTCAGTTGAATTTCTGTATGTTTGCAACATCACTGGAACATAAATTGTAATTGAAGCATTTTGAAAACGTCAGTAGCACAGGAAAAGCTTAAAGAGGAGACACACAAAAGGTCTCTTCTTTGATATAAACTTTCACAGGAACTCTGAATGACACCATGTTTGAGCATGAGATAAAAAGACCCATGTTAGCTGCTGTGTCGTTAAAATTAATAATCAGAATTGTTTTTAAGCTATCTTGAATATTACATCTCATAGTTGAAAGGATACAAGATAAAAGAAGACGTGTTGACAGAGCCATACTGTTCACACCTGTTGTTACGGGACCAACCACGTCTACAGGTTCTGGAACGCCAACCTAGCAAAGGCACTCAATCAGCAGAAACACTGATACCTGCACCATAAGGATGTCACTGGCTGTGGTAGTCACGGCAACCCTATTTTTGCCCAATATCAATCAAACCTTCCAGATTGGTATAATCTGCAGTATTGTGTGGTCCACATTTTTATAAACAAGGGCATGGGGAGGCAGTAGCACAGTGTGGATGTCACTGGATTAGCAATGCTGAGGACCAGGCTGATGCTGAGGGGACACGGGTAGATTGGTGAGGTCCCTCTTGAGGGTTCCCTCCCCACCTGCCACAGATCCAATCTCGTAGCTACATGCTCTAGGGCTCGCCCAGTGGTGGTGCTACCGAGCTACTCTTCATGTTGGACATTGGAGTCCCCCACCCAGAGTACATTCTGTGCCCTTGCCACCCGCAGTGCTTCTCCAATTGGTGTTCAGCATGGAGGAGTACTGATTCATCAGCTGAGGGAGGTGGTGGGGGTGGATTGGGGTCAGTAGGTGGTCAAGAGCAGGAAGTTTCCTTGTCCATGTTTGACCTGATGCCATGAAGTTTCATGGGGTCTGGATTTGATGTTGAGGGCTCTCAGAGCGACTCCTAGGGCAACTCCCTCCTAAAACCATAAGACATAGGAGCAGAATTAGGCCATTTGCCCCGTCGTGTCTGCTCCGCCATTCAATCATGGCTGATATGTTTCTCATCCCCCATTCTCCTGCCTTCTCCCCATAACCCCTGATATCCATCTTAATCAAGAACCTATCTATCCCTGCCTTAAAGACACTCAGTGATTTGGCCTCCACTGCCGCCTGCAGCAAAGCGTTCCATAGATTCACCACTCTCTGTGGCTGAAGAAATTCCTCCTTGTCTCAGTTTTAAAGGATTGTCCCTTCAGTCTGAGGCTGTGCCCTCGGGTTCCAATACTAGTGGAAACATCCTCTTCACATCCACTCTATCCAGGGCTCTCAGTATCCTGCAAATTTCAATGAGATCCCCCCCTCATCCTTCGAAACTCCGAGTACAGACCCAGATTCCTCAACCGCTCCTCATATGACAAGCTCTTCATTCCAGGGATTGTTCTTGTGAACCTCCACTGGATCCTTTCCAAGGCCAGCACATCCTTCCTTAGATATGGGGCCAAAATGCTCACAATACTCCAAATGGGGTCTGATCAGAGCCTTATACAGCCTCAGAACTACATTCCTGGTCTTGTATTGCAGCCATCTTGACATGATTACTAACATTGCATTTTCCTTTCCTAACAGCTGACTGAACCTGCATGCCAACCTTAAGAGATTCTTCAAGTCCCTTTGTGCTTCTGATTTCATAAGCTTTTTCCCATTTAGAAAACAGTCTCTGCTCCATTCATTCTACCAAAGTCCATAGCCTCACATTTTTCCATATTGTATTCCATCTGCCACTTCTTTGCCCACTCTCCTGCCTGTCCAATTCTTTCTGCCGCCCCCCTGCTTCCTCAATACTACCTGTACCTCTACAGATCTTTGTATCATCTGCAAACTTAGCAACAGTGCCTTCAGTTCCTTCTTCCAGACCATTAATGTGTATTGTGAAAAGTTGTGGTCCTGACTGTATAACGTTGTGCTGCCATCTCAAGATGTAACAGAAGGAGCACAGGAATGTTCTCTCTCTTTCTTTGACCAGTGTCTGATCTTTGTCTGGTTGTTCCTTATGGGAATGAGTGAGGCGATTAATAAAACGTACGTGCTGAATGGTGCGACCACTGAGCTTGGGGATGCCTTATGTCTTCAGCATCCACAATCGAGCAATACTTTCATATATAGAGTGGCTACCTCCGGGGGGGATTTAATTCAGATTCAGATTCCCATTCACATCTGCTTTAATGATGTTCGAAATCTGCCTACTTCTGTTTGAAAGATGTGAAAATCACATATATAATGTCAGGTATGAAAGTTGCCATTGTCGTAGAGGACCATAGGCTGCTTCCCCCCTGTGAGAGAGGGAGAGAGCTAACCGGTGGTGATTTAACCTGAGGGTCACCACACCTCAGGCAAGGTGAAAGAATGATGGACTTGGTTGAGCCAACTGTAAATGCAGCACTGTGTGGCATGCACACTTGGCCAGCCCTCCAGGTAAACAGTTCAGCTAGATGGTCTTAACCATATTGGCTTTGTTGAGGTGCGAAAGCTTCTTCAGCAACTCTTCCTAGCCCTGATGATAAGGCACACAGCATTGACCCCATCCTCTACCTCCTTCCAGATATACTGCTGTCCTCTAGTGAAGCTGTCCCTCTCTAGGCACCCACCTTGATCAACAACACCTATAGTAAGCCATGGGTGGGTGGGGTGGGGCTGCTGTGGAGTGCACGTTGTTGCTGTGCTTCTCCACATCACTTGCCCACAGACTCCATTTTCTGCCTCCACGTTTGGTGTTGGCCAGCTGCTTCTTTCATTTGCATCCTTTCAAGAAGCTAAAGATTTTTCCAGCTTTTGAAAAATATGTCCAATGTTTTTTTTTTCCCTAGCACCATTTACCTTTTAATTGTGCCCCTCGCTACCGAATCAAACTAGGCTGGAATCTTGTCTTGCTCAGCAACGATGATCAGCCCTCGAAAATCCAGCATTGCCGGCCCCTCATTACATTGTGTGAGTGTAAAGCTGACAACGCTTTAGGGACCACAACTTCAGCATCGGGAGTAGAAAAGATCCCCTCTGGTGTGAATTCCACTTAATTACAATTGCTTAATCTGGTTGTAGTTTAATAATTATGTAGGCTGAATTAGTGAGAAAATGATTATCAATATGTAATTGGAGGTAATCTGCAAATGCAGGGAACCAAGTGCCTGTGAAAAACAATTTCAAAGACCTTAATTTTTTTTGAAAATTGAATCATATACATTACAAGTTTTTGCATGCCTGTTATCAGAATCACAATGTGGCAAAATATAGTTACTATCAACTTCATATGACTACTGGGGTGATTTAAACGAAAAGAACGAGTGCCGTCTACCAGCGAACGAGGTTGCGGCACAACCAGTAAATGCTGGGGTGGGCCACCCCCAGGCTTCCCGACACCTGTTACACCTCGCGAGATCTAACGAGACGTCCCAATCCGGATCCCACCCACAATGGGTGGGGTCCAGTCTCGCAGAGTGAAGTCGGCTTAGAAGCTAAGTTACCTCTGCCTTCACTGAATCGAACGTTCACCCGGCATCTACCAGCGCCACTGGGGGAGACCCCAGCTGGGCGACCGTCAGTACTGGTCCTCACAAACGTCGACCAGGCGGAACGGTACCTTGGGAGGTCTCCCAGCTGATCAGAGGCCCCCAGGTGGTCGGCCTCCGGACATGGTGCCACTCAGGCACCTTGGCACTGCCAGCCTGGCACCTTGGCAATGCCACCTGACAGTGGATTGTGGGAGGCCCGAGGACCCCCCCCCGACAGGTGAGTTGGGGCATTGGGGGTGGTCCAGGCATTGCATTGGGGGGTCGTGGGATTGGGGTGCCATTTTAAAATGGCAGCCCGACCCCTTCCTGCACTGAGGAGCTTTGCTAATCGGAGTTCCTCAGACCAGGAAATGCAGCTAAGTGCAGCCTCGCCGGTGCATTCCCCACCAGGGCAGGAACACATGACTGAGAGCACCGGGAAGGACTGGGCTAATCCTGGTCAGAATGGCACTCTGTTTTATTTTGGTTAGACCGCAGAACTCTGTTTTACATTGGATAGATTGTGCCAATGTTTGTGATTTATTTTTGGTGGGGGGGGGGGGGGCAAAATTCTTATTCTTTGGAATATTTTCCATTCATAACTTTAGTTCCATATTTTCATGTTGACCCTTAAAATTCAAAAGTTGTTTGAGCAATGGTGTAAACCCGTAGGCCGCATAAACAAAATACAAACGGAACAATCAGCTTAGATGCTGATTGTGAAGGATGTCACTTGAAGTCTTTTATTCAGCCCACACATCAGGTTTTTATGCCTATTCAGGCATTTCACATCTTCAGCTAGTAAAAAAAAAGCAATGGACCCATTATTGGGAATGTCACGCCTTGTTGACTAACAATAAAAACAGCGTCTCGTAAGCTATGGGCTGTCTTATGTGCTGTATCCATGAACTTCACTCGAGACAATTCACTAAGTCACTGGTGTGCAGATGTTTTATTCCAGCTCGCTGTAACCATGGAAGCAGGGCTCAAAGGTCAGGGGTTGTTCTTTTAGGAATGGTGAACCTCTGGCAGGGAGTGTGCAGTGTATCTTGTTCTACCAGTGGCTGAAATAGTTTGGAGGATGTGTCCACGTAAACCGCAGGTGGAAAAGGAAGCCCGTGTGTGGAGTGCAGTGTCTGTAATCTGTCCAACGTGTCGCTTTTGTGACAGTCTAGCAATCACGAGCTCGCCAATAAACTGGAATAGGTGCCTTTGTGTTCATAGAAACTGGACACGCCCTCGTCTTGCTAGAATACATCAGAAAAGTTGATTTGCAATCCTCAGCAAAGTTGGATACAAACCACCATCAGTCCATTAATGTAGGATTTGAAGCTTGTTGACACAGCATTTCAAATTCTTAAATTATCATTAGCCTTGATTAGATGGCATTTTAGAATGTACTCACTCTTCTGCTTCTCCCTATTAACAGTAAATGGGAACACAAATAGACTACCTGACCTGTATTTTCAGAAAATGAGCTGTAATTGGAACCTCGCTCAGTGAAGTCAGCCATTATCTTCTTGCATTAAACAGCAGGACCAGTGAGATACAGATTTCACAGACCTGTTGTACAGTAAAATAAAAAAAACAGGCACAATAACAAGAGCCCTATTGATTTTGAAAGAAACCTGCTCCTCCACTTTTGTTCCCCGTAGAAAGCATTGATACAGTGTATAATTTTCTTATCACAAAAAACTGCATCTCTGTTCAGTCAGCTCTTATCATTAAAAATGTAATATCAGGGAGTCACCTTAGTGAGAGTTTAGCTCTTCCAGTGATCATTATGAAACTTCCACCGAGACAGTAAATTCATGGTTTTAATGAGAACATCCACTGTGCATGGATCCACATTATGCAATGCTATCAATTACAGAATACATTCAGATATCAATTACCTTGTTCCCACGTGGATCATTGCACTTGGTTTTATGAAGGCCTGTGGAAAGATTATACGCCACCACTACTGTTCATGCTGTAGAGCAAAACTTTGGCAGGCAGTCCAGTACCTCGTCTTCTTTCATCCGCTCCCCCGCCCCAAATCAAAGAAGTGTCCCATTGAAACCTGCCATTCCTCACCTTTACAGAACAGAAAGAAAATGGAAATTTAGCACCCACGGTCAAATCTCAAACTAAATACTCTTAACATTTTTAGATCTGACTTTTTCAAATGAAATGATATTCAATGTTGCCTTGGTTATTCATTGGTGACAGTTTCCCTTTATATTTTCAAAATAGTTTTTTGGTAGCTTTAATTGACTCAATTTTTTATTAAGTAGCTTGTTAATATTTTTCAACGGCACCAAAAAAATCATGGCGCAAACTCAGTGGAGCTGATCTTGCCTTGTACCATCCGTGAACACAAAAGGAATAGGTTATCTGGGGAAAAAACTTTGGAACGTAAGTTAAGTAACCACATTAGACACACAGAATAATGTATATTGTATTTGGTTCTTGAGGGGTTTGGGATTGACAGTTGAGTTGGGATTGCAAGTTGAGACCAGTTGTCTTCTCAAATGGACTGTGGAAAGCCCTGAAACATAGCATATCTACATTTTGAGAAAGCATTTGGCAATGTCCTTCATGAAAGTCTATTATTCAAATTTAAGCCCCCGGGATTCGGGGTGGATCCTGGAAATAAAAATGAAGCTGTTTGAGGAATGGAGTAGACATTGGAGTACACATTGTTCCCGAACATCTCTTCAAGGCAATTGGGGAGGACCTAGTGCCCATTAAAGGCTCACTGTCAGAAACTAGACAAATTTGTTGCTACCAAATCTGGAGGGGCAGTGGAATTGGAGGAAGAAGCTCAAAATTACCGAGTTAATTAGACAAAATGAATATGTGGTGGGTGGATTTGAAGGTTAACAAGTGCAAAGTGTGGAATAAAGAGTTAACAAAATGCATATGCTAATCTATGAGGTGTATGTGGATGTCGCACTGATATCAGGCAGTCATGTGCTGGTAGTCTAGGTAGCCCCAAGGGGCGATGTGCCTTCCCTGTAACCCACTCTGTACATAAATAAATTAGTTTATAAGTAAGTGCCTTGAATCTCCCATAGCTCTTTTGTTTAATGCCAGAATTAGCACATTCTACAACACAAAAGTTTTGAATTTATGATGCAATATAAGCAAGGCACATGCTCCAAGAATGGTATTGAAAAAGCAAAGTATAAAGTGGAAAGGCATCTCTTGAGTCGCAAATTAAACATGCCAAACCAATGCAGAGTACAACAAGCCAAGAATAGGTTGAACTACAAAGTTAAAACAATTGAATACACGTCTGAGGAAACTAATAGGTGCTGTTGCCTGCAGTTCTGGATGGCAAGGGACATTCAGCAAGATACTCAAATGAACCACAAGACTGATGCTTAATGTTGAATCTAAGTTACAAAAGAGACTCAAGAGACTGGCTTTTTCGGTCTGGAAAGAAGATGTCAGATGGTTTTGTAGTTGGTACAAGTTAGAGAATGGTACGGAAAAAGTCAATCTGGAATATTACCTTTAATTTAGATTTATTGTCACATGTACCGAATCACAGTGAGAAGTACTGTTTTGCATACAGTCCAGGCAGAACGTTCCATACACGAAAACATAGAACATGTGCTAAATACATGAGGTTACATAATGAAAATACATAAACATAGACAGTGGGTGAAGTATACGGTATATCGCACTAAAATTGTAGAGAAGATGCATAGAAAGGTCAGTTCAGTCCATAAGGTCAGCTCAGACCCTAAGAGGGTCATTCAGGGGTCTGGTAACAATGGGGAAGAAGCTGTTTTTGAATCTATTGGTGCATGTTCTCAAACCTTTGTATCTTCTGCCTGATGGAAGAGGTTGGAAGAGAGAATAACCCGGGTGGGAGGGGTCTTTGATTATGCTGTCGGCTTTACCAAGGCAGCGGGAGTTGTAGACAGAGTCAATGGATGGGAGAAGGGCTTGCGTGGTGGACTGGGCTGTGTTCACATCTCTCTGTAGTTTCTTACAGTCTTGGGCCGAGCAGTTGCCATACCAGACAATGATGCAGCCAGGTAAGATGCTTCCATGTAAGATGGTACATCTATAGAAATGACATTGTGGGGCAACGACCAGGGGACATAGATCCAAGAAAATAAAAATAACATTACGACTGTATCTGGAGATTCTTCTACATGGAGATTGCGATCGACACTTGGAATGAAAGTGGAGGCAAAGAAATCTGGACACAAATCGATGAAGGAATGGAAGACCTGCATAATACTTATGGATGGATGAACTAACTTGAGCTGAATAGCCTTCCTCATCTTTAACTTTCTTGTGAATGATCTATTATTGGAGCTTTCAAGCTATAGCCCGTGGGCCCGAGTGAGTTCGCACGTCCTAGCAATGCGGCCTTGAAGCATTGGGTATTTGCATCTATTTTCCTTATTTTCTAGACTAACCTCTGAATTTGGCAACCTGGTTTGCAGAAGGCTGCTCTGAGCACTGCTGTTTTACTAGTGACCAAATTCTAAATGAGAAAACCATGGTCACGGTGCTAGCTGGAGATATATGCAAGCGCATAACAATGTTGATAAACACCGTCTTTGTGGCCCATTTGGACAAACTCAACCTTAGTCGTCAAAATTTGTGTTGCTATTTTGTTTTTATCAGAAAAGTTTGTATGAAATCTCTGTACTGCAAGTTCTGTTTTCAAAATTACAGGATGTATTCTTGGAAAAATATGTGCAGTAAGAGGAGGACCTTTCATACACCAAGTGACATGATGAAATGTACTTGGTTGATTGAGAAGG
Organism: Scyliorhinus canicula; assembly: GCF_902713615.1. Lineage (NCBI taxonomy): Eukaryota > Metazoa > Chordata > Chondrichthyes > Carcharhiniformes > Scyliorhinidae > Scyliorhinus > Scyliorhinus canicula. The sequence goes on from NC_052163.1 coordinate 28,832,222, forward strand.
TGACCTTTTTTTTGTTGCACTGCAGAATGTAATAATGTATGCATCCTGGAGATAAGAAATGAATCTTCTGATGACAGAGATGTGTTAACAGAGCCTGCATTCAGACCAAAAGATCCTGTAATTGTGCATGTTCTCAAAGACAGGAACTGAATGACTTTGCAAAAAACACATTCACTGCAGTGTTCCAACAGTAATATAATTCACAGCAATGTCCTTCCCAAGTTTGGAAAAAAAAAAGCCTTTTAAAAGTTTGTGAATGACACGTGAATTTGTTGCATTTAATAGCACTCGCATCATATCGTGTGCATTATCTGAGCTGGTGTGCATGGTTAATGATTTAAGTATATTCCTAAACACTTAACACTAGACACAGAATTGAAATGTGTTCACGCTCTCATATTTACCCTGTTTAAAAGATAAAAGATATCAGTCAATTTTAACCCCAGATACGGTATAAAGATGGTATTGGAGGTGAGTAGGGAAGGGCCATGTTTTTGATTTTGAGATCCTTGAGTGGCTCCTTTAAGGGCTGCTGGTTTGGCCGTTCACTAAATCGTCCAGTGGAATTATGTGGGGCTCCGACCAAATGGTGTAGAACACCATCAAAAACAGATCAATTAAACCATTGACCACTATTATGCAGATCTTCCCCACCCATTTTATCCAAAGACATTATTTTAAATCCTGTAATTCTAGACAACAAACAAATATACATCAAGTAATTTCTTAGCGTTTAACTTCTTTGTCTACTTTAAGTACAGAAATAGCTTTTGAGATATGAACCTCTCTTGGTCTGTGATTAAATCTACAAATTTGAGATTGTGGTTCTGTGCGATCAACTTGATGAGGCAGATGATCAACATCGCTCATAATCACCGTCCTCCGAATATCTTGATCGGCTCACCATCGAGCATCCCGCGTTCTACTTGGTGATGTCATCCAACAGATAAGCATTGGTAGTGAGCAACTGTTTGATCAGCTTTGGCCCTGATAGAGGTGATGCAAGTTTGTGGTTACGATTTGGCCGTTTGATTCATACCCAATCTCCAACTTCAAATCACGGTTACCTTGCGCCTGCTTGTTTCTCAAAGTATGTTCTGCTTTACATTTACCTTGTCATTTTGTGATTTCATCTGCTTTCACTCTGACATTCCCATTGACTGGTGGTGACGCCCTATGGTCAGTGGCATGCAAAAGTTATGACCCTGTCATAATTTTGGCTGGTGGCTTATTTGTCAGAGAGTGTGGGGTAGAACGATATGTGTGAAGTAGGATTTGAATGGACTGTTGAGTATTTGGCAGCACGGTAGCACAATGGATAGCATTGTGGCTTCACAGCGCCAGGGTCCCAGGTTCGATTCCCTGGGTCACTGTCTGTGCGGAGTCTGCACGTTCTCCCCGTGTCTGCGTGGGTTTCCTCCGGGTGCTCCGGTTTCCTTCCACAGTCCAAAGACGTGCAGGTTAGGTGGTTTGGCCATGCTAAATTGCCCTTAGTATCAAAAACATTTAGGAGGGGTTATTGAAATGAAATGAAAATCGCTTATTGTCACGAGTAGGCTTCAAATTAAGTTACTGTGAAAAGCACCTAGTCGCCACATTCGGGGAGGCTGTTACGGGAATTCAACCGTGCTGCTGGCTTGCCTTGGTCTGCTTTCAAAGCCAGCGATTTAGCCCAGTGAGCTAAACAGCCCCAGTGATGGGGTAGGATGGAACTGAGGGTTTAAGTGGGTCGGTGCAGACTCGATGGGCTGAATGGCCTCCTTCTACACTGTATGTTCTATGTATCTATGTACTTTCCCCCCTCCGACAGACTAGCTCTCTGTTAAATCATTCACCATTCGATTGCAGGTTGTAACCCAATGCCAGATGGCAATCTGTTACTTAGGAGGAATCCATGAACTGATTGGAAACAAACTGCAGTCCATTCTCTGTAGTGATGGTCTTCAGCAAATCCCATTTAGTAAACAACTGGTCTAGAATGTCAATGACTGAAGTGGTGGTCATGGAATTTGTCATAGCGATTTCTGGCCATTTTCTATGTAGATCATGAACAACAAGCAAAAAACTTTGATTCCTAGGAACTGCTTGCATAGCCCCAAAAATATCCATTTGGAGTTGTTGCCATGGTTATTTTTGGCCTTGGGGTTAGCTGTAGAGATTGCAGGACGCAACACAAATTGCTGCAACATTTTTGGAATAAATGTTCAGGTTTTGTGTGCAATGCAGTTGACACCAAGCAATGTGAGTTCATTGCATACTCTGTAGTATGGTACCAGCTCTTCCTGTATTTCATGAGGCTGCACCGTTTTTAGGTACTGGCTTACTTTCTGCAGTACATTGGTTGTTGCCAATTCTGCTTTTAACTCCTCTCCTGTAACTAGGCACGAAATCGCCACGATCAACATCGCGAGTTGCTTTGCTCTCACTGATGCAGTCTGCCATAGTAGTATGGCTAAGCATATCAGATTCTCGGTTGCGTGAACCTGCAAGATGTTCGACCTCCGTTGTACTGATGAAAGCAATCTGACCATATCAATACATTGAGGTGGATGACCTGATCCTGATATCACTAACAATGTATTCCGTGTTTAGAAGCTTTCTATCGTAGAGCTACATGTGCCAATGTTCACAAATGTAGATGGCAGTCAGTGCTTCCTGCTCTATTGTTTAGTTTCCGACAATGGGCATGATGCAAAGCGATTGGTTATTCATTACTTTCATCTCTGCACAATAGATTCCAAAGAGACTTTCACAATCTCTGAATACATAGCCCATTGTCTGAGCTAGCATCCAGATCAGTTTTCTGGAACTTTCACCTTTTCAGTATGATGTCAGTTACCTTGGCGTTCTCACTCCACCCCCAGACTTAAGCAATTAAGTACTGTACAGTGAACATTGATCAGTGAACAGACTAACATAATCAAACACAGATCAGTAAAACCATTGAACACCATAATGAAAGCTCCCATTACATTTTTATGGGGTTAATTGAGGGGTGAATCTGGAAAAGGATCCTCGAGCAACATGCTATCTTGCTTTGAATTGTGCTTATTGATGTTTATGAACCACCAGGGCAAGCAGATCAGTCCTCGGTTTAACATCCCATCTGAAACAAAATTGTTACAACCAACAGGTATTCTTAGAGGTTCACTTCATAGAGTCACTAATTTCATTTGTAAAGGTAGAACTTCTTTTTATTCATTCATGACATGTGGGCATCACTGGCCAGCTTTTATTGTCCATACCTAATTGCCCTTGAATTGAGTGGCTTGCTAGGCCATTTCCGAGTCAACCACATTGCTGTAGATCTGGAGTCACATGTGGCCCACACCAGGTAAGGATGGAAGATCTCCTTCCCTAAAGGGCTGAAACACAGATGAATTTTTATATTAGACTTTTAATTCCAGATTTTTGTTCAATTGAATTCAAATCTCACCATCTGCCGTGGTGGAATTTGAACATGGGTCCCCCAGTGCATTCCCCTGGGTCTCTGAATTACTAGTCCAATGAACATACCAGCTTTTATTGTCCATACCTAATTGCCCTTGAATTGAGTGGCTTGCTAGGCCATTTCCGAGTCAACCACATTGCTGTAGATCTGGAGTCACATGTGGCCCACACCAGGTAAGGATGGAAGATCTCCTTCCCTAAAGGGCTGAAACACAGATGAATTTTTATATTAGACTTTTAATTCCAGATTTTTGTTCAATTGAATTCAAATCTCACCATCTGCCGTGGTGGAATTTGAACATGGGTCCCCCAGTGCATTCCCCTGGGTCTCTGAATTACTAGTCCAATGAACATACCGCTACGCCATCCCTCCCGCTAATTCCCCCAATTGTGTCCATCGCCAGGTGCCACATTTTAGAAAGGACGTCAAAGCCTTAGCAAGGGTGCAGAAGAGATTTACTGGTTTAATACCAGAGATGAAAGACTATGGGCAGCACAGTAACACAGTGGTTAGCACTGTGGCTTCACAGCGCCAGGGTCCCAGGTTCTATTCCCCGCTGGGTCTCTGTCTGTGCGGAGTCTGCACGTTCTCCCCGTGTCTGCGTGGGTTTCCTCCGGGTGTTCCGGTTTCCTCCCACAGTCCAAAGATGTGCAGATTAAGTGGATTGCTGGGGCAGGTTTAGCACAGGGCTAAATCGCTGGCTTTGAACGTATACCAAGGCAGGCCAGCAGCACGGTTCACTTCCCGTACAAGCCTCCCTGAACAGGTGCCGGAATGTGACGACTAGGGGCTTTTCACAATAACTTCATTTGAACCCTACTTGTGACAATAAGCAATTTTCTTTCATTCATTTCATTTGACTGGCCATGATAAATTGCCCTTAGTGACCAAAAAGGTTTGGAGGGGTTATTGGGTTACGGGGATACGGGGGAAGTGAAGGTTTAAGTGGGTCAGTGCAGGCTCGATGGGCCGAATGGCCTCCTTCTGCACTGTATGTTCTATGTTCAGTTACGTGAAGACTAGAGAAACTATGATTGGTCTCCTTAAGAGTGGACAAGGTTAAGAGGGGATTTGATTTCAAAATCTTGAAGAACTAAAGGAGGAGCTTATTTCAGTGGCTGAAGGGTCAGTAACCAAAGGACACAAAGTTAAGTTAAATCGTAAAGCGCCAGAGGCGACGTGAGGATATTTGTTTAACACTTAAGTTGTTTTGATCCAGAATACACTGCGTGAAAGGGTGCTGGGAGCAGATTCGATAGTGACATTCAAAAATAAATTGCTTAAGTACTTGAAAACGAAAGGTTTTCTGCCCTATGGGGAAAGAACAGAAGAGTGAACCTAACTGGATAATTTTGATAAAATATAGACCAATACGAACTTCACTGCTGAGCGGTTTTGTAATTTGATAGATCTTAATACAAGCTGTGCATGTTATGATGTTTGGCAACTGTTATGAGCTTTAGCCTTGTCTTGTCTTCAATCGGGGGGGGGGGGGGGGGGAACCTCACCACTCGGTCGGAGCACAAAGGATGGTTATTGGAGGCAAATTATCTCAGCCCCAGAAGATCACGGCAGGAGTTACTCAGGGTAGAGTCCTAAGCTCAGCCAGCTTCAGCTACTTCATCAAAAGGTTTGACTTCAGATTTTTTTTGCAACCTACGATTATTACATTTACTGGTATATTTTTTCCATAGTTACCAAGTTCAGTCAGTATAAAAGATAAGGCTGAAACACTTGCAGCTATCTTCAGCCAGGAGTGTCAAGCGGGTGATCCACTTTGGCCTTCCCCTGAGGTCCCTGGCATCATAGATGCCAGCCTTCAATCAATTTGATTCACTCCACATGATATCAAGAAACAGCTAAAGGCACTGGGTACTGCAATGACCACGAGCCCTGAGAACATTCTGGCAATAGTATTGAAGACTGGCGTTCCAGAACTAGCTCTGCTCTTAGCTCAGCTGTTCCACCTACAACATTGGCATTTACTTGGAAAATTGCTCAGGTACACTCTGTCCACAAAGCAGGAAAAATCCAACCTGGCCAATTACCACCCCATCAGTCTACACTCTTATCATCAGCAAAGTGATGGAAGGGGGTCATCGACAGTGCCATTAAGCGGCACTAGCTTAACAATAACCTGATCACTGACACTCGTTTGGGTTCTGCCAGGGCCACTCTGCACCTGATCACATGAAAATGAAATGAAAATCGCTTATTGTCACGCGTAGACTTCAATGAAGTTACTGTGAAAAGCCCCTAGTCCCCACAATTCCGGCGCCTGTTCGGGGCGGCTGTTACGGGAATCGAACCGTGCTGCTGGCCTGCTTGGTCTGCTTTCAAAGCCAGCGATTTAGCCCAGTTTGCACATGACAATCCCAGTACAACCATGAACAAAAGAGCTGAACTCCAGAGGTGCAGTGACCATGACTGCCCTTGAAATCAAGGCAGCATTTGATTGTGGCATAATGGAGCCCTAGAAAAATTGGAGTCAATGGGAATCGGGGGGGTGGGGGGGGGGGGGGGGGGGGGGGGGGGGGGGGGACCTCACCACTCGGTCGGAGCACAAAGGATGGTGGTTATGGTTATTGGAGGCCAATTATCTCAGCCCCAGAAGATCACGGCAGGGGTTACTCAGGGTAGAGTCCTAAGCTCAGCCAGCTTCAGCTACTTCATCAATAACCTTCCCTCCATCAGAAGGCCAGAAGTGGGCATGTTCGCTGATGGTTGCATAAGTTCAGCACCATTCGTAAGTCCTCAGATACTGAAGCTGTCCGTGTCCATCGGCAGCTGGGCCAGGACAATCAATATTCAGGCCTGGGCTGTTAAATGCAAAGTAATAATTACGAACAGAAATGCCAGGTAATGATCATCTCCAACAAGAATGAATCTAACCATCTCTCCTTGACATTCAACAGCATTACCATCACTGCATTCCCCACTATAATCATCCTGGGGATAACCATTGCGTAGAAGCTGAACTGGACCAGCCATATAAGTATTGTGGCTCCAAGAGCAGATCAATAGGCTGGGAATTCAGCAACGAGTAACTCACCACCTGACTCCTCAAAGACTGTTCTTCATCTTCAAGGCATAAATCAGGAGTGTAATGGAATAGTCTCCACTTACCTGGATGAGTGCAGCTCCAATATCGCTCAAGAAGCTCAACACCATCCAGGTCAAAGCAGCCTGCTTGAATGGACCCCTACCTTCAACATGCAATTCCTCCGCCAGAAATTCATAGTGGCAGCAGTGTGTACCATCTACAAGATGTACATGCAGCACGGTAGCATTGTGGATAGCACAATCGCTTCACAGCTCCAGGGTCCCAGGTTCGATTCCGGCTTGGGTCACTGTCTGTGTGGAGTCTGCACATCCTCCCCGTGTGCGCGTGGGTTTCCTCCGGGTGCTCCGGTTTCCTCCCACAGTCCAAACATGTGCAGGTTAGGTGGATTGGCCATGATAAATTGCCCTTAGTGTCCAAAATTGACCTTAGTGTTGGGTGGGGTTACTGGGTTATGGGGATAGGGTGGAGGTGTTGACCTTGGGTAGGGTGCTCATTCCAAGAGCCGGTGCAGACTCGATGGGCCGAATGGCCTCCTTCTGCACTGTAAATTCTATGATAATCTAAACCCACCAAGGCTCCTTCAATAGCACCATCCAAACCTGCTCTACCACCTAGAAGGACAAGGATAGCAGATGTATGGGAACCCCACCATCTGCATGTTTCCCTCCAAGTTGCATACTATTCTGACTTTAAACTATATTGGCGTTGCTTGATTATTGGGGGGGTCAAAAACCCCCTCCCTAACAGCACTGTGGATGTGTCTACACCACATGGACTGCAGTGGTTCAAGGAAGTGGCTCCCCATCACTTTCTCAAGGACATTTGGGGACATTAAATGCTGACCTTGGCAGTGCCATCCACATCCTGTGAAAGAATGGAATAAGACGGTACCAATGCATTTTAGGCACTGTGGCTGCACTGTGCTGATGCGCCATTTAGTTATTTGTAGTGTTCAGAAAGCATTATAGAAACACTGCATCGTTTAGGAAGCCACAATTTTGTCTGCTGTATGGTGGACAGAACAATACATTTTAATTTCTTTTAGAGAAGTGCAAAGCTGCAGGAATGCCAATTATATCCCATTGTCCATGATGTGGCACAGAAATTTATTTTGATAAATGTACACTGATATAAATGAAACAACTGCATCGCACATTGGATGCAAAGGGCACATTCACCTTGGATTTTATCTTTTAATTAAAAATGGTGTTTCATGTTTTTGCTCCTCTTGTTTCTGCTTTTCTGGAGTTTTTTAAAAGTCTCCCCCTCCTGGGTATTTTTCTGCTCCATAAAATAATATTTAATTGCTTTTCCCTTCTCAATGTTGTTTCTCTCTTTAGGGTTCTCTGTATCATCTGTAATTTTTATTTACTTTTTCATCATCATTTGTCCCAAATCATTTTTGCCTTTTTCTGTTTATTCAGTTTATATTATTTGTGTTGAAAGTACGTTTCTGTCAGATATATCCGCATTTCTACCTCCTTATTTCTTCTTATATTTTTGTCTGCATTCAGTCAGATCCTGGCTGTTCTGTTCCAGTACAGCTGCAACCATGGCAGCCACCCGGAAACGTGGAAAATTGCCCAGGCACATCTTAGCCACAGAAGACAGAGAAAATTTAATCTGGCCAATTATTACCCCATCATTCTACTCTCAATCATTAGTGTTGTTCAGAGACCTTCGTCAGCAAAAATCTGCTCAGCAATGCTCCGTTTGGGTTGCACCAGAAGTGCTCATAAAGCCTTGATCCAGACATTAGATAAGTGACTAATTGTGACATCAAGGCAGCATTTGATCGAGTGTGGCATTGGGTGGCATCAAGGAGCCCTGGCAAAATTGAAGTCAGTGAGAGCTCCACTGGTTGGAGTCATACCAAAAGGAGGAGATGGTGGTTATAGGAGGCCACTTGCCTCAGCCCCATGATATCACAGCAGGTGTTCCTCAGGGTAGTGTCCTAGGCCCAACTATCTTCAGCTGCATTATCCCCCTATTGTAAGGTGAGATGGGGATGTTTGCCGACGATTGCGCAGTGTTCAATACCATTTGCAACTCCTCAAATTCTGAAGCAGTCTGTGTCCATTTGTAGCAAGACTCGGACAACATTTAGACTTGGGCTGATGTGTGGTGTGTATATTAATTACCACTTAAGTGCTGAATCCCGCACCATCCTGGAGGTTACCATAGATCAGAAACTTCCCCGGAGCAACCATATAAACACTATATGGCATCGCTTCTCGGCCTTTTGGCTAAAATTGAGCATGAGGTCAGGTATAATGACTGGATCTGGTATGTTTCCCTTGTGGAGACCATGAATTGGATTTAATTTGAATTGTTCTTTGGAAAAGCCAAGGAGTTGGATTGGGGGTTTGCCCCTGTCCACTTTGAGCTTTGGCTTTGTAACTCTGATAAAGGACTAAAGAAAAACACTACGGCTGCAAGAGGAGATCAGAAGCTCGGAATTTTGTGACTAGTAACTCACCTCCTGACTCTCTAAAACCTGTTCACCCATCTACAAGGCACAAGTCAGGAGTGTAATGCAGTACTTCCACTTGGCTGGATGAATGCAGCTCCAACTACACTCAAGAAGTTCAACACCATCCAGGACAAAATAACTCAGTTGATCGGCATCTCCATCCAGAACAAACATTCACTCCCCCCCCCCCCCCCCCCCCCCCAAACGCTGGCACACAGTGGCAGCAGTGTGTACCACCTAGAAGGTGCACTGCAGCAACTTACTAAAGCTTCTTTGACAGCACCGTACAAAACTGCAACCTACCAGCTAATAAGACGAGGGCAACAGACATACGGATACGCTGCAACTAGCAAGTTCCCCTCCATGACACACACACCATCCTAACTTCGAGCTATATCGGCGTCCCTTCACTGTCGCTTCATCAAAAACCCAGAGCTCCCTCCCTAACGGACTGGATGGACTGCAGCAGTCGAAGAAGATGGTGAGCCACCTTCTCAAGGACAGTTCAAGATTGGCAATATATGTCTGGCCTTGCCAGCAGTTCTCACATCCCACGATTGAATAAAAAGAAATCTATTGAGCCAGCATTGATCTGTAACCTTAGCTGAATGAAAATCTATCGCTGTCCAGTCCTGAATATTTCAATTTTAAGCTGGTGCCCTCTTTTTCTGGATTCCCCCACCATGGAAAATGCTTCTCTGTCAGTTAACCATTTTGAATTGCCCTGGGCCTTCAGGAATTGGAGATAAATCTCCAGGACCTTGCTACATGCAACCCAGGAGAAAAATCATAGGAACGTTACTTTTTTAAAGTTTTAACATTTTGGTTTACTCCTGTTTGATAATGAAGAATAATAAAGAACCTTAACTCCTGTCAAAGGGAAGTCAGAAGCTGTGCACCAGGGATGGACATGTCAGGTGATCAGTAGTGGGGGTGTGAGGGAGGGGAAGTTGGAGGCAGGAAGTTATATGATGAGACCTCCAGGAATATATCCAATTAGAGTTAGCAACCTTATTCAAATCCATTAGCCATTTTAAACACCTTGATTAGATCACTTCTCAACAACTCGAGGGAATATAAAACCAATTTATGTAACCTTAACCCATAATTTCATGCATTAAGCCCCGATGTCCTCAGCTGAACGTGCATTATACACACTCCAAGGGCAATACACTTTTCCCGAGGTGTGGGCCCAAAAAGTGAATGTAGTCCTCCTAACGGAGCTTTACCATGGCTCTGCACAACTGCAGTATGAATGCATTCCAAATCTCTTGAGATAAAGGCCAATGCTCCACGACCTTTCATGATTATTTTGGGGTTTGACAACCAGTTCCTAATCCTTCGTAATATGGAATGTATGCTGATTTGTCTACCCTGGATCCAAAGTGGATGACCTCACGCACCCATGTTGAACTTCCATCCACCACAGTTTTGTCCACTTACCTCATCTACCTCTGTTCCTTTTCTACTTCCCGCTCCCGTCTAAACAACTTATTTTGCCTCCTCCCTAGTGCCGTCTACAAGTTTGTGTATATAACTCCATTCCTTCACCCCAGTCATTTATATATGTGGTGAAAAGCTGAGGCCCTGGAACAGGTCCTTTTGAAATCTACTTGTCACATTCTGCCAGTCAGAGTATATCTCCTGTTCTGTCTGCTACCTTCCAACAAATGCCAACTATTGTCACAGGATTACCTCCAATTCTGAATTTTAATTTTTGTTAATAATCTCTTCTGTGGAACCTTATCAAATGTCTTCTGCAAGTCCCTCTGGAAACATATAGACACTCCTCTGACCACCGTGTTAGAGAGTTCCTAAATATATTCAACTAGATTAGTCAGACATGGCCTACCCTTCACAATTCATATTGGCTCCTTTTGAACAGATTACACTTGTTCATGTGCTCAGTATCCTGTCTTTGATACAGATTCCATTCATTTCCTCTTTTAGTCCTAAACTGACAGATCTGTAATTTATGGTTTCTCCCTCCCCCCTGGTTTATTATATAATGGAAAAATATTTGCAGTTTTGCAATACAAAAATGCATAATTTAGAAATCTAGAGAGCGTTGGAAAATTGTGACTGAAGTATGCAGTTTCCTCATTTGTTTCTTCAAACTAAATGGAAACATAATTTTTTTTGATTGTATATTTTAAAATACTGTCCAGCAAGTTCTTCCCCCATTAGATAGTTGGGTAAATGCCAAATAGGAGCCTTGGGATGTTTTACTATATTAATGCTGCCATATAAGTGCACGTTATTGCTGTAATTGAGCTGAAACTTTGCTGTGGATAGGAACAGGCAAAATTCCAATTCTAATTTGTTCCACTCCAGAGTAGCAATTCAAATAAGCGGCAGAATTTTACGCTCCCTCACTGGCCTGTTGTTAGGCAAAGGCCAGCGTAAAATTGAAGGGACCAGATTGTCTCCAAGTTCCCACCCACCCAATCACACGCCGGTTTTATACTGGGACGAACAAGGCCTTGGATAGCAAGACCGCCTTTGCCCAATTGAGGCCCTAAGGGACTAATTATTGGTCATTTAAGGTCCATTTAGAATCAGGCCTCAATTCTTAGGCTGGGGGAAGGCTTGAATTTTCATGCGGGAGGCCCACAAAGGACAATTACATCTGAGTTGAGAAGTGGAGAGGTGCACCTCCATCATAAGTCCCTGTCTGAGGTCTGGTGCCTCCCCCTTGAAGTCTGGTGGCATCAGGGCCTCCACCAGCCTAGGCCCTCAGTGCGCAGACATCGTCTCAGGTGTCCTCCTGTATTTCTTCTGTCCACTGCTGCAGGGACTGGAGAGCTGCCAGCCAATCAGATTGACAGCAGCTGTCTAAGGCGGGACTGCCTCCCAAGTGAGATGCAATGTACATTTTACAGACACTTTAATGTTCATTCAAGCGTGAAATGATTGTGAGCCACTCTTGAGTTGGCGGGACACCTCACATGGCAGGAATCACGACCCTGCCATCCAAAAAATTCAGGGCCAATGTTTTGATTATTTTCCATCATAATTGAGTGAGTCATCCATTAAACAACTGTGTTTTAGAGAAGCTAGGAAATCTTTTACATCAGATCAATTTAAGGAAGGCTGTAGATCTTAAGACTTAAGAGAGTGTTAACCATCTCAAACAGGAATTTATTATGGCTGGTATTCTCCGTTTGGGAAACTATGGGCAGGATTCTCCAGCTGCCTTTGCCCGGTGACTGGAGAATCCCACCTGAGGTAAATGGATTTTGCCATTGTCTTCTTTCACACTCATGGCATTCTTGCGGTGGGTGGAGCGGGAGAACCCAGCCCCAGTGGAGAACATTGATTTGCTGTAAAAGATTTCCTTGCTCCTTCAAAACACAATTTTATCAGTTCCTCCCTCAGGGAGTCTCTGAGTGGGGGCCTATCTAAGGGGTCTCTGATGGGGGGGGGGGGGTGTTCCCCCATCTAAGGGTCCCTGTGGCAGGGGTGGTGGTGTGGGCAGGCCATGCATAGTGGGAGGATGGCCCTCGGGTGGACATTGGGGGCAGCTCCCTTAAAGGGTTGCCCCCTTGGCCCACAACGCAGTTCACCACATCAAGGCCACGCTGGTAAATACAGTCATGATCCATGTCCACGTGATTCCCAGCCCAGGAAGGCGGAGAATCATGAGGGCCCAGCGACTCCAGTGCCGGGCCCGCTAAGTGGATGTAAATGGGTCGTTAGGACCCATTAGCATCCTCCCATTGACGTGCAGGTGCAAACCTCAATGCCACTGCCAGCGGACGGGGGTGTGGGGGGGGGGGTGTGGGGGGTGTGGGGGGGGGGCTGGAACATTGAGGTCAGTTCAGCGGCCGGCGTGAACCTCTCTTCGGACGGACACCCGATTCTTCCACCCCCCTAATGTTGTGCTGCCTCCACACCTGACATCCTTTTTGGGTGCCTCATGCATTTCCTGACACCACTCGCTAGAGGGTGGGTCTTTGTTAAACAAAGACGAACTTGCAGCAGATGGAGAAGACAAGACCATTGTTTCCTTTGTGAACACAGATCTCACCTGCTCATTACCAGTGTAATGGGATCTTTGGATTGAACTGCCTGAGCTACTGACGGATGCTGACAGTTTTCCTGCTAATCGGGGGCCAAATGTGGTTCATCTGCCTCGTCAGCCGTTAGTACTCATTAGTAGTACTTGGGCCTGTCCCGCTTCTTCTTGCTAATGAGCAACTGTCTTTATTTTGTTTGGTATTTTCAAAATACAAAACTACAGAAAATCTAAAATGCGGTAAAGGTCTTCTTTGACAATCCTCTGGAGGTATTTATGAGGGTCGTTTTGTTGTTTTGTTCATAACAACCTGCTCCAGTCCGCCTCCTCTGTGTCACACAATCATCCTGCTGTGAGAATGGGAAAAACAAACTGTGGATGTAACTACTGGGAGATGTGTAAGTGTTGTGTTCACCCTTCCTACAGGTTGGGTGCCTCACTTGGTGGTTAGCCAGGAGAGATTAAAGACGACAAGACTTTCTTTATTCATTTTTTGTATGTAGACGCCAACGGTACGTAGACGGTTTTGTAGTTTGAACAAAACAATCTTCTTGTTGTTGACGGACATGAATCAGTGATGTGAGGCCAAGCCTTCCCCAAATCACAATTACCGAGGTGATGAGACTTCTGAGGGAGAGAGTGCTCTCCACCTGGAGTTGAACCAGTTCCTATGAAACAATTGGCCATTCACAAGGTCAGTCTGAAGGAGCACACAACGTCGTTTCCATTTCAAGAACTGCAGTTATTGAACTATTCGCCGTCTAAGAAATATACAGAGTTTTATGTCTGCTTTCATTGCAATCCCATTCTCGATGAGTGGGTGAGATCTTGCATTGAACCACATGAATTAGGAATGGACAATTCATTAAGAGAACTAGGTTGAATAGATCTTGTTCCAGGTTTCCTATGCATTCACAATGTTGTGCCATTGTTGCAATCAAGAACAGCATAGCAACACGTTGAGCAAGAGCAAGAGCTTACAGCTCTTCAGCCAGGCATTTGAGCACAAACTGTTTCTTGTGTAGAGAACCATAAACAATAAATGAGCTATACCGCTCCAAGTTAAAGTAATCTGATAGTTTAGAATTGTGACTTTCTAACCATGTGTCTACATGTTAAAACTCGTGGTGCTAATGGTTTAATTTTCAACATCTTGAGGAGAAGCAGCAAATAAGCACCTGTGCTTATTTACACTTGTCCATCCTATTGGCTGACCACAAAATGACTGCACCTTGTCCTGTACTTTTGGACAAGTGTCTGTGACGGAAAAGTGAAATCTAGATGAACGTTCCTGGAAACTGAGCGCGGCACAATAGCACAGTGGTTATCACTGTTACTTCACAGCTCCAGGGTCCCGGGTTCGATTCCCGTCTTGGGTGTCACTGCCTGTGTGGAGTCTGCACGTTCTCCCTGTGTCTGTGTGGGTTTCCTCCGGGTGCTCCGGTTCCCTCCCACAGTCCAAAGAAGTGCAGCTGAGGTGGATTGGCCATCCTCAATTGCCCTTAGTGTCCAAAAAGGTTAGGTGGGGTTGCTGGGTTGTGGGGATAGGGTGGAGGTATGGGCTTAAGTAGGGTGATCTTTCCAAGGGCCGGTGCAGACGCGATGGGCCAAATGACCCCCTTCTGCACTGTAAATTGTATGATTCTATGAAACTCAGCTGTATGAATAATAATAATTATCTTAATTATTGTCATAAGTAGGCTTACATTGAGTCAAATTGACAGCTGCTATAACGGTGATTTTGTTTCAGCATATTCTACATTTTATTACCAGGGAAGATTTTCTTCTGGAACTACTTGTTCCATTTTTGATCTTTTCTAAATCTTTTATCCTGAATTATTTCCATTTGGATTACGCTCCTGAGTTAGCCCCAGTCCCTCTAAACCTGAATCGAGATTTTTCTGATGTTCAGCAAGGCACACAAGTTAGCTAAACCTTGATTGATAATTACAATTGGGGTATTAAGCTATCTTCAAGATTTCACTTTAGTGTGTGAAAGCAAAGGAAATTATTGAATTTAAAACAAATATTCATTTATAGGATCTGGGTGACTAGACCAGCATTTATTACCCATCCCTAATTTCCCTTGAGAAGGTAGAGGTGAGCTACTATGTAGATGCACCCACAGTGCTGTTAGAAGGGAAGTTTCTGGATTTTGATCCAGCACAGAAGGTGGCCATTCGATCCATCGCGCCAATGCTGGATGAGACAGTTTATAGTCTAACAATGATATAGTGCTAACATATATTGACAAGAATCTGCATGGTATCAAATTCTTGAGCAGAATAAATAAAATGATTGCTATTCTAACAAGTAACATTAACCTCAAATGATTTTAGAGCGACAGGCGCTTTGATGGCCACTCGCAATGTGTGCCTACCTGGTCCATTGGGAAGGAGGTCATGTTTGAGGAGGCTGCAGAAGTCAGCAGTGACCTGCAGTAGGAGCCTGAACCCCCTGAACCACTGATTCTGAGATACGTAAAGCGAACTGGTCCTCTGCCTGCCGACCCAATGCTGGGGGTCTCACCTCGTTGGAAGCTGCATCTGTGTCCAGACCCTTTGCCCCGCTGCTTCTCCTCTTCTTGCTCCTCTTCGGAGGTGTAAAATGGAGTTTCATAAGCTTCTCCCATGCCATGGCTGACAGCAGGGAAGTCCAGCTTAAGTTGAGTGCGATGCAAGGCAGGTGAACTGACAAGGAGTTGACAATCACCTGCCGAGCAGTGAAAGTACAGTTTCAGAAGAAGTGCTCTGTGCAGCGGCCTCTCACGTGGAAATGGCTGGAGCTCTTCGGCTTCACTGTTTAAAGGCTTCCCAGCCTGTTTGTTTCACTGAAGAAGCACATTGCATTACCTCGGTGACTTTGGTGGGTTAATGACTGCTTGGGAAATAGAGGCTCTGGCTGTTAAAGCCAGAATGTTTGACTGAAAAAGTACCCCGTTAGCTATTAGAATATTTAATTGACTAACCTGGGGATCCTTGCTTGCCTGCAAACCCACCCAAGTGATATGTGGAAGTGGGACGGATCCTGACCCTATGTAAATTTGGGGAGATTTAATTCATCACGTGCACCAGAACCATTTCCCCTTGCCCATAAAATCTCCCCCAAGATTTATTTTTTCCTTCCAGAAATATCAACCTGTCAGCTCTTCTCCAACATTATATTCGTTGCCTCGAGATTTCCAAACAGATACTTGGCGCCGAGATTTTCCGATTGCTAATGGTCTAAAAATTGGAGCAGGGCATGATTGTAGGATTTTCACAGTAACTTCATAGCAGTGTTAATGTAAGCTTACTTGTGACAATAATAAAGATTATTGTTATTACCTCATTAGTGTGGGAGTAAAATGTCAGCTACACACACCAAACTTGGGGACAGAGGCAGCTCGACTGTTATGGGGTTGGACGGGGTTTTGACACAAACAGCAGCTGAGAACCTCGGAATGGATTGGTGGGGATGTCAACGAGGTGGGGGGGAGGCTGCAATCAGAAAAGGGGTTGTGCAGCAGCCCACAGTTTTAAAGTGCAGCTGACTGGAGCAATTCTGCTCCGCAATAAAGTAAGTTTAAAAAGAAAACTCTCGCTTTAGTGCTGCGAGACCGAGCCTGTGATCATGGGTAAATGTTGTGGTCTTCGTACTGCCAGAAAGTTACATAATCTTTCATCACTTTCTGATATAAATTCTACAAATTTGAGAGCAATTTGTAAAATCTATTTTCCATTAAGTTTTAAAATAAATTGCCTCGTTAAAATTCCTTGGGCCATTTTCTCTCGGCTATGGATCAATGTCTGAATTGGACAGATTGATTGAAAGATTTATTTGGCACTCAAGTTGGTAGTTCAGCTGTGCCCAAGGACAGTATAGATTTCACCCTGTTTCCTGTTTATAACATGGGCAAAATATTTAGATACTATACAGATAGAGCACTGGGAGAGACTTGGACCATGGGGATGAAACCAAGCTTGCAAGCCCAGAGGAAGGACAATAAAGCCATTACTGAGAAGAGGTGGTACCAGCCTTAACAACGCACAGTCGTATGTGATTCTGAAGATTGAAAGGGCTTCACATTACATCAATATTAATTCTACGGGTGGCTGACCCCCACACTGAGTATTTTTCATTTGTAGCAAATCTAGAGTGAATTCAGCAGGTATCTAGTAGGTTTGGTCATTCACAGGAGAGTGATTACATCTTTAGAAGTAGTAGCTTCTTGCTGCCTTTTGCCCCAGTGATGGCGTATTATATTTCAATCGATGGGTCTCTCAGCGCATCTTGAATCATGTGAGGATGGAAAATAGTGAGGATGGAATGTGGTGAGTCTGGAGTAAAGCAAAATGGTAATTGTGCTTCTTCTTGCAGGAACTGAACAAGGTTATCCTGTGCTTTTTTTTCATTCGCAAGTTTTTGCTGCAAATTGTCAGTGGCCGACAGGGTGTGCCACACCTCTTCTCCTTCTTCAGTGACACTTCATAACCAAGAGTAGACCCGTGCTATGAACCAGATAGTGCCTCCCAGTTTTCTGTCAATCCTGGAATTCATACTCGAAAACCAGGAGATATGGGCAAGCTCATTTTCTGCATGTGTGTGGGTGACGGAGGGCATGTTCCCTGCCCTTGAATGATGATGCCTGAGGTGCCCGTGGTATTGAACTTGATTGAGGCCTCATTACAGTGAAGTGAATAATCAGCCAGTGAAGAGGAAACCAATATTGAGCAGATGCTAGTTTCCCCAGGTCATTGAAGTCACAGAAAGTTGGGGGGGGGGGGGAGAGAGAGAGGGAGAGAGAGGGAGGGGGTGACCATTGCATTGGGGTCTGATGGTGTTAGTAGAAAGGAGGCTGGGGGTTACTTTTGTTTTGGAGGTGGATGAAAGTGGGATTGGACGTACTGCCAAGTTTTCTTTCAATGTGGAGGCGGGAGGGATACTCTTGCTCCTCCAGGCTCTATATTCAGCTTAGTATCTTTCAAACAATTTATAATTTGTAGGCTGCAGGCTGCCCTGAGGTGCGATTCTATTGAAAGCATTTATTGCTGTGGCTAACCAATCTTGAATTGGGGGCCTCGTGGTGGGCTCCCTGGTGGCAGGACAGGTGAGTCACGCAAAACGCCGTACACATCGGTGGGAATTAAAGTTCCCGCCAGTGGCCACTGATGAACTGCACCATGAGGCTATTTATTTTCAGATGCAAAGGACCTATTACCAGTCTTGCTGTGGACCATGGCTGCCAATTTCTTTCCTTTACCATTATAGCAGGGGGGCAGAGCTCTGGTTAAAAATGTGCACAGATTTCCCATTCCCTCCCTCAGTAATACAAGCTTAGTAAGCTAATTAGCACCCGAAAATAGCTAAATTGATAGGCCCAAATGTCGTGAGTAAGTACCAATGTGCCTCATTTCCCTTTGATTAAACCTCCCAATCCTTCTGAGCTTTTGGCAGTCTGGAATTGCTGCCTTATCTTAAGGGTTTGAATAAGAATCTATGTGAATTGTGACTCCATGATTAGATTTTCCATACTTCTGGATTAATGCCAAACAGTTAAACTAAGTTCTGTAATCGAAACTGGATTGGCACGATAAAGTTAAATTTAAGGTTAGTACCAGACATTAAGTTGGAAGTTAAGAAAGTGAAAGTTGGACTGGACTTTCCAAAGCTTTTTGGTTCCAGGGTCTATGCTGTCGGTCTTTTCGTTATGAGTCGACATGTGGAACTTGGGCTCCCAGCCGAAGGGGAGCGAGCTTTGTATTTCTATTAGTTGAGTATTCAAAGTGCCACTCATTCTTCAGATTGTGCTTGTTGGGTGTGCAACAAGATCTATATGAATAATTGTTTACATGTTGTTATGGAAACATGTCTTCCCGGTGCAATATCTGTCAGTTCGCCTTCATGTGGAAGTTAAATATTAACCAGATTTCAATAATGCTCCTAGCAAAGCGCAGACCAGATTTTACAAAGAAATAGATGTTGAACTGCACTGTGGTATTTCCTGACAATAAAACAGACTCATAGAATCACTTGAGGCACAGAAGGAGGCTATTCGGCCCATCCAAGTCCAAGTGGGCTCTCCACAGAGCTACCCAGTTAGTCCCACTCCCCCACTTGATGCCAATAGTTTATCTGCTTCAGGAATCCAACCAATTTCCTTTTGAAGTCATTGGTTCAGCTTCGTGGGCAGTATCTTTCAACTCATTCCCCTTGCATCTGTTGACCAAAATGTTTGACGCAATTTAATGGCCTTGTCAGGGCGGCCTGGTGGCGCGTCAGGGCCAGTGAATCTCGTGAGAGGTCTCTTGCGAGATTCTCAACGCTTGAGACGTCTCGCGAGATTCATCCGAACCTCGTGAGACAACGTGTGGCCATTTAACTATGAATGCGCTGTATTCTCCCGGGGCCTGGAGGACCTGGACCAAGCTCCATTTAGTACTGGTCCACACTAACGTGGTCCAGGCCTAATGGTCCCTGGGGGGGGGGGGTTCCCAGGCATTTAAAGACCCCTGGGTTGTTGGGGACAGGGTGCCACCCTGCTCTCCCTCTGGAACCGGCCACCTTGGCACTGCCCGTCTGGCATATTGGCACTGCCACCCTGGCACAGTGCGAGGGTGGCAGTGCCCAGGTGGCACTCCAAGGGTCTGGGCCTGAGGGGGTCCATGCCCATGAGAGGGGGCTATGAAGGGTGGCGTGGGTGAAGACGGATATGAAAGGGCCTAGTAAAGGTTGGGGGTGGGATCCTAAAAGGGGGGGTGGGGTAGGGTGGGGAGGCCGGAAAAGGGAGGAGGCCCTCAGCAACCTTATAGCAGGGTGTCCTCACTTTGGGGGGTTGGGGGTAATGCCTGTGTGTGTGCGGGAGGTGCCATTGTCCATGAGTGGGGTGTGTGGGGGACCCTCAAGCTCACATAGAGATCAGGTCACCCTTTGAAAATGGCGCCCAATCTCCGAGGAGTCGGTCTCGCCGGTGGGTTCGGCTCCCCAGTTTTGAAAAAAGTTCTAAGTGTGGGCTTGACTGAGGAGAAGCTCCCCAAAGCCCAATAAAATGACTAAGTGTGGTTTAATAACGGTGTGTGGATCTCACCCAAAAAGCTGGTGAGAAACACCCTGTCAAACTCATCCAAAATGACACTTAGAAAGTATTTGGTTGAGTTCCTTTAAAACTTTGTCCCCTCTACCATTAACTAGTGGGACGAGTTTTCGCCTGTCTATCTTATCTGTCTAAACATCTCATAATCGTGTACACCTCAAACAAATCTCCCCTCAATCTGCTTTGTTCCAAGGAGAACAACCCCAGCCTTTCCAACCTAACCTTGTAACTAAGATCCCTACCTCTCGATAACTGGTAAATCCAGTTGGATACTGCCTTTTCCATGAGCCCCAATTTTGTTAACCAGATTTTATGTGGTACTTTGTCAACCGACATGGTAGCACAGTGGTTAGCACTGCTGCTTCACAGCTCCAGGCACCCAGGTTTGATTCCCGGCTTGGGTCACTGTGAGGAGTCGGCACTTTCTCTCCGTGTCTGCGTGGGTTTCTTCCGGGTGCTCCGGTTTCCTCCCGTAGTCCAAAAATGAGCAGGTTAGGCGGATTGGCCATGATAAATTACCCTTAGTGTCTAAAACGGTTAGGTGGGGTTACTGGGTTACGAGGTAGGGTGGAGGTGTGGGCTTAAATAGGGTGCTCTTTCCATGGGCCGATGGGCCGAATAGCCTCCTTCTGCACTGTAGATTCTATGAAATACTTTCATAAAATCCATATAGACAACATCCACCACATTTCCCTTCAGCCTTCTCTATTATTTCCTTTAAAAAATCAATTGGATTAGTCAAACACGATCTTCTCTTTACAGATCTCTTCTGGCTCTTCTTAATTAATTCAAATCTCTCCAGGTGCCTGTTGATTTTTTTTCCATGATTTGTGGATTCCAAAACCATCCCACCACTGATGTTAGACTATAATTGGCCTGCGGCTGCTAGGACTGTCCCTGCACCCTTTTGTGAATCAGGGTGTCACATTTGCCACTCTCCAATCCTCTGCTGCTTCCCCACATCTAGGGAGGCTTGAAAGATTAAACCAAGTCCTTGTGCTATCTACACCACCACTTCCTTTAGCAACAAGGAATGCACACCATTTGGGTCATGTGATCTATCTACCCTAAGCTAGTCAGATTTTCCAGTACCTCCTGTCAATTTTCCCACTATCTATTGCCTCCACTATCTTTGCTTCTGCCGATCATAGAATTTACAGCGCAGAAGGAGGCCATTCGGCCTATCGAGTCTGCACTGGCTCTTGGAAAGAGCACCCTACCCAAGGTCAACACTTCCACCCTATCCCCATAACCCAGTAACCCCACCCAACACTAAGGGCAATTTTGAACACTAAGGGCAATTTATCATGGCCAATCCACCTAACCTGCACATCTTTGGACTGTGGGAGGAAACCGGAGCACCCGGAGGAAACCCACGCACACACGGGGAGGATGTGCAGACTCTGCACAGACAGTGACCCAAGCCGGGAATCGAACCTGGGACCCTGGAACTGTGAAGCGTTTGTGCTATCCACAATGCTACCGTGCTGCCATGTTTTGTCAGATTCCTCTTTCTTAGTAAACACTGGCATTGTCCTGTGCCATGAAGCATGTATCCTTTGTCCTTAATTGGCTCCACTCCACCTCTTATTACCTGCTTATTATTTACATGCTGGTAGAAGATTTTTGGGTTCCCTTGCCATGTTGACTGGCATTCTATCCTTGCACTCTTTCTTTTCCAAACTTGTTTTCTCTTCACCTCCCCTCTCAGTCTATTGTACTTGTTTGTTCTCGCTTGAGGGATTTACCTGACATGCTTCATACACCCTCTGTTTTTGTAATCTCTATCTCCCTCGTCATCTAATGTATCTTACCTGTACCTGAAGCATCACTTCCTTAACACTCCCCCATTTGTTCCAATTTTTCCAATCAGCCTCTGGTTCCATTTTACCCTGGCTGGATCCCTTCTCATCACATTGAAATTAGCCCATCCAATTTCAAAGTTCCATTTTTGATTGTTCCTTCCTCTTCCCATTATTGATGTAAACCTTCTGATATGATCAATCTTATCCAAGCGTTCTCCAACCAATGCTTGCTCCAGTTAGTCCACCTCATTTCCCAACACTAGATCCACCTTTGACATCG
Source organism: Scyliorhinus canicula (assembly GCF_902713615.1). Lineage (NCBI taxonomy): Eukaryota > Metazoa > Chordata > Chondrichthyes > Carcharhiniformes > Scyliorhinidae > Scyliorhinus > Scyliorhinus canicula. The sequence continues at coordinate 28,854,385 of NC_052163.1, forward strand.
GATTCAAAATTGACATTGGGAAAGGTGAAATCCATGCAACAAAGTTATATGTATTGCGGGTAGCTTTCTTCGAGGCCAGTAACAAGTGCCATTTATTCACCACTGAGATGTGTATGTGTGTGGAAGCTGAGCTGCTGTATAACTTAACACTTTTCTGCAACAGTCAAAATAAAATTAACCTGGCTCGAGTATAAGACATTCCTTTCCAGATCATTTAGATTGTGTGGCTTGATGAGTGAGCTCATTCTCATGTTTGGTGGGTCTGTCAAAACTTCACAACTTGGCTTTTGTTCTTGCTTGTTTGTTGCTTTGTTTGCATTATTAAAGAGATTACTTCACCATCTATAAAACCATTATTCTTATCCCCGTTTAAAAATTGTTTTCATCTTCACTTAGTATGAGCAACGTTTTGCCCCACACAGCGGAGGTGGTGGGAAGAATGGAATGCTCCAGAGGGCATCTATCAGGAATGCTTCTGAGTAGTTGTGATGCGAAGAGATTCTTCCAGGTCAAATGGAAGTAGTACAACCTCGTCTCCATGAGCAGGAGTGCTATGTCAGAAATAGGGGGCGCGATTCTCCGCTCTCACGCCGGTTCGGAGAATAGCGGGCCTCGCCGATTTTCACGGCGACGCCGGTCCGACGCCCTCCCGCTATTCTCCGAACGCCGCACAAACTACACGTCGGCATTCCCGGCAAAGGCCTCGACAGACCCCCCGACACGAGCAGAAGCCCGACTTTTTGGCCCCCTGCTATCCCCCGGCCCGGATGGGCCAAAGTCCCGACGTCATCACGCACTGTTTTCACGCCGGCCAACACACCTGCTTTTCAAGTTCATCAACCAGTCGTGCTGGCTGACGAGAGCTTCGAGGAGGTGAGCGCACCGCTCAGCGCACAGCTCAGCGCACTGCTGGAGTCTGGCCACAACGGGGAAGGCATCCCCGAGAATGGGAGGGGGGTCCAGAGCGGGGGGGAGTGGGGGGAAACTGAGGGGGGAGTGGGGGAGACAGAGGGGGGAGTGTGGGAGACAGAGGGGGGAGTGTGGGAGACAGATGGGGGAGTGTGGGAGACAGAGGGGGGGGAGTGGGAGATAGAGGGGGGAGTGTGGGAGACGAGGGGGGAGTGGGAGACGGAGGGGGGGAGTGTGGGACACGGAGGAGGGAGTTTGGGAGACGGAGGGGGGGGAGTGTGGGAGATGGAGGGGGGAGTGTGGGAGACGGAGGGGGGGAGTGGGAGACGGAGGGGGGGGGGAGTGGGAGATGGAGGGGGGAGTGTGGGAGACGGAGGGGGGAGTGGGGGAGACGGAGGGGGGAGTGGGGGAGACTGAGGGGGGAGTGGGGGAGACTGAGGGGGGAGGTGGGGGAGACGGAGGGGGGAGTGGGGGAGACGGAGGGGGGAGTGGGAGACGGAGGGGGGAGTGGGGGGACACGGAGGGGGGAGGAGTGTGGGAGACGGAGGGGGGGAGTGTGGGATACGGAGGGGGGGTGTGGGAGACGGAGGGGGAGTGTGGGAGACTGAGGGGGGGATGTGGGAGACTGAGGGGGGAAGTGTTGGAGACGGAGGGGGGGAGTGTGGGAGACGGAGTGGGGGAGTGGGAGACTGAGGGGGGAAGTGGGAGCCGGAGGGGGGAAGTGGGAGTGGGGGGGGGGGGGGGGGGTAGGGAGAGAGTGAGCGAGTGACTCGTCCAACCCCAGTTACAAAATGTCTGCCACCATGCCATGGCTTGCCGGTCACGAGGACACGCCCGCTGGTTGCCCTGTGGCTTACGGCCACAGGCCACTGACGCACCGGTGAAGAGGACGTAGTTAACTGCCCGTTGGATGCAGAAAGTGACCAGGGGTTAGGCTGCCCGCGTGTCAGCAGCGCGACCAGGCCACCGGGACACACAGGTATCCCGTGGCAGGCGGCTGCCGAGGTGTCGACTAACCTCCGTCTAACATGTTCCGTTTCTCTGCCCCCCACCACCCTTCTGTAGGTTAGCACGATGTCTGCGAACAGAACGGCTATGTTCTGCGCAGTGGTTGGGGCCGCTGCACTGCATTTGGAGATGGAGCAGCATCCACACCCACAACCCGCAGTGGATGCAGGGCCAGCTGCAGCAGCAGAGGGAAGGGCCGAGGAGTTGCGAGTCGTCGAGCAGCATGGGGGGGGGGGGAGGAGGAGGAGGGGGAGGAGGAGAGAGTGAGGGTGCAGCCACGGCACCAGAGGCGACGACCAAGGCCGAGGGTGTACCGTGCCCGGATCTCTTTCCTAACAATGACGGACATCACCTGCAGGAGGAGACTCCGGCTGAGTAGGGGGACGGTGATACATATCTGTCACCTCATGGCGCACCTCGCCCCACGTGGGACGGGGGAGGACACGCGATCCCGGTTGCCATCAAGGTGACGGTCGCTCTTAACTTCTATGCGACCGGCTCCTTCCAGTCTCCGAGCGGGGACCTCTCCAGGATCTCCCAGTCATCGGTGCACAGGTGCATCCGGGATGTGACCGATGCCCTCTATGCCATCGCCGATCGCTACATCACCTTTCCTGAGGACCAAGCAAGTCAAGATTCACGAGCTCGTGGATTTGCCAGCGTGGCCGGGATACCGATGGTGCAGGGGGCAATCGATTGTGTTCACGTCCCCATGCGCCCGCCTGCAGGGGATAGGGAGGTCTTCACAAACAGGAGGGGGTCATACTTCATGAATATCCAGGTGGTATGCGACCCCCACATGATGTTCATGAACGTCTGTACAAGGTTCCCAAGGAGTGTGCATGACTCCTACATACTGGCGCAGTCATACATCCCTGCGATGTTTGAGGGACGCCCCCCCCCCGGCTGAGGGGCTGGTTGCTAGGCGACAGGGGTTATCCGCTGAGGTCTTGGCTGATGACGCCTATACGGAGGCCTCAGACCAATGCGGAAACCCGATACAACGAGGCCCATGCAGCAACCAGGGGTGTGGTGGAGCGCTGCCTTGGTCTCCTGAAGATGAGATTCAGGTGCCTGGACCGCTCTGGAGGGGCCCTGCAGTACCAGCCCGACAGGGTCGCTCGCATTGTTGTGGTCTGCTGTGCGCTGCACAACATCGCGATGCAGAGGGGAGATGACCTGCTGCAGGAGGCGGAGGGAGAAGCCAGTGGCAGTGGTGCCAGCACAGAGGAGGAGGAGAGGGAGGAGGAGGAGGAGGAGGAGGCTGGCGGAGTGGCGGGCGCAGCTTCGACATCACCTTTACCACTGGGTCCAGACGGTATGGCACAACATTGATGGCTGTGTCAGCGGGTGTGATCAGTGCCATGTGGAATGATGACAGGCCGCTCTGCGATGAGCTGTGAGCTCAGAATCGTTAGAGAGAGTCTGACCCATGGCAATAGCTGAACCATCCACCTTGGTGGCCGCTGAGTTCGTCACGGACACTCCATCACGTGCCCGCGTGGGGTAGCTGTGGGAGGGGGTGGGGGGAGGGGAAGGGACTGCACACCCGGCACCGAAGTTTCATCGCTCGTCAACCCCAGCGACACTCGATCACCATCACAATTCCTGTGGTTGTGGAACAATCACATGGTATTACAAGTAAGGTGGAACAGTGCGTTTAATGTTAACAATAATTTACAGATGCCCTATCCCCTACAACTAAACTGTGCCCTTCACCCGTGCCAACTTACTCAGTGTCTCTCTTTGTTGCCTTTGTTACTACCACTACGTCTAAGTGATTCCCCAGATGATACAGCAGGAGTGGAGGAGGACTGCTGCGAATCGCCCCCTTCGACTTGTTTCTCCTTCGGCAAGCGTTTCCTGGGGCGACCCGGCCTTGATGGGCCAGGCTGCTCTGCAGGCGTCTCGGGTGATGTTGTGCCACCCTGCTCTGCCTGCTGCCTACCCGATGCACCAGGGATGGAGTTAATGGGACGGGCCCCGAAACCTCCTCCTCCCTCGGGGAGCCCGGTGGCCCCCGGGCCTCACTTTGGGACAGAGGTGCGAGCGGGGAGGTGCCCCATCGCACCACCGACACCTGGCGCTGCCAGTCCTAGAGGCCTGCAACGGTATCCACCAGGATCCGAAGGTTTGCAGAGACGGAGTCCAGGGAGTTAGACATTCCCGCCAGGGACTGTGCGATCTCAACCTGTGAGTGCACGACGCCATCCAGCACGTGTGTCAGGCGGTTGATGCTGTCCGCGACTGATTGCTGGGACTGTGCCATTGACTGCTGTGACTGTGCCATCGACTGCTGTGACTGTGCCATGGCGTGCTGCGACTGGGCCATGACCTGCTGAGACTCGGCCAAGGCCCGCAGCGCGCCGGCAATGTCGTGTTGGCTCTGGCGCATTGCTGCCTGTGAGAGGGCAACCCTGTCCAGGGCCGAGGATGACGCATGCACATTAAGCCCAACGCCTTGCATAACCTGACCCATTGCCTCCACCGCAGATGCCACCCGTGCGGTGTCAGCCTGGGTTGCTGCCATGAGCGGCACCACTCCCTGCTCCTGGACGCGGTTCGACTCCTCTCACAGCGTCTGCAGAGTCTGGAAGACAGCCCTCATCCCGTCATTGTTTCCCTGGGTTTCTTGATGCATCGGCTGTGCAGGTGGGTTGAGAAAGTCCAGGAACTCGGAAAACGTCTGGGAGCCAGCTGGATGCTGGGCCTGGCCTGCCCTCCGCCAGTCCGGGCCCTCGGCTGCTCCGACCTCCACCTGCTGTACCTGCTCAGCTGTGATGTGCAACCCAGACTGTGACCCAGGAGCCTCATCACTAAATAGGCCAACCGGGGTGAGTGTCTCTGGGATGGTGGATGGTGTGGGAGATAGCTGTGCCGCAAGCTCGAGGTCGTCTTGGGTGGACGCCTCCTCTATGTCATCGGCCCGCTGAGAGGCCGCAGGGCGTTCCTGGGCCATTTCTCTCTCTTGCTCTGTCGCCGCCCTCTGGGCGTCCTGCTCCACAGATTCGGTTGGGGAGGATGGGACTCCCCGCTGATCGGGCACCCTCTGTCGTGCGGCCCTGGGTGCGGTGGGGGCAGATGCCTGTGTCCGCCTGGAGGCAGACGGCCCTGGCCGTTCGGCATCACGTCCTAGGGAAGATAATGAAACGGGTTATTTAGAGACGCTCGGCCGGGCGCTGGTCGGTCCCAGTGGGCAGGGTGTGAAGGGACAGAGGATGGGGGAGTTGTTCCAGTGGGCAGGGTGTGAAGGGACAGAGGATGGGGGAGGTGTTCCAGTGGGCAGAGTGTGAAGGGACAGAGGATGCGGGAGGTGTCATGCAGGGTTGTTTCACTTGTTGCAGCTCCGCCAACCTCGCATTGCGCGATCTCCCGGGTGGCAGATCCCCCAACAAGGTCCAGTGCCCTCTGCTCAAATGTGGTGAGGGGGTGCAGGATGGGCGAACCCCTTCCAGTCTTGTTCCGCTCACGAGTGTTGTGAGCGGTCTTGTCCTGTTGGGGGAGGGAGCATAGGTAGATCATTACAATACGGCAGGTATCAGCAGGCCGTTCAGATACTGGCACAGGTTGGGGGTCAAGTTGTAATAAGACCATTGCATCTCTCCACGGGGGCCAGAGTGCTAGGTCTGTGACTACTTTGTGAACCACCCTCAACTCACTCTGCTCCAATCCCCCTCCACCCCCCGTGCCAGGGTGAGGGAGGTGGGTGATTAAGTAAAGGGGGGAGGGATGGTTGTGACCCTGGGGCATCCTCTTGGCACTTACCCTGGCAGCCGTGGTGAGGTCATGCATCTTCTTCCTACATTGCTCTGCAGAGCGAGGGGTCTGCCCACAGCACTGACGGCAGCAGCCGCGTCACACCAGGCCTGGCTAATCGCGCTGGCAGGGTGGCGATGCCCTCTACGCTGGCAGATGATGCCCCTCCTCTGCTCGATTGAATCCAGCAGCGTCTCGACGTCAGCCTCCAAGAATCGCGGGGCTGCTCTCCTTGGCTCCGACATCTTGGCCTACAGTTTCTGTGCTCGCCCGCGCCTTTTTACGGCGTCGGGCGGCCTCACGTGGGCGTGTTCGTGTCGTCATCGCGTCCCGGCGTCATCGCGCACGTGATTTACGCGGCCCCGTTCCTAGCCCATTTCTCGGACGTGAATACGTCGGGAACGGGGCCGTGTCGGGCCGTCGCGGGTGCGGAGAATCGCGCCCAGGAAGTTTGGGGCAAAGTAGGGTGTTTGCATAATAGTTGCGATATGGTTACACCCGCCTTTCTTGACTTGTTAAGAACTTCTCTTCCTCCTCCAAATCTAGGACCTCAAAATTAATTCCTGCTCACTTTGTATTTGCAAGTGGAAAAAGCAGCTGGAAGAAGACTATTGTGGGAAATGGAGTTATAAATAAACAATTTGCAAAGTAGAAGAATCGGAACTAAACAGGAACGAAATGTAATGCAACAATGAAAATACTGATAAAGCAATAGGGTGGAGAAAAAAAGTGCTTCACATTTTAGGAAGCCAATATTTAAAGGTCAAACCATCCTGACAGTCTCCCTATTTTAAATGAGATAGCAGCTCTGAATTTTGCATTTGCATTTCCGTGGAAGTTTGCGCTGAACAATAGTCTGCTGAAAATTAATGAAACAATTTGAAGTTTAATTCTGAGGCAGAGTGAGCTGGGTTTGTAGAATCTACTGCACCTGATCTTTCAACCCACACGCATATCCTGTAAGGTTCAGCATTGTGAGCAGTGCCCGATAATACTAACCATATTGTGTATATTAACTGAAAACTAACTACATATTGAAAAGCACTACACTAGACTATCACTGTCTAAACAATGTAGATGCACCTTGTTCAAAAGGTGAGTCATTTGGAAAATGGATTATATATAAATTCTATTGTTGTAATGTCTCAAACAATGTTAATTCAGATGAGAAAGTAATGCGTAGTATGATTATAGTATTTGTACAAATTGCTGTTCAGGCAATTCAGATAAGCATTTCGGTCACAGGAGCAATGATAAACAGTTTCCACTAAGTTACAATTATGCACCAACTAGGACCATATTCTGTGGCTATGAATGAAGGGCCAAGTCTTGTCCCTTATGGGGCTATCTATTTCAGGGGGCTTACAATTACTGTAACAGATGGAATTGTACACACTGAGTCAATACTACAGCAATTTTCACACAGCTACTCAAGAAATGTCATCTGGAAAGATTCGATAACTTCAGAACCTTCCATTGCAAAGCATGAGAAAACATGACATAAACTAAAGTGACTATTTGTGAGTGACTAGGGGATTTTCACAGTAACTTCATTGCAATGTCAATGTCAGCCTACTTGTGAAACTAATAAAGATTATTATTACTATTGTGTCAGGCGATTTTCAGCTCCCGATCAATGATCATTTGATTTCACAAAATTAACGATGCTGATTGCTGACCAATTGATATTAAACAGGTAATTCCTACTTTGCTGTTTACAAATAAAAATGTGTTTAACTACTCTATACTGACAGGTTGAGGCACTTAATGTTATATTGGTGCCCCCAGCATCGTTCACCTATGTTTGTGGCTCAGTCCAGGAGATCCAGACATACGTAGAGGAAATAGGAAAATAGAGGGATAGAGTTCCCACTTTGGACGCAATTGGTAATTCTAACTGTAATTTTCCAAATTTTAAGATATAGTTCAAGTTTCCACTCAGATTTGTTTTTCATATAAATTTATGGTATCCAATTCTTTTTTTTCTCCAACTAAGGGGCAATATTACATGACCGATCCAGCTACCCTGCACATCATTTTGGGTTGTGGGGGTGAGACCCACGCAGACACAGAGAGAATATGCAAACTCCACACGGACAGTGACCCGGGGCCGGGATTGAAGCCGGGTCCTCAGCGCCGTTAGTTTCCACTCAGATTCATTTGCATCATCGCAAATATAAAATATTCCATGGATCAGCATGTTCGGAGCAAAAACATTGAAACATGTTCCTTGCTTATATTTTGTAGACTGGTGCAGTTAATTAATGCAGAAAAATATTTTTTTTATCAACTCGAGTCCATCAATCGTCAGTAACCCGAAAATAATTTTTTTTTAAAAATTACGCAAGTAGACTTACATTGGATATGTGGGCACAGCAACAAGGTGGCACAGGGGTTAGCACTGCTTCCTCATGCTCCAGGGACCCGGGTTCAATTCCAGCCTTGGGTGACTCTGTGTGGAGCTTGCATGCTCGCCCCATGTTTGCGTCGGTTTCCTCTGGGTGCTCCAGTTTCCTCTCACTGTCCACAGATGCGCAGGTTGGGTGGATTGGCCATGCTGAATCACCCCTTGGTGTCCAAAGATGTGCAGGTTAGTTGGCAGACCTTGATCAATGTGCACGATTGCAGGCATAGGGCTGTGGAGTGAGCCAAGGTAGAGTGCTCTTTCGGAGGGTTGGTCCAGACCTCTCGAGCGAATGGCCTCCTTTTGAACTGTAAGGATTTCATGATTTGATCCCACCAGTAGATGCCAGTGTTATGTCCAACTCGAGCCTCCCCTTTTTTCACCAAATCTACCACTCAACCAAGTATTCTCTGCCCCCTCAAATAGCTATCTAACTTCCTATTTTTCCGTTTCAACCACTCCCGTGTTTGAGCTCCAGATTCTCTCCACTCCTTGGGTAAAGCACTTTAGTTCTGATTTCCCTATTGGATTTCTTAATGGCTCTCTTTATATTTATGGACTCTGTTTAAGCTCTTCCCCACAAAAAGAAACATTCTCTCTGTGTCCAATCTTATCAAAATCTTTCTGAATTTCAAAGACCTCTATTAGATCACTCTTCGGTCTTCTCTTTTTTGAGAAGGAAATTATGCAGCCTGTTCATCATTTCCTGATATGTACATCCACACATTTCTGGTATGATCCTTGCAAATCTTCGCTGCACACTCTGCAGTATTAGCGACATCCATTTTCTAATGTGGCGATCAGAACTGGACGCAGTGTGGTCTAACCAAGGTTGATACATGTTTAGCAGAACTTTCCTACATTTCAGTTCTGTCCCACTAGAAATAAAGGCTGGAGTTTGTGGTGTGCTAATCAATGGCGTAACCTTTAGTGATTGACATCTGAGATCCATTTCTAGATTTGACTTTTTCACCAGAATGTACTGTCTCATATTTGTCTGTGTTGAATTTCACTTGACAAATATTTTCCCATTCTACAAATCTAACACGAATGATTTACTAGTTCAATTGGTGAAAACAAGTCAGCCTCCCAGCAGATTAAATAGGTTTTGAATATTTAAAAGCTTTTAGAGTGTGTATTAGTATCCTCGCACTTAAAATAATCATTGTCCCCTGCCAATGCAAGATGGCCGTGCAAAATGGCCACTGATATGCCTGCCTATGCACAATTATCCGCGTATGCACAGAAAACCAATGCAATTATTGGCCAGAAACACACTGCCAGCAAAATCTGTCTGGAAAATAAAAATTCCGTGGAGATGGTTGGAGCAGGAGTTTGCCTAATCAATCGTGTTGTATTAGGTTTTTTTCTACATTCGTTTACATCCTCGACCCTATTGCATGAACCAAAAAGTATAATTGATATGAATGCTGATCTTCCAGACTTGTGATTTTCTTGCCACAAAAACAGTAATGTGAAGGCAACAATTTTGATGAGCAGCTGACATGCATGGAACAAAACTGCCTCTCCAGTTGTGACTGCATCTTCAAATTCGGGAAACCTGGGGCCCGATCGAACGGTCTCGTTACGCCCGACTTTGGACATGACTAGACCGTTATCTCGCGGGATTGCTCCTTGAAGGTGCTCTCATCTTCCACTTTCAATTGCCCAGCTAATTTCCCATCTAACTAGTTAATTTGCCATTTGTATCAAAAGCCTCAATGTCTTAGAAAACCTTGGGTGCAAATTTTTGTCAAATACCTTCCAAGAAACATTGTCCTCGAAGCTTATAAACCTGCATCAAAATGTTCAAGGATTCTATATTTATTGTTGATATCTTTGTCACATTATGATAAATCGCTTTGTTTTGGTGTGTTTGCATTATTGGTATTGACCATCACCCTGATACGGCTAGTTATTTGAAAATGTGATTTACGGTAAAAGAACAGTTTTAATTAAGACATTTCCACAAGGTTAAAAGTTGTGTCCCATTTGTGTACTTTCTGACTTCCAGATGAAAAGACCATGTTGATCTCATCCAGAATATTTACCTACCGCTTCCCCTTTATTGATTTAGCATGCAGTCAGCTGTATAAGTTGTATTCAAGGACTAGTACAGGCTTGTTTGATTCTTTGGAAGCTCATAATTACTTGCTAAAGGTTCAGATGATTTCTATAAGTGAACTCCTGTGGATCAAGTCTGTAAGTCACAATTTGCAATAAGTCGCTATGTCCTTGGCAATAGTGACATCTTTCTCACACATCACCCACCACATTGGTGCTGCTGCGTGACGTGCTGCACATTTGACAGTAATAGGAAAAGAAAACGTTAAGAACAACAAATTGAAACACGGGTTTCTCTTGTTCACTGAATGTCTACTTGTTCTCTGTTTCCCCGTGAAATAAATGTAACCACCCTGTTTATCTCCTCGTAGTCATGTACATTTAAATGAGACATTGTGTACAAATGGAAGCACTATGTATCTGAAATAAGAACCTGTTGTGTCTGAGATGAAGTAATTTGTTTGACAGAAGGAGGTAATTCAGTCTATTGTGTCTCTACATCACTTGCTCTTCAAATGGAGCCATCTCTATTCCTTTCTCTTTTATATCCCTTTTTCAGTATTTTAAAATTATTTCCTGGGATGACTGTTGCCGACAAGGCCAGAATTTATTACCTACGTTCTTTTGTTTCAAATACATAATATAACTCACATTTTAATTATATTATTGTGTGTTCCACAAGAGTGTTAAAACATTCCACGTTCCAGGAACACTGCGATTTCTCCACCCATTTCCACCTTTGTTCTTGTAATAATCACCCTCATTGGGCAACCAGTGGAAAGAATTGATTACTCTCTGAGAACGTTTCTTAATTTTGAAAATCTCTATTCGGTTCCCTTTTAATTTTCTAAGTTCTCTGAAGAGAGGCACTTATTACAAATCTTCCTTTATACCCATACTTTCCCAATTCCAGTACAATTTGAGTGAATCTTCTTATGTCCTCTCCATAGCTTGGATAGTCACCCTGTGCCCAGATGTGCACAGAATACTACAAAGGCAGCCTAATCAATGCCTTGTCATCACTTGTCATCATCACTCTTCATCATCACTTGTTTGTTTTTATAATCAATGCCACTCCCATAAAACTCACTTCTCCATTATTTTTATGTATCTGCTCCCCTGACCTCTCCCCGTAAAGTTATGTTACTGCATTGGTGCTTATAAAAGGATTTCTTGTTTCCCTGTGATAACTTTAAAAATGAATTTAGAGTACCCAATTTTTTTTTCCATTTAAGGGGCAATTTAGCGTGGCCAATCCGCCTAACCTGCACACCTTTGGGTTGTGGGGGTGAGACCCACGCAGCCACGGGGAGAATGTGCAAACTCCACACAGACAGTGACCCAGGGCTGAACCCGCTATTAAACAGAACTCTGCACTTGGAGTCATCTCCTGCACTCATGAGCTCAACTTGCCAGTGCAGCGCCTTGTTCTCTTGACCGCAACCCCCCCCCCCCCCCCCCCCCCCCCCATCGCGGCCTCCATACCCCCAAATGTTTTAACTCACCATTTAGGGGGCCCTTAAGCACAACCCCCCCACACACACACACCTTATAAGGGCAGGGCACATAGAAACATAGAGAGCAGGAGGAGGCCATTCGGCCCTTCAGGCCTGCTCCTCCATTCATTATGATCATAGCTGATCATCCAACTCCTGATCCCACTTTCCCCCCATATCCTTTGATCCCCTTTGCCATAAGTGCTATATCTAACTCCTTCTTGAAAACATGCAATGTTTTGGTCTCAACTACTTCCTGTGGTTACAAATTCCACAGGCCGACCACTCTCTGGATAAAGAAATTTCTCCTAATCTCTGTCCTAAATGGTCTATTGCGTATCCTCAGATTGTGACCCCTAGTTCTGGACACACCCATCGTTGGGTACATCCTTCCTGCATCTACCCTGTCTATGAGATCCCCCCTCATTCTTCTGAACTCCAGCGAATACAATCCTAACCAATTCAATCTCACCTGATACGTCATAAGTCGCAAATTCATGAGAGGTTTCTCGCGAGATTTAACGGCCTCATCGCGTCACCGAATCGGGCACGATGAGGCTGGTACATCGCACCTAAAGAAATACTTACTGACACAGGGTGTGAGGCAAGCTAGGAGCTATGTAGCTGTACTCATTCACTCTGTGAATAAATCTTACCAAATAATGATTGGCTCAGGATCCTTCCCTGACTGGCTATCAGGAGTTAACAACAAAGGCAAAATATTACTGAGGTTGGAAATCTGAAATGCAAACAGAGAACACTGGAAATGCCCAGCAGGTCAAGCAACCTCTGTGGAGAGACAAACAGGTCATCAATGTTAAATGGAATTAATCAGAAAAGACATTTTAGACTAAACCCACCTTGCCTGTAAAACCCTCTTCACCCTAGAACTCTTTCCAATCTTAATAAGAGCCACAATTCTGCCCTCTGCACCATCTGTCAAGCCTTGCAGTGATGTGTCTCATTTGTATTTCCCTAATTGGTCTAGCACATGGTACAGGATGTAATCCAATGAACGCCAAGCGGAGGTCTTGCTTTTTAATCACACTCCTAATTCCTCAAATCTCCTTTGCAAGACCTGCAAGTGAGAACCACAGGTTTAGGATGCTTAACGTTTTTATCAAGAATCTTTTCCGTTTACATTTTTACATTGGTTACTTTGATGCTTGGGAGATAGCAATTCATTTGGGACTCCCTCAGATTTCTTTACGACAACTCTTCTCAATATTAACATTTCTTCTGTCTCTCTCTTTCCCCCCACTTTCCTCATGACCATTTGCTCCAGCATCATGGTATAGCTCATGATTTCCCTCCTTTTGTTCTTTCGCCTTCATCTGCGTCATAGATACTCAGCGCTGTAGCAGGCAACTTTAGACGGCAGGAGTCTCCCTCAATGCCTCTACCAGTGTTTACACTCCCCAGTGTTCAATCCTAGCAGAGAGCAAATTGTGCTCTTTCATCTGCTTTCTTACTCTGCTGGTCTTTTGACGCACATGCCTCTGTACAATCTGCTGAAATCCTGTCAAGACAGCAGGCTATACAAACCAATAGTCAGTTCAAACATAGGGCTCACTTTCAAAGCAGGCAATCAACGAAACAGTACCCATTCATCAGCACTTTTACTTTCAATTTATAACGAGTTTTTCTGTCAACCGCCCCCACATCCATAATTGGATGGTACTCCCAAGAAGTGGCCTCTTAATTGGTCATCTCTGGGAAGAATGATAAAGCAGACAGGACTCTCAGACCGTTCTTGCAAATCTTTTTTTAAAAATAATTTTTATTGAAAAATTTTGAATTTATACAACAATAACGCACCATAGTAAAATACCAAAAATGACAATAATAATAACAATCATAAACATTCGCCCCACCTCCATGAACAACACAGCATTTTAACAACAACGCAAATTAACACAATATAAAGGTACAGAATAGACACTACAATAAGGAAACCAACCCCCCCCCCCCCCCCCCCCCCCCCCCCCCGGGTTGCTGCTGCTATTGACCAAGGTACCTATCTTTGAGCCAGGAAGTCCAGAAAAGGCTGCCATCGTTTATAGAACCCTTGTATTGATCCTCTCAGGGCAAATTTGACCCTTTCCAATTTTATAAATCCCGCCATGTCACTGATCCAGGTCTCCACACTTGGGGGCCTTGCATCCTTCCACTGTAGCAGAATTCTTCGTCGGGCTACTAGGGACGCAAAGGCCAGGACATCGGCCTCTTTCGCCTCCTGCACTCCCGGCTCTACCGCAACTCCAAAAATCGCGAGTCCCCACTCTGGTTTGACCCTGGATCCAACCACCCTCGACACCGTCCCCGCCACCCCCTTCCAGAATTCTTCCAGTGCTGGGCATGCCCAGAACATATGGACGTGGTTCGCTGGACTCCCCGAACATCTGGTGCACCTGTCCTCACCCCCAAAGAACCTACTCATCCTAGTCCCGGACATGTGGGCCCGGTGCAGCACCTTAAATTGGATGAGACTAAGCCTCGCACATGAGGAGAAAGAGTTGACTCTCTCCAAGGCATCCGCCCAAGTCCCGTCCTCGATCTGCTCCCCAAGTTCCTCCTCCCATTTAGCCTTCAGCTCCTCCACTGACGACTCCTCCACCTCCTGCATTACCTTATAGATGTCAGACACCTTCCCCTCTCCGACCCACACCCCCGAAAGCACTCTATCCATCGTCCCCCGCGACGGCAGCAGATGGAATCCCTCTACCTGTCGCCTAGCAAACGCCTTTACCTGCAAGTATCTGAACATGTTCCCTTGGGGAAGGCCAAATTTATCTTCCAGTTTCCCCAGGACCGCAAACCTCCCGCCAATAAACAGGTCCCTCAATTTGCTGATGCCCGCACTTTGCCACCCCCTAAATCCCCCATCCTTGTTCCCCGGGATGAACCGATGGTTGCCACCCAGTGGAGCCCCAGTGTTTCCCCCCGATGCCGTCTCCACTGTCCCCAGATTCTTAGAGTCGCCGCCACCACCGGGCTCGTGGTAAACCTCTTAGGGGAGAGCGGCAACGGTGCCGTTACCATGGCACCCAGGCTCGTACCTCTACATGACGCCATCTCCATTCTCTTCCACGCCGCCCCTCCCCCCTCCATCACCCATTTACGCACCATTGACACATTGGCTGCCCAATAGTACCCCAGAAGGTTGGGCAGCGCCAGCCCGCCTCTATCCCTCCCTCGCTCCAGGAACACCCTCTTCACTCTCGGAGTTCCATGTGCCCACACAAAGCTCAAAATACCGCTAGTCACTCTCCTAAAGAAGGCCCTGGGGATAAAGGTGGGCAGGCACTGAAAGAGGAACAAGAACCTCGGAAGCACCGTCATTTTGACGGACTGCACCCTCCCCGCCAACGATAATGGCAGCATGTCCCACCTCTTGAACTCCTCCTCCATCTGATCTACAAGTCTGGTGAAGTTATGCTTGTGAAGAGTCCCCCAGTCCCTGGCCACCTGCACCCCCAGGTACCTAAAGCTCTCCCCTGCCCGCCTAAGCGGGAGCCTACCAATTCCTTCCTCCTGGTCTCCAGAGTGCACCACAAACACCTCGCTCTTGCCTAAATTTAATTTATAACCTGAAAAGGTCCCAAACTCAGCTAGCAACTCCATCACTCCAGGCATCCCTCCCCCCGGGTCCGCCACATACAGTAACAGGTCATCGGCATACAACGACACCCTATGTTCCTCTCCACCTTGCACCAAGCCTCTCCAACTCTCTGAATCCCTCAATGCCATCGCCAGCGGCTCGATTGCCAGTGCAAACCACAAGGGGGACAGGGGGCAACCCTGCCTGGTACCTCGGTAAAGCTGGAAGTACTCCGACCTCCTCCTATTCGTGGCCACGCACGCCATTGGGGCCTCATATAGCAGCTTTACCCATCTAATGAACCCTTCATCAAATCCAAACCTCCCCAACACCTCCCATAGGTACCTCCACTCCACTCTATCGAAGGCCTTCTCCGCATCCAGCGCCACCACTATCTCTGCCTCCCCCTCAATTGCCGGCATCATGATGACATTCAACAATCTCCACAGATTTGTGTTCAGCTGCCTTCCCTTCACGAAACCTGTCTGGTCCTCGTGCACAACCCCTGGCACACAGTCCTCTATCCTGGTGGCCAGGAGTTTTGCCAGGACCTTAGCATCCACGTTGAGGAGAGATATGGGCCTGTATGAACCACACTGCTGGGGGTCCTTGTCCCTCTTTAAAATTAACGAGATCAGCGCCCGCGACATCGTCGGGGGCAAAGTCCCCCCTTCCCACGCTTCATTGAGTGTCCGCACCAGCAAGGGGCCCACTAGGTCCACAAACTTTTTATAAAATTCCACCGGGAATCCATCCGGCCCCGGTGCCTTCCCTGACTGCATCTGCCCGATCCCCTTAACTAGCTCCTCCAGCTCAATCGGCGCACCCAACCCCTCCACCTTCTCCTCCTGCACCTTCGGGAAAGAAAGCCCGTCAAGGAACCTCTCCATTCCCCTCCTCTCCCCCGTTGGCTCCGACCGGTACAGTTCCCCGTAAAGTCCTTGAAGACCTCATTCACCTCTACCCCCTTCCGCACCACATTCCCACTCTTGTCTCTCACTCCAGCAATTTCCTTAGCCGCATCCCGCTTGCGGAGCTGATGAGCCAGCATCCTACTCGCCTTTTCACCATGTTCGTACACTGCCCCTTGTGCCTTCCTCCACTGTGCCTCCGCCTTTCTAGTGGTC
This sequence comes from Scyliorhinus canicula, assembly GCF_902713615.1. NCBI lineage: Eukaryota > Metazoa > Chordata > Chondrichthyes > Carcharhiniformes > Scyliorhinidae > Scyliorhinus > Scyliorhinus canicula. The sequence goes on from NC_052163.1 coordinate 28,870,750, forward strand.
AGCAAATCAAATTTAGCCTGCAGGCTGCGCCTCTCCCCCAACAGTCCCTCCTCTGGTGCCTCTGCATACCTTCTGTCCACCTCCAGCATCTTTCCAACCAGTCTATCCCTTTCACTCCTCTCGCTCCTCTCCCTGTGTGCCCGGATGGATATCAGCTCCCCACGAATCACTGCCTTCAGGGCTTCCCAGACCATCCACACCTGAACCTCCCCTGTATCATTCACCTCGAGGTACCCCTCAATACTTGCCCGGACCCTCCTACACACCTCCTCCTCCGCCAACAACCCCACATCCAACTGCCACAATGGACGTTGGTCCTGCACCTCCCCCATCTCCAACTCTATCCAATGCGGAGCGTGGTCGGAGATTGCAATGGCCGAATACTCGGCCTCCTCCACTCTCGGAATCAGTCCTCTACTCACCACGAAGAAATCTATCCGAGAGTAGACCCTATGTACGTGGGAGAAGAAAGAGTACTCGCGTGCCCTCGGCCTCACAAACCTCCATGGATCCACCCCACCCATCTGATCCATAAACCCTCAGTACCTTGGCCGCCGCCGGCCTCCTACCCATCCTAGAGCTGGACCGATCCAGTGAAGGATCCAACACCGTTTTAAAGTCCCCCCCCCTCCCCATGATCAGACCTCCCGCCTCCAGATCCGGGACCCGTCCCAACATACGCCTCATAAAGCCCGCATCGTCCCAATTTGGGGCATACACACTAGCCAGTACCACCTTCTCTCCTTCTAGCCTGCCCCTAACCATAACATACCTACCCCCCTTATCCGCCACCACCTCCGATGCCTCAAACACATTTTTTCCCACCAGAATCGCCACTCCCCGGTTCTTCACATCCAACCCAGAGTGGAAAACCTGCCCCACCCACCCCTTCCTCATGCAGACCTGGTCCGCCACCTTCAGGTGGGTCTCCTGAAGCATTGCCACATCTGCCTTTAGCCCCTTCAGGTGAGCCAGTACCCTCGACCGCTTCACCGGCCCATTCAACCCTCTCGCATTCCAGGTGACCAACCGGATCAGAGGGCGTCCCGCCCCCCTCCTCCGTTGACTAGCCATAGCCCGTCGACTGCCCGCCCCAGGCCAGCACCCCCTGCCCGACCCAGTCCCCACAGCAACAACACCTCTCCTCTGTCCCCCCAGCCCCCACTAGCTCCTTCCTGACCCTACCAGCAGCAACCCGGTATTCCCCTTTCCCCCCCTCCCTTCCCTCCCAGGCTAGGAACCCTCCCAGCCGCGAACCGTCCTCCATTGTACTTCCGTGGGTCAGTTAACTTCTGCTGAACCCGGAAACTCCCGCCAATAACCCGACCCCTCCCAAAGTGGGATCATCCCCCAATCTATCCATCCTCCAGGCACCGCTCCAGCGCGGGGAAGAACCAGTTAAGGCCCCGCCTCCCCATCACCGTCTCCTCCCCCCAGCGCGGGAAACCAGAGGAAAGCCCGCGCTTTCGCACTGCCCCACCACACCCTTCTGACGCAGCTCCCAAATAACAGCCCTACTCCATACCCCCAACCCGACATAGAATACAACAAACCCCCCTGACCCTCCCCGCAAGATACACAACTCAACCAATGCCCCACAGCAGAAAAAAACATAACAGAACAACACCCCCATAAATAACCATATCAAAATTGCAAAAGTTCAAGTCCAGTTTCTCCGTCCGCACGAAGGCCCTTGCCTCCTCCGGGGAATCAAAATAATAATGCCGGTCCGAATAAGTTACCCACAGGCGCGCGGGCTGCAACATTCCGAACTTTATCTTTTGCCTGTAAAGCACTTCCTTCGTCCGATTAAATCCGGACCGCCGCTTAGCCACCTCCGCACTCCAATCCTGGTAGATCCGTACTACCCCATTCTCCCACTTGCTGCTCTTCACCTTCTTGGCCTAGCGCAGCAGACACTCCCGATCACTGAACCGGCGGAACCTCACCAGCACCACACGCGGGGGTTCATTCTCCTTAGGCCTCCTGGCCAGTACTCTGTGTGCTCCCTCCAGCTCCAGGGGCAGATGGAAAGACCCGGCCCCCACTAGCGAGTTCAGCATTATAGCCACATAGGTTGTCAGGTCCGACCCCTCCAGCCCCTCCACAAGGCCCAAGATCCGCAGGTTTTTCCGCCTCATGCGGTGATCAAGCTCCTCGAAGCGTTCCTGCCACTTCTTGTGGAGTGCCTCGTGCCCCTCCACCTTACTCACGAGGACCACGGCCTCCTCCTCTCGTTCAGTGGCCTGCGTCTGCAACTCCTTGATGGCAGCACCCTGGGTGGTCTGAATCTCCGACAGCCTTCTGTTTGTTTCCTGCAGAGAGCTCAGTACCTCAGCCTTGAAGTCTGTGAAGCAGCGCAGGAGAGCAGCTAGTTGCTCCTGGGCCCACTGTTTCCACTCCTCTGGAGCTTTGCCGGTGGCCATCTTGGATCCCTTCCCCCAATTTTTCTGGGGAGCTGCTGCTGCTTTTTCCCCCTTTCCACTCCGGGTTCGAGTCATGGACTGCGGGGAAAGTCGTTCAGCATACGTTCCCCCACCGGGAGACGTCGAAAAATTTCCGTTTTGGGCTCTAAAAAGAGCCGCAAAGTCCGTTTAAAACGGGAGCTCCCAAATGTGTGGCTTCCTACTTCATCACAGCCACCGGAAGTCCGCAAATCTTTTTTTGTACCTTCTCCAGAGCCCCTGTATCCTTTCGATGATGTGACAGCCAAATTGTACACTGTAGTCTAACCAAGGCTGAGTACAGATTTAGCAGAATTTCTCTACATTTTATTTCATCCCTCCAGAAATTAACTCTTGTGCCTGCTTTGATTGTTTGGGGGCTATGGTCTTATTAATCTGTGTCACGACTCTTAACGAGTTGTGTGTTTGTACTCCTAGATCCCTTTGTCCTTCTGCCGGCTTTGTATTCTTATTTTCCAAATATCATATGACCATCATGGGATCGATTCAACCAAATGGGACTCGCAGCGCTGAGAAACACATGGCTATACGGCACGACTCACGTTGTATTCGGGGCCTTAATGGGGAAAGCACAGGCGAGGCCGCACTTAGCTCCATTTTGTACACCGGGTAGCTCCACTTGCAGGAACTCCCCATTGTAGTGCGAGATCAGGATGCCATTTTTAATTGCCGTCCTGATCTCCCCGAGGCCCCCAAAGCGATTCCCCCAGCCCAAATGCACTATGGGAGCCCCTCCCCCCCACCCCCGTCCGACACCCACACGGGGCACCACAGGTCCAAACACGCCTGCAAAAAAAGCCAGCTTGACGCCTTGGCAGTGCCCACATGGCACCCTGGCAGTGCCCATGCCAGCTGGCAATGCCACCTGGGCACCTTGGCAGTGCCAGACTGACACCCAGGTGGCTCTGCCAAGCCGCTTCTCATGGTACAACAGTCCTTCATTAAAAAAAATGTTTTAATTAAACTTCTAGAATCTTATACAAATCACAATCTTGTTCCACTCTACATGGTGCCCTATGGCCCTAGAAATCTTCGCACAAAACCCAAGATCCGATTCAAGTCCCAAGTCCAGCCTGATCTGCCTCCAACATCAGGTCCATCAAATGCGGCGTGTGGTCAGAGGTGACAACAACTGAATACACCGCGCTCTTTAGCAGGGTCCTACCCATAACAAAAAAGTCAATCCTTCAATGCACCTGAAGAAAACAAGAACTCCTTGCCTTCTGGGTGCATAAACTGTCAAGGATCCACCCCCCTGTCTCCCCCTGCTAGCACCTTCGCCAACCCTGAAGAGGCGGGATCCAAAACACAGTTAAAATCCCCTCCTAAAATCAGTTGCTGTGCATTTAATTCTGGACTCGTTACCAACAACCATCTCATAAACATAACATTGTCCCAAATAGGGACAGATATGTGCACCATGCCCCTGCCCTCCAGCATACCTGTAACGGACAAATAATGACCCCCAAAGCTTCAATGACAGTGACTTTAAAAGATTCTTTAATCTCCAGGCCCTGCAGCTTGAACTGCTTTTCCATCTGTTTGCCAAATTGCTCCAGCTCCTGCACCATTACCATGGCCAACGTGTCTAGTGTAATGGGCACGGCGGCCATCTTCCCTTCTCCACCTCCTTCCCAGGAAGGCTACCCTCCTGACCCTTCTTAGTATTGGATTGCTTCTTCGACGATTTTGACATACCCCCGTCAGGAAAGATTCCACCCGCTCAACAACACTGGCTTGGACACCAAAACCCCCTGAAAAAACACGTCAAAGAGATCAAAAACAAACACCACTTCTTACATGACGTCACCGGAAGTCTCGCAACATTCCTTCATAATGACTCTGAATTGTCCTCCGAGACCAAGTGCTTGCAACTCCCAGGCTCCTTTGTCACAAAGGCCGAGATCATTGATTCAATTGCCTCTACAAACCGCACCCCCCACCCCCAACCTTGCCGTCTTTTCACCAAGCCAAAACTCCCAATAACATTCAACTCCATCCTCCTCAACCCTTCCACTGCCTGCATGATGTCAGTATCCGTGTCTGAGAACCAGTCTCGGGTGACTCGTAATTTCCTCCAATTTCACCCAATTGTCTATTCTTGTCTGATAACGCCTTTGTGATTTTCCCTGGGATGTTTATCTATGTTAGATGTGGGATGTACAATTAGTTAACTTTATTGTTATTAGTACTAATTCATCTCAATTTTGTGCATGGCATAAATACATTGTGGTTGCTTAAATGAAGATTTAATTTGCTTTGAGCTTCCTGATGAATCTAGCTTGATGGGGGATGTGAAATTGCTTATTGCACTGTAAGGTGTCCCTGAATAATCTGGAAGCTCGCAGCAATCATTTTAATGGAATTGTTTTTCACAGATTACTGAGTTTTAAACTCTGGGCTGCTTGCCTGCTACAGCTGATAGCTATTCTTTCAGATAAGGCTAATGTGTTGTATTTAAATGCAGGGCCATATGGCATATTCGAGTTGCTGCTCAGGACAATAGATGTGGTTGCACCGTGGGAGCAGCTTTTGTTTCTGGTTCCAGGTGGCAGGTGGAACTCCTGTGAACTCTCGAGCTCTTTGTGTACTGAATTTCCTCTATTAGCAGATTAACCTCTTCTGTTTTACAGTATCTTTGGTCATCACGTTCTTTTCTCAGTCTAATTATAAATGAATCCATGCATGTAGACCAAACACTGCTAATTCATTTCTCGTCGATTATATCTGTAGCCGTCTCTTTGCCAAAACTACACATTTGACGCTCATGTCCAGTATTCAATGCTGCTTTTTTTAACTGTTGCTAGAATGTCCATCTCTTGAAAGCCTTGTCCCTTAAATAGATATTGAAAATTTTGCTTGGGCTTTCTACTGCTGCTTCCCTGTACTGGGAATGGGGATAGAGCTGGAAGTTGTGCTGGAAATTCAGCCATGATCTTATTGAATAGGCTTGAGGGCCATTCGGACCTGCTTATGCCTCCCTCTCTTATGTTCTTCTGCTCAGAATTGATGCATTCTGGGGGCACTGGAGGAGAATTTCTCTGTGCTTAGCTCTAATTTTGGTAGTGGATTGGCACAAATCCCAGAGCAACAGCATTGAGGGTTGTTTCTGTCACCTCAGGGTTTCTGCTGTTGTTCTGTGAAATTTTACCCCAGTGCCTTCTGGATGAAATATTAAAACGAGGTACCATCTGCCTGTTTGGATATAAAATATGCCTCCATAACTGAGACATCGATCTTCTTTCTCTTGGAACTTTGGGCCTTGCGAGGTCAAACCATTGACTTGGTTAATCGGTGATAAACATTCACCTCGCTCCATGATTTGTCCAGAAGGCATCAGGTCCCCTGTATAGATCAAGTGATATGGCTATCACTTGGATCTTTGACCCGAACTATGATTTACTCCACAAATTGCCAATTCTTAGATCTAGGATGCTTTTATGTGGTTTTGCATTAGTGCAGAAGAAGGTGCTTGTTATAATGAAGCCATGCAGACATTGCTTTGTCAGTTGGAGGACCCGTTTGCATTGGCTTTTCCCAACCTGTTTTTCCCAATGACCACACTCCAGACATCAGAGTCGCGGCCAAATCTTATGTTATAGTTCCTCAGAAGAATGACCTTATCTTCATTTCAGATGGCAGTGAAGACATCATCAAGGTCAATATAGAGCTTCTTTTGAACACCTTTATTGGAGTCGAGGATCAGTACAAGAGCACTGAAGACAGTGGCATACAAGTTATGGCTGAGTGGCAAATGAAGTGTCTTGAGTATGTTATTCATAAAATTGGGGAGTTCTGGCAGGGCACCCAAGATCCTATTCCAGTGGTAAAACCAAGATTGTAGTCAGCCTTTCCTTTCCCATGGAAGGTGAATCCCCCGGCTTGTTCCTTCAGCTGCCCTCCCGTGTATCTGTGTTCCTTGCTGAAATGCAGAAAAAGCTCTGTCTAGACTTTGCTGGAAAACCCTTGAATCCCACCTCCCATTCCTACTATCGCTTGTCAAACCCCATAAAAATAAAGGTCCGGTAGAATTAAGCAGGCAAGAAACCATTCTGCAAATAATATTTGGAACAAAAAGACTGCAAAGCAACCCAATCCTCTAATTCATGAAACTGTGAATGATTGAGAATTTAATAACCTCAACCCCATAATATATGATCTATGAACTTTAATAAAAAATGCAGACTGCAGTACACCGTTCATTTTTATTCTGCAAATTCAGGATACCTGCACTCTCTCTGCAATGTATTATAATGGTTTATATACTGAACTGTTCATTATTATGTCATAGAACCCCTATGGTACAGAAGGAGACCATGCGACCCATCCAGTCTGCACTGATCCTCTGAAAGAGCCCCCTGCATAGGCCCATGCCCCCACCCTGTCCCTCACCTAACATTTTGGACACCAAGGGGAAATTTAGCATGGGCAATCTACCTAACCTGCACATCTTCGGACTGTGGGAGGAAACAGGAGCACCCGAAGAAAACCCACGCAGACATGGGGAGAATGTACAAACTTCACACAGACTGTCACCCAAGGCCGGAATTGAACCTGGGTCCCTGGCGCTGTGAGGGAGCAATGCTAACCACTTGTCACCCCTTTTAAGCAATCCTTTTATTTTATAATTTATTTTTATTTGAATGATCGTCTATAACTAAATATCTACCTATCTATTATGGGCGGCACAGTAGCACAGTGGTTAGCACAGTTGCGTCACAGCGCCAGGGTCCCAGGTTCGATTCCCGGCTTGGGTCACTGTCTGTGTGGAGTCTGCACGTCCTCCCCGTGTCTGCGTGGGTTTGCTCCGGGTGCTCCGGTTTCCTCCCACAAGTCCTGCAAGACGTGCTTGTTAGGTGAATTGGACATATAAAATTCTCTCTCAGTGCACCTGAACAGGCGCCAAAGTGTGCCGACTGAGGGATTTTCACAGTAACTTCATTGCGGTGTTAATGTAAGCCTACTTGTGACACTAATAAAGAGTATAAGATTATTATTAATTATGGCGTTAAACAGCCTGGCAGCTGGAGCTGATTTTAAGCCCTCCACTTACCACACACTCACCGCAGCTACGAAGATGGCTCACAGAAGATGCTTAGAGGAATATTTAAGGACAAAATCTATCCAGAGCTAAAACAGGAGCTGATTAACTCAGTTGGCTAGGTAGTTTGCATATGGTTCAAAATAATGCCAGCAGCAGGGGTTTGATCACCGTTCTAATTGAGGTAGACTGGGGGTCTGTTCCTCCCCCTGCCCTGCAAGCCATGAGCTGCACACGCCACTAACATCCCACTGTGAACTTAGGGCCACAGGTTGTATAGCTGTCCCCCTAGGCCAACCCCCAGGTGCCCCCTGGCCCCAGCCGACCGATCAGCTGTAAGGGCGTACAACCAGTGCCACCTTGTTGGCTGGGATGAGTGTGTGTGGGGAGTGTAACGTGTATATGCGGCTGCAGCTTGTCAACCTCCCGAGTGTCAATCACTGACCCCGGCGAATCCCACACTGTTTTTCATTGGAATCGATTGTGTTCCACGTGGTGCCGGTGCTAGCCCCTCCACAGTCGCTGAATCGACCCAGGTTCGGGGCCAGTTTGCTGTTGTGAAAGTTCACAAATTCTGCAGTGGCTTCAGAATCCTGCCTGACATTTTTTCACACCTCCTCAGTCTGACTGTCTCCTAATGGATAATGTTTTAATGAGTGAAGGATGATGGCAAGAAGATTTTAAAAAATTCACTTGATGTTTCAGAACCCAAATTTAAAACGCCATGAAGGCATCAGCTGTCATCTGGCTTGTGGTGAGTTTGTTTTCATTAAATGACTAGAATCATTCCATATAATTTTAATGGGTATATTTACTCAGGCACGTTGGGATGTAAATCATAGAACCTACAGTGCAGGAGGAGGCCATTCAGCCCATCGAGTCTGCACCAGCCCCTGGAAAGAGAAGCCTACCTTAGCCGACACCTCCAACCTATCCCCGTAACCCAGTAACCCCTCCCCTTTTTGGACACTAAGAGCAATTTATCAGGGCCAATCCACCTAACCTACACATCTTTGGACTGTGGGAGGAACCCGGAGGAAACCCACGCAGACACGGGGAGAACGTGCAGACTCCGCACAGACAGTGACCCAAGGCGGGAATCGAACCTGGAACCCTGGAGCTGTGAAGCAACTGTGCTAACCACCGTACTACCGTGCCGCCCATAAAATAAACCTGTCGTGGAGCTTTTAATACTCCAGGTTTTATTTTTCTTGAATACCTTTTCCTTTCTCATTTTCCTTGTAACAAACTGCAAAGAAGGCTGGCTGGTTGCTGTCAGTCCAATCTTATTCTGCTGGAATCTCTATATTTATCTCTGATTCCGTGTGATGGAAGGTGCACAATAATTTTAGGAGCCAGATGCAATTTTCCCTTTGTAAATTCAGCTGCAATATTTTTTCTCGGGAAAGTTTTTGTTGAGGTAGGTGAAGTTTATGGTCTCTGGAGTTTTGGTATATTACAGGTTCTATGGTATGTTATTTTCAGTAATGAATAGTGAGCACATAACTCAATTCTGCCATTTCCTCTGCACTCAATACTGCAGGTTGACAAGATCAGAATTTTTCCTTGATAGAGATGGGGTTAGTTCAGGTGAAGAGAATGAGTCAGCCCCTGTCGAAGGACTGAACCAGCCAAGTTAAGATGCGAGTGGGAAGCTCAGCAACCATTCTTTTTTTTTAGGAGCAAGTCAATGATATCATTAGGGCAGCACGGTAGCATGGTGGTTAACATGAATGCTTCAGAGCTCCAGGGTCCCAGGTTCGATTCCCGGTTGGGTCACTGTCTGTGTGGAGTCTGCACGTCCTCCCCGTGTGTGCGTGGGTTTCCTCCGGGTGCTCCGGTTTCCTCCCACAGTCCAAAGATATGCGGGTTAGGTGGATTGGCCATGCTAAATTGCCTGTAGTGTCCTAAAAAGTATGGTTAAGGGGGGGGGGGGGTTGTTGGGTTACGGGTATAGGGTGGATACGTGGGTTTGAGTAGGGTGATCATTGCTCGGCAGAACATCGAGGGCCGAAGGGCCTGTTCTGTGCTGTACTGTTCTATGTTCTATTCAATTCAGCACAACAATGGCCTGAATGGAACCAGTTCGTACTCATTCAAAAATCTCTAATCATCGGCTTGAGTTGGCATATTTGTTGACAAACAGTAATATGGAGCAGGATTCTCTGTCAGCCGAAGCCAGAATCGGAAAACACGATTGGGCGAGGAGTCGGTTTTGACGCTGAAATCGTGGCTGGTTTCACCACAAATCGCAATTCTCCGTTGCCTCGATAGCGGCATCAGTGCATTCCACTCCGCAAATACAGTAAACGCCGTTGGCATATCATTCGCGGGCCCGACCCTATATTCTCCGGGGCCCTCCGCGTTTCCGCCTCCACTGGGGGAAAGTCCTGATGGCAAGGTTCATTTGTACTTTTAAACATCGAGAAACAGGAGCCGTGGCTTATGAGAAAGAGGAGGTAGGACATGGAGAGGCACGACCTTGGGCTGCCAGTCCTAACACTAGCTACGGAGGGGGAGGGGGGGGGGTGAGGGGGGAATGGGCCATGGGGCTGTGGTATTGATGCACGATCTATAACTTTTGAAGCGAGATTGGATGACAATTGAAGGCTTTATTGGACTAGATGTTTCCCCCAGCAGCGCAGGTACAGAATGCAGCAGCTAGGGAGACACAGACTCTTATACTCCCCCTCACTGGGCGGAACCAGCAGGCAGGCTTCACCAATGATCTTACTGTCTCAGGTACCTCCCACACCAATGATCTTACACCATCAACCTAGGTACGGTAATACCTACCTCTACTACTACATTCATCCCATGTTAAAAATAGAGTCCGGCAGGGGTGGTGGTTTCGCGTTATACAGTGGTAGAGGTTATGGTGGCACCCGTCGGTGGTACAGTGTTTTGCCTGATTACATGTCACAACTATTTACAGTATTCATTTACATGCACATATCAAAATGAAGCAATTAGTCGATCGGGGGCCCTGGTCGTCCTCTGTGATCGTCGCAGTTTCGGCAGTGATGTAGGCGCCGGCTCGGGCATCCGTGACTCCGGGAGCGTGACTTTGGCTTCTTCGGTAGCTTCATCACCCCTGGGTGGGATCAGTGGAAGAACCGATCCTCCTAGGAAGGGGGAAGCCGTGGGGTGCGCCGGTGGGAGGGAGGGTGGGGTTGGTGGGGGGGGGGGGGGGGTGTGGGTGGGAATCTAGCGGGCGCAAGGTCCCGTAAGAAGACCGTATCCGGCCGGCCGTCGGGGTACGCCACGTAGGTGTACTGAGGGTTAGCGTGAAGGAGGTGGACCCTCTCGACCAATGGGTCCGACTTGTGCACCCGCACGTGTTTGCGGAGCAGAATGGGTCCAGGAGTTGCCAGCCAGGTTGGGAGCGAGGTCACGGAGGAGGACTTCCTGGGGAAGACAAGGAGACGTTCATGAGGGGTTTCATTGGTTGTGGTACACAGCAGTGATTGGATGGAGTGGAGTGCATCGGGAAGGACCTACTGCCAGCGGGAGACTGGGAGATTTCTGGACCACAGGGTCAGTAGGACAGTCTTCCAGACCGTTCCGTTCTTCATCTCTACCTGTCCATTTCCCCGGGGGTTATAACTGGTCGGCCTGCTCGAGGCAATGCCCTTGCTGAACAGGAATTGACGCAGTTCGCCGCTCATGAAGGAGGAACCCCTATAACTGTGTATGTAGGCGGGAAAACCAAGCAGGGTAAAGATACTGTGGAGGGCTTTTGTGACGGTGGTAGCGGTCATGTTGGGGCAGGGGATGGCGAATGGGAACCGGGAGTACTCGTCAATCACGTTCAGGAAGTACGTGTTGTGGTCGGTGGAGGGGAGGGGCCCTTTGAAGTCCATACTGAGGTGTTCAAAGGGACGGGAAGCCTTTACCAGGTGCGCTTTCTCTGGCCTGTAGAAATGCAGCTTGCACTCCGCGCAGATTTGGCAGTTCCTGGTGGTGGTCCTGACCTCCTCGATGGAGTAGGGCAGGTTACAGGTCTTGATAAAATGGAAGAATTGAGTGACCCCTGGGTGACAGAGGTCCTCATGGAGGGTCCGGAATCGGTCCACTTGTGCGTTGGCACATGTGCTGCTGGATAAAGCATCAGGAGGCTCATTTAGCTTCCCACGATGATACAGGATCTCGTAGTTGTAGGTGGAGAGCTCGATCCTCCACCGTAAGATCTTATCGTTCTTTATCTTGCCCCGCTGTATATTATCGAATATGAAAACTATCGACCATTGGTCAGTGAGGAGCGTGAATCTCCTGCCGGCCAGGTAATACCTCCAGTGCCGCACAGCTTCTACTATGGCCTGGGCCTCCTTTTCAACGAAGGAATGGCGGATTTCTGAAGCGTGGAGGGTGCGTGAGAAGGCTGCCACGGGTCTGCCCGCTTGGTTGAGGGTGGCCGACAGAGCTACATCGGACACGTCGCTCTCGACTTGGAAGGGAAGGGATTCATCGATTGCGTGCATCGTGGCCTTTGCAATGTCCGCTTTGATGCAGCTGTAGGCCTGGCGGGCCTCTGCCGACAGGGGAAAAACCGTGGATTGGATTAGTGGGCGGGCGTTGTCCGCATAATTGGGGACCCACTGGGCGTAATATGAAAAAAGTCCCAGGCAGCGTTTCAGGGCCTTGGAGGAGTGGGGGAGGGGAAACTCCATGAGGGGGTGCATGCGTTCGGGATCTGGGCCTATGACTCCATCATGCACTACATAGCCGAGGATGGCTAGATGGTCGGTGCTGAACACACATTTGCCCTTGTTGTAGGTTAAGTTAAGGATTTTTGCGGTATGGAGGAATTTTCGGAGGTTGGTGTCATGGTCCTGCTGGTCATGGCTGCAGCTGGAGACGTTGATGAGGTACGAAAACGTGGCCCGCAAACCGTACCGGTCAACCATTCGTCCATCCCCCGTTGGAAGACCGAGACTCCATTTGTGACACCGAAGAGAACCCTAAGGAAGTGGTAGAGCCGCCCATCTGCTTTGAATGCAGTGTACTTGCGGTCGTCGGGGCGGATGGGGAGCTGGTGGTAGGCGGATTTGAGGTCCACCGTGGAAAAGACCTTGTATTGTGCAATCTGATTGACCAAATCAGATATGCGGGGGAGAGGGTACGCGTCGAGCTGCGTATACCTGTTAATGGTCTGACTGTAATCGCTGACCATCCTGTGCTTCTCTCCGGTCTTTACAACTACTACTTGAGCTCTCCAGGGGCTGTTGCTAGCCTCGATAATACCTTCTTTCAGTAACCGCTGGACTTCCGACCTAATGAAGGTCGGGTCCTGGGCACTGTACCGTCTGCTCCTGGTGGCGATGGGTTTGCAATCCGGGGTGAGGTTTGCAAAAAGGGAAGGCGGCTCAACCTTGAGGGTCGCGAGGCTGCAGACAGTGAGGGGGGTATAGGGCCGCCGAATTTAAAGGTTTATCTCTGGAGATTGCATTGTAAGTCCAATCCCAGGAGCGTGGCAGCACAGAGGTGAGGGAGGACACAGTCAGAATTTTTAAAATTCTGTTCCCTGGACCATGAGGTTAGCTACACAGAACCTTTTGATCTCTACAGAGTGAGACCCGTAGGCCAGGGAGATTCTTTGATTAACTGGATGTTTGGGAAGAGAACAGCGCCATACCACGTTGGGGTGTATGAAGCTCTCTGTGCTCCCAGAGTCGATCAGGCAGGATGTTTTATGTCCGTTGATGAGCACAGTCATCGTCGCGGTTGAGAGAGCGTTCGGGGCCGAGAGTGGTCCAGGGTCACCGAGGCAAGTCGTGGTAGAAGGTGAAGATTTTCCTCGGGCGTTGTTCGGTCATCCGAATCGGGGTCCTGAGACTCCAGCCAAGATGGCGGCGCCCACGGGTCACACATGGCTGAGGGTGGGCAAGATGGTGGCGCCCACGCATTGCACGTGGTCCCTGGAGAACGCCTGATGAGCGTGTAGATCTCTGGGCTCACCCTCGAGTGGAGAACTTGCAGTTTCTGGTCCTCCGTGGGTGTAGTCGTGGCCGTCCTGAGGTACCCATTGAAGCACGCCAGCCAGTGTTTGAAGGTTGCCGCTGAGTTTGCCGCGTGGGAGCTAGGTTGCAGACACACCGGCTTGATGCGGAGCTCCATTCTTCAAAATCTAGTGCAATAAATTGATGCACGATCAATAACTCTCGAAGCGAGATTGGAGTGCAATTGCAGGCTTTATTGATCTAGATGTTTCCCCCAGCAGCGCAGGTACCGAATGCAGCAGCTAGGGAGACACAGTCTCTTATACTCCGCCTTCCTGGGCGGAACCAGCAGGCAGGCTTCACCAATGATCTTACTGTCTCAGGTACCTCCTACACCAATGATCTTACAGCATCAACCTAGGTACCGTAATACCTCTAATACCGACTGTCACAGGTGCCCAGGCAAGGACTGCCATTTCCGCGTTCTGTAAGGCTTGCTGTGCACCCCACCACTCACCTTGGCCCTGGTTCTGCAGAGTGCCAGCAGTCATATGAATAATTCTCTGTAATGCTCTGCTTATCGTTACCCAGGTTGCTACACCTTGTAGAGATCGTTCACAAAAAAAAATTACACCATGAATTTCTCCTCAACTGATTCCCTCTGGAAATGAAATAAAATCAGAAAATGTGGAATTACTCAGCAGGTCGGGCAGCATCTGTGGCGGGAAAGAGAGTTAACCTCCCAGGTCCTGATCCGATGACGATGGCCAAATAAGGCAACACCGGACTTTTTAAGGTCCAGTGTCTCCCTTGGTGAAAGTCATTGTTGATATGAAAGGCAGAGTAATTGTACAGCCTGACATTAATCAATCCGGTTCCATCACCATGGTAACAATACAAGCCGTTCCTGCATTCATACCTCCCACAACAACAGTCCTTAGCTTCCGTTCCACGATACCATCAGGACGTCTGGTTTGAATCCAGTGGACATAGTCCAGCCCCAATATTTCTTTGTTCAAAGAATGAAAGTTCACTGTACAAAACAAAGGTCTTTTCGGATTTAGAAGGTTAATTTGATTTTTGATTCACAGCGGTTCACACTGGGACCTCCGTGGCCATTAATTTACCAGATGACAATTCTTCTTGATTAGTTTCAGCAGTATATTGCAGAAGTGGCCCAATTTCACAGCAATATAAATCTCCCAGCTCCTCAACCATGGCTTTTTCATTACTTTACCTAATGAAATGATACCTGCAGACAAACTAGTCTGGAGAGAGATTTGTTTTTTTTTGCAGTATACATGAGATTGAACTAACCTTCAAATTTGCAGCCTTTCGTTTAAAACTGATTATTTTAAAAATCAAACCATATATTGTTAATAGTACAAGAAACATGTTTTATCAGTTCTTTATTAAATGCTTAGTGCTGTTATTCCGGTGCAAAAACTCATCAGATAATGGTCTTTGCATCTGTAATTTTAAAACCGACACTCTACAAAGTGGGTAACCCATTATAACTCCATCATATTGACGATGCAGATTCAAATGCAGCTACACTGTATTTTCCCACTCACCTGTAAGCTGACTTTGCTTCTCCAGCTTCAGATGGTACAGGGACAGAGATTCTAAGCTATTAACTCAAGGCCTCTATTCTGTCTGAAGATTGAAATGGTAGATTGGATTGGTTGAACCACAAGCTATAAAACATTAAAACATCTGTCCTCAAAAAGTTGGCGTCTCAAAATAAAAATTTGAATTAAGAATGAGAATTTACAGTGCAGAAGGAGACCATTCAGTCCATCGAGTCTGCACCAGCCCTTGGAAAGAGCACCCTACCTAAGCCCACGCCCCCACCCTATCCCCGTAACCCAGTAACCCCATCCAACCTCTTTCGGACACTCAGGGCAATTTAGCATGGCCAATCCACCTTACTTGCACATCTTTGGACTGTGGGAGGAAACCGGAGCACCCGGAGGAAACCCACGCAGACATGGGGAGAATCGGCAAACTCTGCACAGTCAGTGATCCAGCGGGGAATCGAACCTGGGACCCTGGAGCTGTGAAGCAACTGTGCGAACAACTGTGCCCCCCAAATTGTAAAAGCAGCCCTGAATAAAGAACCACGGCTTTAAGGTCACTACTTCAGGGTAATAGGATCAAGTTTCATAGATTATCATAGAATTTACAGTTCAGAAGGAGGCCATTCGGCCCATCGAGTCTGCACCGGCTCCTGGAAAGAGCACCCTGCCCAAGGTCACACCTCCACCCTATCCCCATAACCCAGTAACCCCACCCAACACTAAGGGCAATTTTGGACACTAAGGGCAATTTATCATGGCCAATCCACCTAACCTGCACATCTTTGGACTGTGGGAGGAAACCGGAGCACCCGGAGGAAACCCATGCAGACACGGGGTGAATGTGCAGACTCCGCACAAACAGTGACCCAAGCCGGAATCGAACCTGGGACCCTGGAGCTGTGAAACAATTGTGCTATCTACAATGCTACCATGCTGCCCCACAATTCCTTGGGCTAGATTCTCTGTTTGGGAGACAGCATCGCTTCAGGTTTGGGTTGGTGCTGGGAGCGGTATCCAGAAGCGATTCACTCTCACTCGCTTGCCATGCAGATTTATGCATGGTGGGGAGCGCAAGGGATTTAATTCCGAATCCCGCAATTGGGGGACGGGCAGAGAGCAAGGCCCAGTGGCTAGCCCCCCCCTCCCCCCTCCCCCCCCCCCGCCCCCCCCCGCCCTCCCCCCCGCCCCCCCCTCCCCCCTCCCCCCCCCGCCCCCCTCCCCCCCCCCCCCCCCCGTTTCCCCAAAACACAAATTCTGCCACACCCATGCTGACAAGGAGGGGCCTTTTTCCCATAGATTATTCCCCCTATCCCCCCAACAGCACGCCGCATGAGGATGCCCGACACCCTCCCCATTGAGCCCATCAGTGACCACACGCATCAGACACCCCCGCCAGAGACCCCCTCCCACCAGAAACCACCCCCAGAGACCCCCCACCAGAGACCCCCCACCAGAGACCCCCCACCAGAGACCCCGCACCAGAAACACCCTCAACAGAGACACCCCACCAGAGACACCCCCACCTGAGACACCCCCACCAGAGACACCCCCGCCAGAGACCCCCCGCCAGAGACGCCCCCGCCAGAGACGCCCCCACCAGAGACCCCCACCAGAGACCCCCCACCAGATCCCCCGACACCAGACCCCCCCACCAGACCCCCCCACCAGACCCCCCCCCACCAGAGACCTCCCCACCAGAGACACCCTCCACCAGAGACCCCCCCACTAAAGACCCACCCTCCCACCATAGACCCCAATCAACCATTGTGTATTTATTGTATGGCCTATGTTTTTCACGTATGAAACGATTGCCTGCACTGTACACAGAACAATACTTTTCACTGTACATCGGTACACATGAAAAATCTAAATCTAATGTGGCACATCAAAACACACCCCTCCATTGGTTTGCAAATGGAGTCAACAACATGAAATCCTGAACTCATACTTACAGAATTGACGTTGACATATTGAAAGAATAGCCAACGTTTTCTTGCTCATCGCATCTGGAAAACACTCCTACTCTCCACGCGCTCTTTGTAACTTGGACACTACTAGGATCAAAACTGAGAATTAATTGTTGAACCTCTTTCCCTGTAGGGTAATGGACATCATAGGGCAGCACGGTGGCACAGTGGTTAGCACTGCTGCCTCACAGCTCCAGGGACCCGGGTTCAATTCTAGCCTTGGGTGACTGTCTGTTTGGAGTTTGCACGTTCTCCCCGTGACTGTGTGGGTTTCCTCCGGGTGCTCCGGAGCTTCCTCCCACAGTCCAAAGATGTGCAGGTTAGGTGAATTGGTCATGCTGAATTGCCCATAATGTACAAAAGATTAGGTGGAGTTATGGGGTTACAGGGATGGGGTGTGGGGGGGGGGGGGAGTGGGACTTGGTAGGATGCTCGTTCAGAGGGTCAGCATAGACTCAATGGGCCGAATGGCCTCCTTCTGCACTGTAGGGATTATATGATTACAAAAGACTTTTGAAAATAGACATTGACATAGACAATTTGAGGTGAGTTTATTGCTGGAACTGCTCAGTTTTATTTCATATTGTGTGTGTTACTCTGACTCAGTCACTTATGAACCACTCCGGGAGAACTCGTCTAGACATTTGCATTGTTGCAAAAAGTCAAAGATATTGTAATTATACATTATGGATGTTATTCATGTCATTTGTAGGAAAAATAAAACCACTAAATGAGTTATCAAGACTTTTTGGGAAATCAAATTTGTATTATGCCAATGACATTAAAAGATTTTATGTCATCGCAATTCACATTATCAGTACTTTCTAATTCCGTGAGGGACATCAAAAATGTAATATTGCACAAGCTGCTGATCTTTGTCATTCAAAATGGGAAAAATGCCACATTTACAATAATAAGAAAATTAGCACAGTCGCTGAGCTCTGAGGAAACGTGTTACAATAAATTTTGTTTGCATCTAATATTGAAAGCAGGGATAGTCTTGGGAGATTTATTTAAAAGTTAATTCACGGGATGTGGGCATCGCTGGTTCGGCCAGCATTTATTGCCCATCCCTTGTTGCCCTTCAGAAGGTGGTGGTGAGCTGTCTTCTTGAACCGCTGCAGTTCCTGAGGTGTAGGTACACCCACAGTGCTGTTAGGGATGGAGTTCCAGGATTTTGACCCAGCGACAGTGGAGGAACGGCGATATATTTCCAGTTTGGGGCGGTGAGTGACTTATAGGGGACCTCCAGGTTTGGGGGGGGGGGGGGAGTGAGGGTGCGGGGTTCCAGGTATCTGCTGCTCTTGTCCTTCTAGATGGTAGTGGTTTTGGAAGGTGCTGTCTAGGAAAACTTGGTGAGTCACTGCAGTTCATCTTGTAGGTGGTACACACGGCTGCCACTGTTCGTTGGTGGTGGAGGGATTGAATGTTTGTGGATGGAGCAATCAATCAGGCTGCTTTGTCCTGAATGGTGTCCAGCTTCTTGAGTGTTGTTGGTTCTGCACTCACCAGGCAAGTGGAGAGTATTCCATCACACTCTTGACTCGTGCCTTATAGATGGTGGACAGGCTTTGGGGTGTCAGGAGGTGAGCTACTCGCCATAGGATTCCTAGCCTTTGACCTGCGCTGGTAGCTACAGTAATAATGTGGCTAGTCCAGTTCAGTTTCTGATCAATGGTAACACCCAGGATGTCGATTGTGGGGGATTCAGCAATGGTAATGCCATTGAATGTCAAGGGGCAGTGGTTAGATCCTCTCTTGTAGGAGATGGTCATTGCCTGGCACTTGTGTGGCGTGAATGTAACTTGCCACTTGTCAGCCCAAGCCTGGATATTGTCCCGTTCTTGCTGCATTTAGACATGGACTGTTTCACTATCTGAGGAGTCGCGAATGGTACACAGGAAAGTAGGAATTAGGAGCAGAAGTAGGTCCTTCCTGCTCAGCCATTCATGCAGATCATGATGGATCTTTTCCTGGTCTCAAATCCAAGGGGAAAGCCTGGGGAAAGCGTGCAGTATAATCAAAGACCCCTCCCACCCGGCTTACTCACTCTTCCAACTTCTTCCATTGGGCAGGAGATACAGAAGTCTGAGAACACGCACGAACAGACTCAAAAACAGCTTCTTCCCCACTGTCACCAGACTCCTAAATGACCCTCTTATGGACTGACCTCATTAACACTACACCCCTGTATGCTTCATCCGATGCCGGTGCTTGTGTAGTTACATTGTGTACCTTGTGATGCCCTATTATGTATTTTCTTTTATTCCCTTTTCTTCCCATGTACTTAATGATCTGTTGAGCTGCTTGCGGAAAAATACTTTTCACTGTACCTTGGTACACGTGCCAATAAACAAATTCAATCCAAATCTACCTCTCCACCTGTTCTCCATATCCCATTAACCTGTTTTTTTGAATTAGAAATATATCTATCTCCCTCTTGAAACCATTTAATCATTCAGACTCCATCGCATTTGGGGCAGCAAGTTCCACAAATTCATCATCCTCTACGAGAAATAGTTCCTCCTCCTCTCAGTTTTAAATCGACTGCCTCTCAACTTAGATTGTCCCACAAGGGGCAACATTTGGTCTACGCTTAGGTTATCAATCCCTTTTTGTATTTTATATACTTTGATCTGATCCTCTCTCATTCTTCTAAACCCCAGCGTATAAGCCCAAACTGTTTAATCTCTCCACATATGTCAATCCTTTCATTGCCGGAATCAATTCGGTGAACCTCCTCTGAACTGCCTCCAATGCCACCACATCCTTCCTCAAGTAAGGAGGCCAAAACTGGAAACAATACTCCAGATGTGGTCTCAATAACACCCTATACAATTGCACCAACCCCTCTCTAGTGCTGAACATTGTGTAATCATCTTGAATATCCTCACTTCTGACTTTTTGATGGAAGGGAGGTCATTGATGAAGCAGTTGAAGATGGGTGGGCCTAGGACATTACTCTGAGGAACTCCTGCAATGATGTCCTGGAGCTGAGATGATTGACTTCCAACCACCACAACCATCTTACTTTGTGCCTGGTCTGATTCCAACCAGCGGAGAATTTTCTCCCCCGAATCCCAGTGACTCCAGTTTTGCTCAGATTCCTTGACGCCACACTCGGTCAAATGCTGCCTGATGTCAAGGGCAGTCACACTCACCTCACCTCCAGCATTCAGCACTTTTCTCCACCTTTGAACCAAGGCTGTAATGAGTTTAGGAGCTGAATCACCCAAACTGAGCGTCCGTAAGCAGGTTATTGCTGAGTAAGCGCTGCTTGATAGCACTGCTAATGAGTCCTTCCATCACTTTGCTGATGGTGGAGAGTAGACTGATTGGGCGGTAATTGGCTGGGTTGGATTTGTCCTGTTGCTTGTGTACAGGACACACCTGGGCAACTTTCCACATTGCCAGGTAGATGCCAGTGTTGTAGCTGTACTGGAACAGCTAGGCTAGGGATTCGGCAGGTTGTGGAGCACAAATTATCAGTACTATTGCTGGAATATTGTCAGGGCCCATAGCCTTTGCAGTATCTACTGCCTTCAGCCATTTCCAGATATCATGTGGAGTGAATCGTAGTGAGTGAAGATTGACATCTGTGATGCTGGGGGCTTCCGGAGGAGACCTGGACTGATCATCCATTCGGCATTTCTGCTGAAAATTATTCCGAATGCTTCATCGTTGCCTTTTGCACAGATGTGCTGGAGTCCTCCATCATTGCGGATGGGGATATTAGTGGAGCCTCCTCCTCCAGTGAATTGTTTAATTATCCTCCACCATTCACGGCGGGATGTGGCAGGACTGCAGAGCTTAGATTTTTTAAAAACAATAATCTTTATTGTCACAAGTAGGCTTACATTAACACTGCAATGAAGTTACTGTGAAAATCCCCAAGTTACCACACTCTGGCGCCTGCTCGGGTACACAGAGGGCGAATTCAGAATGTTCAATTCACCTAACAAGCACGTCTTTCGGGACTTGTGGGAGGAAACCGGAGCACCCGGAGGAAACCCACGCAGACACGGGGAGAACGTGCAGACACCACACAGACAGTAACCCAAGCCGGGAATCAAACCTGGGACCATGGTGCTGTGAAGCAACGGTGCTACATACTGTGCTACCATGCTGCCCATCTGATGTGTTTGTTGTAGAATCGCGTAGCTCTGCTGTTTGGCACGCAAACCAGGGAGGTCAGCAGCGTGGGTTAAATTCCCTTATCAGCTGAGGTTATTCACAAAGTCCCTTCTCAACTTTGCCCCTCACCTGAGTTGTGGTGACCCTCAGGTTAAATCAACACAAATCTGTTCTCCCCCTCAAAGTGGAAAGCAGCCTATGGTAACTTTACCTTTACCGTATGTGTTTGGCATACAAGTGGTACTGTGCTGTATCTTCACCAGGTTCGCAGCTCATTTTTAGGTATGCCTGGTGTTACTTCGGACATGCTCTCCTGCATCTTCATTAAACCAGGGTTGATCCCCTGGCTTGGTGGTAATGGTAGCGTGAAGATATGCCAGACCATGAGGTTGCAGATTGTGGTTGAGTATAATTCTTCTGCTGCTGAAGGCCCACAGTGCCTCATGGATGCCCATTCTTGAGTTGTTAGATCTGTTCTAAGTCTATCATTTGGCACCGTGGTAGTGCCACACAACACGATGGAGGGTATCCTTAATGTGAAGATGGAACTTTGTCTCCACCAGGACTCTGTGGTGGTCACTTCTACCGATACAGTCATGGACAGAGGCACCTGCAGCAGGCAGGTTGGTGAGGATGAGGTCAAGTTTGTTTTTCCATCTTGTTGGTTCCCTCACCACCAACTGCAGTCCCAGGTATGTCCTTTAGGACCTGGCCAGTTCTGTCTGTTGCTTGACTGGTCTGTGAGAAAGCTCTCCCCACTTTGGCACAGATGTTAGTCAGGAGGACTTTGCAGGGTCGACAGGTCTATCTGGTTTCATTCCTTTGCCGTTTATGGTGTCTGGGTCGATGCTGGGTGGTCGATCTGGTTTCATTCCTTTTTTTGTGTTTTTGTAGCAGTCGAATACAATTGGGCGGCTTGCTAGGCCACTTCAGAAGGCATTTAAGAGTCAACTTCATTGCTGTGGGTCTGGAGTCACATGTAGGCCAGACCAGATAAGGATGGCAGATTTCCATCCATGAAGGACATGAGTGAGCCTGATGGGTTACAACAATTGATGATGGTTATCATTCGACTTTTAATTCCATATTTTTAAAAATTGAGTTTAAATACCATCACCTTGCCATGGTGGGATTTGAGCCCAGCTTCCCAGATCATCATCCTGGTTTTCTAGATTACTAGCCCAGCAACAATACCACTTTGCCACCGCCTCCCCTGGCAATATAGGCATCTGTTTACAAAAATTGTTAGGTTATAAATGTAAATAATCTTTATTGTCACAAGTAGGCTTACATTAATGCTGCAATGAAGTTACTGTGAAAAGCCCCTAGTCGCCACATTCCGGCGCCTGTTCAGGTACACAGAGGGAGAATTCAGAATTCTCAGCTGGTACGGGAATTGAACTCGTGCTGCTGGCCTTGATCTGCATCACAAACCAGGGGCGAAATTCTCCGACCCCACGCAGGGTCGGAGAATCGGCCGGCGGCGGCGTTATTCCCGCTCCCGCCGGGTTTTGAATTCTCCTAGCGGCCAAAAACCGGCGTTGTGCAAATCCCGCCGGCAGCCTCTGAGAACAGCTGGCGCCGGCGGGATTTCATTTAATTTTTACTGTCAACAAATCTCCGGCCCGAATGGGCCGAAGTCCCGCCGCCGTGGCCACGGGTCATGTCGGCGAAAATCACAGTAGGTTTCTAACGGCGTCAACCCCAAACAAGGCATGGTGCGTGCACAATGGGGAGATCTGTAAAAACCAGAGACTTCCATCCATGCAAACATTAGGTATAGGGTCTGAAAAATAAAACAGTCCCATCCTTGTTTGGCAATAATAAGCTAGATAGAGGAGCAATTTGAAATTGAAAAGAACAAAAAGTTAACATTTTTCTGCTGATTCTTTAAAGTTTACAATATCCCCTCAAATATTTTGCCAACTGATGCAGATAAAAACTAAAAGAACCCATTTCCGCTGGTAAAGCCAATAGCAAAATAATGATCGGAGCTGAACCAGAAATCACACTATAATGATGTAAACATCTGAACATCTGCAGTCACCTGGAATCATTTTAATTATCTGTTATTTAAGGCATATAATGAACCAGCTGTCTGCAATAGTCTTGTTATTTTTCTTTCGTTATCTGCTCCTTGAAATTGAGGTTGTCATGAGGACTGAAACTGTTCACAAACATTGCAACCTGTGTCTTTCTCGGCTACTTTTGGTATGGGTTGGATTCAAAGACGGAAGGTCCCTGAGGTCAGGTGGGTTTCCCTAACTTTTCCAGCTTAGAACTGTTACGACACCCTGGGCCAGCGCGTGGTCACTCCTGACCTGGAGTCACAACACGGTTGAAATGAACTTTCATGCACTACCATGTCTCCCTCATTCTCACACACACTCCTATCTCTCTCTCTCTCTCGCACACTCACACACACACATACCTATCTCTCACACACACACTCCTATCTCTCTCTCACACTCACACACACACTCCTATCTCTCTCACACACACACTCCTATCTCTCTCTCTCACACACACTCCTATCTCTCTCTCTCGCACACACACACACACATGCCTATCTCTCACACACACACTCCTATCTCTCTCTCACACTCACACACACACTCCTATCTCTCTCTCTCTCACACTCACACACACACACGCCTATCTCTCACACACACACTCCTATCTCTCTCTCACACTCACACACACACTCCCATCTCTCTCACACACACACACTCCCATCTCTCTCACACACACACACTCCTATCTCTCTCACACTCACACTCCTATCTCTCTCACACACACACACTCCTATCTCTCTCTCTCACACACACTCCTATCTCTCTCTCTCACACACACTCCCATCTCTCTCACACACTCCTATCTCTCTCTGTCACACACACTCCTATCTCTCTCACGCACACACACCTATCTATCTCTCACACTCCTATCTTTCTCTCACACTCCTATCTTTCTCACACACTCCTATCTCTCTCACACGCACACTCCTATCTGTCACTCACACACTCGCAATCTCACCTTTCTCTCTCACGCACAAACCTACACGCTCCCACCTTTCTCTCCCTCACATACAAAAACATACATGCACGTTCACACATCTCTTTGTCTCTCTCACACACACATTTACACTCCCATCTTTCCCTCTCTCACACACAAACACATACATATAGACCCATCTTTTACACACACTCACCTCTCACACACACTCACCTCCCACACACTCATCTCACTCTCTCACACACACGCACACTCATCTCTCTCTCACACGCACACACACACTCATCTCACTCTCACACGCAAACGTACACACTCATCTCACTCTCTCACACACACACGCACACTCTCATCTCACTCTCTGACACGCACACACTCATCTCACTCTCTGACACACACACACATACTCACCTCTCTCAACATTGCTCGATTGCTGTTTCCCCTTCATCATTCCGTGACCACCTCCCCTCTCCTCCTAGGCTATGTCCTCTCCCACCATTCAAGATCACTGCCTACTTTACTCCACTGCCTACTTTACTCCACTGCCTACTTTACTCCACTGCCTACTTTACTCCGCTGCCTGTCCCGCTGTCTGAACGCTTTCACTCTCACCTTTGCCTGGATATAAAATATTGATTTTGCCATTATTTCCAGCTCATCCAATCAGAGGCTGGCTTCTCAGTGCCTTGGCTGTTGATAGGCTCGGCCTATCAGTTGCCATCATAGTGTGAAAACTGTCTTCGATTGGACAAGCTAGACGGACAGCATTTTCAAATTTAAAACAGCCGGGTCTACCATGCACCCTTGGATCTCTCCTATGGACCCCCAGGGTTCCATGTCACACAGTTTGTGAAACACTGCCCTCAGTTATAGGACATAGGATTTAGGAACAGGAGTAGGCCATTCAGCCCTTCAAGCCTGCTCCATTCAGTAAGTCTATACTTACCAGCTCCACTTTGCCATCCTCCCCATAACCTTTAATCCCCCTTTTGTGAGGGCCACGAAGAATCCAGCACGAGTTTTCAGGATACAAAGAAATAACATTTATTTACAGTAACATATATACAACAGCAGCAGCAACTTCCCTTGCTGCCCACTCCTCTCTCTCCCTGGTTCCAAACTGGCCAGCTCTATTTATGCAGGGAGTCTGCTAATGATTTCTCTCTCTCCCCCCCCATTGGGGAAGCTCATACTCCCACAGGATTGTGGGATTGTCATTAGTCCCCAGCCAATGGTAAGCAGGCAGGTTATAACATCCCCCATGTCTATCAGAAATCTGTCCAACTCAACCTCTGGTGGTGGCCATGGAATGAATGGTTGCCCATTTGATGGCTCCCACTCAAGCAATAATTTATTTTTTTTGGTCTTTCTCCTACTTGAAGGGCATTGTATTTGAGGGCGAAAGGTACAGGAGTGCGTGGGGAAGGTAACACTCCTCTAGCATGGTTGGTGGATGGACCCCCGGACTAGGAGGGAGGGAGAAGGTGGAGGATCTGGATAATCGCTCCAGGAGGCAAAATGTCAGGATTTCCGGGATACTTGAAGGCATTGAAGGGGCAGAGGCTGTGGTGTATGTAGGAAGGATGCTGGAGAAATTGGTGGGGGAGGGGGGGCCTCTGATTGGCCCCTGGAGGTGGACGAGTGCACAGGGCGCTGAGGAGGAGGCCATGGGCGGGCGGGCCACCGAGGGCATCCGGTTGCATGGCTTTCTGGACAAAGAGAAGATCCTTCTATGGGCGAGGCAGACCAGGAAATGTACCGAGGAAGGGAATTAACTGCAGGTGTACCAAGACCTGGGTGCGGAGCTGGCGAAGAGGAGGGTTGGGTATAATCGGGTTAAGGCTGTCCTCTTCAAAAAGAGGGTGAAGTTTTGGGTATTGTACCCAGACAGCCTTCGGGTGACTTTGCAGAAGCGAGAGCTCTATTTTTACACGCCAGAGGAGGTGATGGATTTTATGAGGGGCGATGGACTGGGAGGAGTCTGAGGACATTGAACTTTGGAGGAGTTTTCTGTGTTTTCTAAAGTGGTTGGTGGTGGGTATTCTGGGCCAGGTCTTGGCGGGGAGCAGTGATGGTGACTGCGCCGTTTGTTACTCTTTAGGGTTTGACGGCTGGGTTGGTTGAGGGGGAGAGGGAAACCGGAGGGAGGAAGGGTAGTCGGAGCCTTGGGCGGTGGCCACCATGCTAGCTGGGCGGGCTAGTTAATGGGAGTGGGGTGGGGGTTGCCAGGAGGAAGGTGTATGTGGGGAGGGGAGGGTTGATTGGTTCTTTGTTTGAGAGTGGAGTAGGAGGGGGGAGGGATGCTGACATGGGTGTGGTTGGTGTGTCGCAGTTGGGAAGAGATTGATGACAGTAGAAATCCGAGGGTGGGCCTGGAATGTCGCAGGGGCTGGCTCAAAAAGGGGTACGGCTGATCGGAAGGTGAGAGGCCGGGGTGCAGAGCTGGGCTGAGAAGTGGCAGATGGAATTCAATCTAGATAAATGTGAAGTGATTCATTTTGGAAGGTCGAATTTGAATGCTGAATACAGTGTTAAAGACATGATTCTAGAAAGTGTAGATGAACAGAGGGATCTTGGGGTCCACGTACCTAAATCCCTTAAAGTTGCCACCCAGGTTGATAGGGTTGGTAAGAAGGCATATGGTGTGTTGGCTTTGATTAACAGGGGGATTGAGTTTAAGAGCTGCGAGGTTTTGCTGCAGCTTTGTAGAGCCCTGGTTAGACCACACTTGGGATATTGTGTCTAGTTCTGGACGCCTCATTATAGGAAGGATGTGGATGCTTTGGAAATGGTGCCGAGGAGAATTACCAGGATGCTGCCTGGACTGGAGGGCATGTCTTATGAAGAAACGTTGAGGGAGCTAGGGCTTTTCTCACTGGAGCGAAGAAGGAAGTGAGGTGACTTGATGGAGTTGTACAAGGTGACGAGAGGCGTGGATAGAGTGGATAGCCAGAGACTTTTAGCTTGGAAATGGCTGTCATGAGGGGACATAATTTTAAGGTGATTGGAGGAAGGTATCGGGGAGATGTCAGAGGTCAGTTCTTTACACATCGAGTGGTGGGTGTGTGGAATGCACTGCCACCAGAGGTGGTGGAGTCAGAATTATTAGGGACGTTTAAGCGACTCTTGGACAGGCACATGGACAGCAGCAAATTGAAGGGATGTAGGTTAGGTTGATCTTAGATTAAAATAAGTGGTCGGCACAACAACGTGGCCCGAAGTGCTGTGCTGTTCTATGTTCTATAGGGCTCATGTGAAGGTGGCAAGGATGAGTAGGTTCTTTGCGGAGTGGAGGATAGGGGTGGGCGGTGTGCGGGATGGGGGGCGCAAATCACGTCCACATGTTTCGAGCGTGTCCGAGTTTTAGGGCATTCTGGCAGGGGCTCTCGAACATGGTGTCCGAGGTGCTGGGTGTGGGGTGGATCCGAGTCCAGAGGTGGCGATATTCGGAGAGTCGGAAGATCCGGGAGTCCAGGGAGTGAGAGAGGCAGATGCCTTTGCCTCCCTATTAGCCTGAAGATGAATTTGCTAGGGTGGTGGGACTTGGAGCCGCTGACGGTGACGGTGAGGGTGAGGGTGAGTGACCTGGCAGCATTCAGGGGCTGGAGAAGGTCAAGTTCGCTTTGAGGGTGTCGGCAGAGGGGTTCACCTGGAGATGAAAACCATTTATTGATTTCTTTAAATAACTATGAAATAACTGAGCATTTGGAAAGCCAGGGCAAGATCGGTCGAAGTCAGCATGGATTCATTAAAGGGAAATCATGCTTGACAAATCTTCTGACATTTTTTGAGGACGTAACCAGTAGAGTTGACAAGGGTAAACCAGTGGATGTTGTGTATCTGGACTTTCAAAAGGCTTTTGAAAAGGTCCCACACAGGAGATTAGTGAGCAAAATTAAAGCTCATGGTATTGGAGTAATGTATTGGCGTGGGTAGAGAACTGGTTGGCAGACAGGAAGCAGAGTGAGAATAAATGGGTCCTTTTCAGAGTAGCAGACAATAGCTAGTGGGGTACCGCAGGGTTCAGTGCTGGGACCCCAGCTGTGCACAATATACATAAATGATTTGGATGAAGGAATTGCATGCAATATCTCCAAATTTGCAGACAACACTAAGCTGGGTGGCAGTGTGTGCTGTGAGCAGGATGCAAAGAGGCTGCAGGGTGACTTGGACAGGTTGGTTGAGTGCGCAAATACTTAGCAAATGCTATATAATGTGGGTAAATGTGAGGTTACCACTTTGGTGGCAAAAACAGGAAGGCAGATTATCTGAATGGCGGCAGTTTATGAAAAGGGGAAGTGCAACGAGACCTAGGTGTCATGGTGGAACTGTCGCTGTAAGTTGGCATGCAGGAACATCAGGCTGTTGCTCGTTCTGGGTGAGTGTGCTTTACACTCGATTTGGCTCTGTTTCATTCCTTAGCTCTAGAGTCGCCAGGTATCCTTAAGATACCGCCACAAGTTTCAAGTTCAAGTTCAGACCAATAACTCCATACACCAGTTAGTAAGTTCAAACAAGACACGTTTATTATAATACAGTTATCTACTAATTATGCATATAAAACTACAAGACTAGGCTAATCCTACCACTAATAGGCCAAATACTTATCTGGATAAGGGAACTGCCGGATCAGGGAACAACGGCCTCTAGCCTTGTCCTGGATCCGTAGGCTTCCAGTCGGTGTGGACGAAAGGAGTCAGGAGTGTCTACTCTCGTAGCATGTGTTGTGTGACACTTACTTGATGGCGGCTGCTGACCAAGCCTCCTCTTCTCAAGGTCTTCTGCTGCAACGGTGGACAAGGAGAGCGCTGGCTAAGAGGAGCTGGTCAAGAGAGCGAGCTGGGGTCGGGGTCTCTGTCTTATACCTCTCACAGGGTCTCGCGCCCACCTGGGCGGACCCTCTATACACTCGCAATCGACTGGGTCTCTTCCCAATCGATTGATTTGAATTTCCCCAATAACGGGGCAGTCCCTCGATCACTGGGCGGTTCTTGGGGCTTATTGTTTTGGACTTTTCTTGGTGCCGAGAAGTCTGGCCTTCTATTCAATGTAGCGATTTGAGTTAACTTGTTTCCATTGTACCTGGGAATCACCGGGAATCGCCTCATTAGTATGCTAACTTGTTTTTTTCACAGTGCTGTCTGGTTTTTGCAGCAGCCAGAATACACAAGCGCTTTTGCAAGCTGCTTGCTTTTGCAACATGTCCATTTTCCCTGCATTCTTTGTAATCTTCCATTTTGTGTTGGGCAGTGGCCACCCCAGGTGGCTACAAGGTGGTGAGGAAAGCTAATGGGATGCTGGCCTTCATAGCCAGAGGATTTGAGTATAGGAGTAAGGATGTCTTGCTGCAGTTATACAGGACATTGGTGAGCTGCACCTTGAGTATTGTATGCAGTTTTGATCTCCTAGTTTGAGGAAGGACATTCTTGCTATTGAGGGTGTCCAGCGAAGATTCACCAGACTAATTTCCAGGATGGCAGGACTGACATATAAAGGAAGATTGGATTGACTGGGCTTGTACTCACTGGAGTTTAGAAGAATGAGAGGGGATCTCATAGAAAGATATAAAATCCTGATGGGACTGGACAGGCTAGGTGCAAGAAGAATGTTCCCGATGTTGGGGACGTCAGGACCTAGCGGTCACAGCCTGAGAATAAGGGGTAAACCATTCAGGACTGAGATGAGGAAGAACTTCTTCTCTGAGAAAGTTGTGGAATTCTCTAGCACAGAAAGCTGTTGCGGCCAATTTGTTGGATATATTTAAGAGGGAGCTGGACGTGGCCCTTGCGGCTAAATGGATCAAGGGGTATGGAGAAAAAGCGGGAGTGGGATACTGAATTTGCACGATCAGCCGTGATCACATTGAATGGCGGTGCAGGCTCGAAGGGCCGAATGGCCTACTCCTGCACCTATTTTCAAATGGCACCCCAGTCTCATGGATGGCAGAGTTCGGCGGGCGGAACTCGTCTGTGCAGAAAAACGGGACTAAGTGCGGCCCATGGGTTCCCCACCGAGGCCCCCGATCTACCCGGATGGGCGTTAGCTGGTAAGGTGTTTCCCAGCACTCCGAGCATTGGAAAACACCCGGCTGATCTTGCATGCCAAGGGACTCTGTCCCCATTCGGGTAGATCTCATCCTTTATATTTCAATAAGATCACCTCTAATTCTTCTAAACTCCAATGGGTATAGGCCTAATCTGTTAACCTTTCTTCATAAGATAATTCCCTCATCGCAGAATGAGTCAAGTGAACCTTCCCTGAACTGCTTCAAACGCAATTATATCTTTTTCAAATGAGACCAAATCTACTGTGCTCCAGATGTGATCTCACCAATGCCCTGTGCAGCTGCAGTAAAACGTGCTTTATTTAGATATTCTGGGCGTGATTCTCCAGGCCCCGCGCCGGGCCGGAGAATCGCCGCAACCCCGGACGCCCCGACGCCGGCACGCGATTGTCCGAGGTGCGGAGAATCGGCGCCATTTGCACCGCCGTGTTTGACACGGCGCCGGCCGCGAGCTGCTGGAATTGGCGGGGCAGCCGATTCTCCGGTCAGATGGGCTGAACGGCCGGGCGGAGACGACAGAGTCCCGCTGGTGCCATTCACCCCTGGTCGCTGCCGGCGGGAACTCTGCGCGAAGGGTCGGGGGGCGGCCTGTGGGGCGGGGAAAAACGCTCCTTCACCAGGGGGGTGGGGGGGGGGGGGGCTCCGATGGGGTCTGGCCCCGAATCGGGGCCCACCAATCGGCGGGCCGGCCTCTTTCTCCCCTTCCCCGGGCCTACTTTGTTGCGAAGGGGCCGGCGCGCTGAAGAAGTCCCCCGCGCATGTGCAGGTCGGCGCGGCGCTCATTTGGTGCTGGGAAGGGAGGCTAGAGCGGCGTGAACTGCTCCAGCGCCATGCTGGCCCCCTGTGGGAGACAGAATTGGTCATCCCCGTGCCCATTTCACGCCGTCGTGAAACGCAACGGTGTTCACGACGGCGCGAACACTTTGTCTCCATTTTGGAGAATCGCCCCCTCGATTTCTCCTTGCAGCAAATGCCAACATTCCATTTGCCTTCCTGATCACTTGCTGTACCTGCAAACTAACTATATATAATGTTGAAAATATGCAACATCCACTGAGTCATGGTGCCGCTCTGAGAGAAGCTATCTGCTCACAATCAGTGACATCCTAGCGGACCCTTCTACTCTCAGAACTGCTGGCCCAGTTTTATTTGATTTTGGCAGATCTGTTCCAGCATGACCTTCCACAACCAATTCCATCAATCCTGCCTTTTCTCTCCTTGCTTCACATCCAGCTTGTTGGCAGGTGTTTGGAACTGCAGAGACTACTTTTCATTAAACTGATTGGATTTTAATGACTGTCATCTGTCAAGCTGTGGGGGTTGGAATCTGTGTTAAATCACAAATGAATATATTATCCGCTGGGTAATTCGGCTGAATGCAAATGGTGGCTGAACTTTTACGGGGGGGGGGGGGGGGGGGGTTGAAGCAATAAAGTACTTTACAGTTTAATGTGTTAATATGAAATGAATCTTGCCGTGAACTTGTGCACTGAAAACATGATACACTTCATTGAAATGCATTGTTCCTTCTCTATGTTATTCAAGATGTAAATTAAATCAACTAAAATAGAAAGATTTATATATTTTCACATGTTGTATATTCTCATACTTTAATATTATTAAACTGAGTTAGAGCAGCAATCCACCAACTCATCGTTAATCTGGTGCCCTGCCGGGAAAATGAATACGGTAAAGATTTATGGGCCAGGATGCTGAGATTATCCTGCTGCTCTTCACAATTACCATCAAGGTTGCACAACGACAGGAAGCAACATCTATTTCAGAGGGATCCTTCAATAACCTAATTTCAATCAATTCTGCTGCTCTGCTGTCTTTTTACTCAGGTGGATAAACAGAAATTTCTGTTGACAACCTGCTGTTTATCATGCATGTGACGCATTGAGGTTGCCGCAGCTGTGACTGACTCCAAAAGATGGTGGTGTTCTGCTTTCTCCTTCCTTTCTTCCCTCAGGTGCTTTAATTATTGCTGTGCATTTTAAAAAAAATTGACGGTTTTTGCATTCATGCCCTTGATTGTTTCTCCTTGTGTTCCATGAGTTGGGGTCGAGGAGGGGAGCAGGGTATTTCTGTGTGTCTAAGATTCTGGTAGCCTAAATGGAGGAGAGGTAATTGTTGTTTGCTTGGCAACCTATTGCTAGGCTGGGATGATAGGAACAGGCTATTCAATGCTCCAACCTATGTCACTAATCAGTTAGAGCCCAGCCGACCTGCATCTTGACTCTGTCTTCCTGCTTTTTCTATAACCCTCACTGCCTCTGCGTCACAAGCAAAGGACATCAATCTCAGATTCAAAATGTTCAATTGACATCCCATTCCCTAAAAGAAAGCCAGGGCAGAGAAGGTCTTCATCAGGTCACCATCAGTCTTGGTTTGGAAAGACAAGTGTTTGAGTAGTCAGCTACGTCAGACCCTTAATGTGTAAGCGCAGGAGCAGAAGTCCCTGATGCAGGAACCTTCATCATGAACAAAGTCAACCAAACAAAGTGGAATGTATTTCAGAAGCAATTTCAAAAGCAGAAAAAGGTCAAAAGATTTCATTAAAAAAAAACATTTTGTATTTCTAGTAACATTTACTTTAAAAATATGTCGAGCCAGCTATGTGATGATACCTCTAAATATATCGATATACAGCATGAATTGATCCCTTTGTGTTCAAATTTCCTCTGCTTCAGGTGATTCACGGTAGTCAAACCTGTTTTTCAAATACTGACTAGTGTTCAGTAAACATTGCGACGTGTTTAAGTTGCCCCTGACAATTGCCATTCTATTTGAAGAGTGTTATCATCTGATTCAGTGATTTCAGATGAAGCAGGATGTGTCAATCAACGTACTACAGAACCTGTTAATTCTTCCGGGTCAGCTGCTCTTTTCCTCTGATGTCCACGATAATTCCAGCTGCCCAAAGAGACAGATCTCCTAATCCCAACTTCTCTATGCTTCCTTCATGATTTTCCAAAGGGCAGTGTTGCTGAAACAGAGCAGGAATAAAATGTTGATGAGTTTTGTTACTTACCAAATGAAATACATGGTTGGTGTCCCATTCTGCTGATGACACTGTAATGTGGGAAGGTTCACTGAAGCTCAGTAAACATACAGCAGACATGAGCTGATCTCGCCTCAGGCTTTGTCCACATCTCCATCTGTAGAGGAAATACTAGGTGGTGGGCGGTAGTAATATCAGACAGTGGCCATTTTACATCATCTTCCAATTGCCTTGTGTTGTCGCAATGGTTTCCTTTCACTGAGGGGAGGACATTCAGAAACTGCTAGTCATTATAAGCACCACTGGCGGAATTTGACCAGCATTCCCGCCTGACTCTTCCAGTTCCACCAAAGTCATTGGAGTTATGAATGGTCCTGCTCTGCCGTCACGTAAAATTACACCCCATAATTTTTTTGAAGCTTGATTGTAACTCTGCTCCCAGCTAACCATGAAAGACAGATTATTGCTTTATTTTTGATCACTTATCAGTATTGCAAAAATGACCCAATCATATATGTGTGTGGTGGGGGTGGGGGGGTAAAATAAATTATTGTTTGACACTACGCAATGATTTATTATTTGCCATGTGCTTAATGCATTAAAATACAATTTGGTATTGGTCTTTGGAAACAAACTGGATAATTGAAACTGAATGGTGCGAAGTTAGTTGTACGTTCCTCTATTTCAGATGCTGTTCAGGTTATTAAGGCCCAATTATGGTGGGTAAGAAGCGGATACACATTTACAGCGTGAGGTGTGTCATCTGCCATATTAGGAGAGGACAGGCGTCCTTCACCCAAGCCTGTCTCCGGGGCCTAATAGCTGTTTGAGATGGGCCGAATGGCCTCCTTCTGCGCTGTATGTTCTATGTATCTATGTATCTAAGCCCTCTTCTGAGAGATTGGTTTACCTTGAAGCAGCTCTGCAGCTGTTGGGGCTAAGTATCCTCCCAGTACTGTTAATTGTGCATGAACTTTGGGTAAGTATCAGTTTAGGACTAATTGGTGTTTTCTGAGAATTGTAGTTACGGTGTTTCTATTTAGTGTTTGTCCCTACAGAAGTTAAACAAGACAATCAGTTTGTGCAAGTGCTGTTTTTCTTTTTTCGTGAAGAAATATTTCTGGGACAAGCCCAGCTATCATCTTTATTTATTTTCTTCAAGACTAGTTGCTTTTTTGAGATCCAGGTACTTTAATAGGCTATTTTCTGCATTTCTGCCACTGGAATTGGCTGGGTTTGGAAATGCAGAGTGTGGTACATTGAACATACAGTGCAGAAGGAGGCCATTCGGCCCATCGAGTCTGCACCGACCCACTTAAGCCCTCACTTCCACCCTATCCCCGTAACCCAATAACACCTCCTAACCTTCTTGGTCACTAAGGGCAATTTTTCATGGCCCATCCACCTAACCTGCACGTCTTTGGACTGTGGGAGGAAACCGGAGCACCCGGAGGAAACCCACTCAGACGGGGAGAACATGCAGACTCCGCACAAACAGTGACCCAGCGGGGAATCGAACCTGGGACCCTGGCGCTGTGAAGCCACAGTGCTATCCACTTGTGCTACCGTGCTGCCCTGGTGGAAGTGGTAGAAGTGGCAATATTTAAACTGAGCCTATTACACTGAGATTAAATTGGGACTTTTGCTGCAATGTACCACTGTGACATGTGAGGCTGGTGTGTGGTAATTTTGTCTGTTAGCCACAGTGCGCAGTAATGTTCTGTAACTTAACTGTTTTGAATTAGTTTATATACACAAGATCCCTCATTTTCTTGTTGTGCAGTAACTGGGAAGAAAGCCCATACCAGCCATATTAATCTGAATGGTCAACATAGTGGGAAATATGAGGAGACACATTAAAACATTGTAAAGCCTGAAGGAAGCACCCAGTCAGAGACACTTTGAGAGAACAGAGAGTGATCCTGCAAGCCACGCTTTTTTGCATTATTGAACAATGATTTCACTATGCAATAGTTTTTATTTCCTATATAAGTAAATAAACTTATTTGACAATGTCAAAGGAACAATTTGGATTACTGCTACCATTGAAAGCTGATGAATACTTAAATGTTTAACTGTCCTCCTGTTGCTCGTTCTGAGTTAGTGTGTTTAACACTCCTCCAATAGAGGCAGTGTGCTTAACACTCGTTTGGCTCTGTTTCGTATTTCTATGCTCTGGAGTCGCCAGGTGCCGTAAGAGACACTGTCACAACCGTCAAGGTCAAGTTCAAAGCAATAAAGCTATACACCAATTAGTAAGTCCAAACATTTAGAGTTTATTATAACAATTATAATAAATACTCATGCACACGCTAAAGACTAACTTACTTCTCTACCATTAAACGACTAATACTTATCTAAGAAGGAACAGGCAAGGTCAGGGAACAAGGCCTTCGTTCTGGTCTGCAACTTCTTGATACTACTGGTCGGCACGGGTATAAGTAATGCCTGGGTCAAGGTAGCGATCGTCGTTTTGGCACTTACTTATCGATGGCTGCTGCTCGACGCCTGGTGTAAAAGACAGGATCTGGAGGCTGGAGTCGGAGGCTGGAGACAGGAGACCGAACTATGTGCGGGACCTTCTTTTTTATAGGTCCCAGGAGGTCCGTGCCCCTTGGGGCGGGCTTCCTCACCTGCTGGGTATCGATTGGGCCTTTCCCCAATCGATATGATTTCAACCCCCCTATCCTAGTGTCGTTCCTTGATGGCTGGGGCAGTTCTTAGGACTCATTGTCCTGGTTCCGCTGGCTCCATCGTGTCTGCTTCGCTTTTGAAAGTATCAATAGATGCTTGAGTGTATCTATTGTGCCCGGGGTTGTCCCGGTATTACCTCATTAGTATGTAGATGGCTTTCCCATTAACAGCGCTACCTGAACTCTGCAGCTGTCGGGAAACCGGTTTTTGCAAGTGTCCCAATGCTGAAAGCTTCTGCAAGCTGTTTGCTTTTGACCATGTCCGTTTTTCCCTGCACTCTTTGCAGTCTTCCATTTTGTATTCACTGGTGTCCATCTTAGATGGCTACACTCCATACATTTTAAAAAGTGGATGTACATTTTCAACATGCCCGATAAAATTCGATTACATTATCTGCAAGTAACATATTCCCCAACTTTGAGCAACAAAGTTGCTGCTCCCCACATGATTAATGAACTTTGTAGGGATTGACAGTAACTATTGTAGATAACAGTGCAGACAGGGCCGGCTCAAGGTACCGGCAACTCGGGCAGTCGCCCGGGGCGCCATGTGCTAGGGGGCGCCATTCAGTGGCCGAAAGGTTGTAAGATTCTAAGGACGATCTGCGCATTTGCAACATGTTGCCTCCGCTTGATGGCAGCTACGCATGCTCAGTAGCTGCCCACGCGCAGCCCGGAGTCACGTGGGATGCTCCTTCAGCCCCGGCCCCGGCCCCGCCCCCTGTGCGGCCGCCTGCTGGTCTGGTTCAGCCGCTGGCGGCTGCTCAGTGTCTGTGTGAGGCAGTGGCTGCACGGAGGGTCTTTGGCGGGAGGAGGGCCGCCGAGGGGAGCAGGAAAAGGCTATCCGCAGCGGGGAAAGGTGATGGAGCGCAGCGCTGGAGGCCTTTAAAATTGGCACTTGTAAGGGCGCCGAAGTTCAGCTTGCCCGGGGCGCCAGCAACCCTAGGGCCGCTGCTGAGTGCAGATGGCGGAGTGGTTTAGGCTTGAAACACAATTCTGGGGTGAAGACGTTTTCCTCTGAAGTTCCACAATAGAATGGGGGAAGTTACTGAAATCTAGGAACCAAGTGATCGAGGACTTGGAAAACCTTCACGATGATCGGAAGAATGGGAGGTGAGCTGAGTGAATGATATAAGATTCTGAGAGGGATTGACAGGGTAGATGCTGAAAGGACATCTCCACTGGTGAGGGAATCTCAAACTGGATTGGGGCATTTTATGAAGCCCCCCAGGGACTGGAGAAGTGTCAGAAAGGCGAGTTCATTAGCTGGGATGGGAAATTTAGATTTTGCCGACGATGGATTGAGCTGCTGATGAAGTCAGCAGCGTGTCGAGCATCAGGTCAACATGTGGTACCTTCCTACTTTGCGTGCCATGAATACGCATTAATGTAAAACTTCTATAAGTTAAGTCTCACCTCCAAGATAAAGT
Source organism: Scyliorhinus canicula (assembly GCF_902713615.1). Taxonomy (NCBI): domain Eukaryota; kingdom Metazoa; phylum Chordata; class Chondrichthyes; order Carcharhiniformes; family Scyliorhinidae; genus Scyliorhinus; species Scyliorhinus canicula. The sequence goes on from NC_052163.1 coordinate 28,908,076, forward strand.
CAGCAGCCCATGAGAATCTCCTTGTCGCCGATTCATCATCATTTAAAGGTGGAGTGGACCAGTCAGCTCTGTGCAAGGGAGGGGAGCAGGGGGGTGGGCTCTTACATTGAGGCCCGGGACCAGCTGGGGTGAGTCAGTGGTGAGGGGGCTTGTGGAGTGGAGTTAGAGCATGGAGGGGAGGTGGAAGAGGGAAATCCAGAAAAGACAGATGGTTGGGGGAGAGGGCGCAGGGAGGGGGGGTTAATCATAGGTGTGGTGATGGTGGTGGGGTAATGGGGGCAGTCAGGCAAGATAAGGAAGTGAGGTGTCTAAAGGGCACCGAAAGGGTGCCTAAAGGGCAAGGTCATTACTGTCCAAATGTGTGCCCATCTCAGGGTGTTGGCAAAGTCTGTGCAGGGCTTTGAATTCACCCAGCGTATTTCAATTACCCCATTGGGAGTGATCTTTGACAGTATCCTCTACAATGCACAAAACGAAGGGCCAGCTGAGCCTGCAAGTTCAACCATGTCCCACAGAGTGTGGAGTACAACACTGGACTCTAATATCAACATTCAATAAAGAGTTTAACAAAAAAACACATTTTTTTTTCACAATAGTGGAAATGTACCTAACTCTCCTGTAGCATCAGTGTGTGCCAACCATGAGTTGTGCCAGTACATTTAGCTCTCTGACTAAGCTAGTCTCAACAAAGAACGATGATGCAAACATGAATGAAGTGAAACCAATGTAATGTGAAGTATTTCACAATGAAATTTCATTTTGAAAATTATTGGTGCCACCTTTGTGCTTTCAAGTCTTATGTTAGTGGCAATGGAGCTGGGCAGGATAGTTGTGGACATGATTCAGAGCCTCCGTGTTTGACCAGGAAGCTCTTTAACAGGCTGCCCAGAGAAGCAGTGCGGCCAATTGACGTCAGTTTTCACCAATAAAAAGATTCCCTCACTGCTATCTGCGTGTTTGCTCACTGCGTGTTTGCCACGCTCGCTGCTGGCACTTAGTATTTTATTGATAATCGGGTGGGAAATGGCAAAAAGAGGGAAAGGGGGTGTGGGTGATGTCTTGTTATGCTCTTGGCATAGCATAAGCTGCTTCCTTGATGTTCACGCTGACAAAGGAAGGTTGAGACGTGGAGATAACTTCAACACGTTTATTAAACTATTTACAATTCTCCTATTCTGATTCGCCTCTACTGTTAATCCTTTTATAGCTGCTCAGACTGACAAACCAGTCTGCTACAATCCAAGTGGTGGGTGTGATGTTGAATCAACCCTGTGTCTGTACTCATTGAGTGTCTCCACTGGAAAGAGGAAGATCATGCGTGTTGTGTCCTTTATATATGGGTTGGTGTAATGCCCCCCTGTGCCACCTCTGTGTGTGTCGTGAATGCCCATTGGTCGTGTCCTATCTTACTGACCTATTGGTTGAGTGTCTGTGTGTCATGTCTCTGGTGCTCCCTCTAGTGTCTAGCTAGTCTATGTGTATTTACATTAACCCCTTGTGTATCTACAGTGATGCATATCACCACAGGTGACTGGCAGGCTGTTGCTAAAATCACGTTCGGGAAACATAGTTTAAAAATGAGTTTTCCATTTAAGATGGAAATAATCCTTGCAATCCTTTTCCACAGAAGATAATGAAGGCTGGGCCATTGAATATATTCAAGGCTGAGTTAGATGGAGTTTTAATTGACAAGGGAGTCAAGGGTAATGGAGGATAGGCCAGGAAGTAAAGTTTAGGTCATAACCAAATCGGTGTTATGGGCCAGGGTTAGAGAACACCAAAGTATATCATGGAGTTCACCTGACTGACAACAGTTTATAGATTTTGGTTATGAGGAGCACAAGGGCCTACTCTTCAGGTGTTATGCAACAGAGGCCTTAAGCACTTTAAATCAAAAACAAAGTTTATTCTACAAATTCAGTTAACATTTATAAACACACACAATAAGCATTTTTATCAACTACAAACATACATATCCCACAGAGGTACAGTACTCTATATTTAACCCTTAATAACTTCCCTTTTACTGATTCACTCAAGTAACAACATCCATAAATCAGACAATCCCTTTTTCACAAAACAGGAGGTTTGAATTCTTTACAGAAAACAGGTATCACTTTTAAATTATCAACTGATCTGGACAGCTTTTAACATATAGGGAGAGACCGAAATCAACTTTCTTTGTCTGAATGCAGCTCCCAACTGTCCAAACCGAAAGTAAAATAGAGCCACAGATAGCTCCCAGCTCAAAATGAGAGTAAACGCCAGAACCTCAGCCCAGCTCCACCCACACAATGACATCACTGAAGCTATTTGATAAGCACACATTTCTTAAAGGGACATTCCCATGGCATCAGCCATGATATTACTGAATGGCAGAGCAGGCTCAAAGGGCTGAACGGCCTACTCCTGATCCCATTTCTAATGGCCTTATGAACCTGATCAAAGAGAGTTAACAAGGATTAGAGGGGGTTGATCTTATCTGTCTAAACCAGTTGTTCTCAAAATCTTTTGGTTGAAATATTCCTTTTCAAACGGATTAATAATCTTGGAATCCATTATCTCAATTAGGAAACAACATGAGATGTGACCAGGACAGCATTTATTGCCCATCCCTAACTGTCCTTGAAAAGAAAGTGGTGAGCCACCTTTGTGAACCACTGCAGTCCATGTGGTGTAGGTCCACCCAGAGTGCTGTTAGGAGGGGAGTTCTAGGCTTTTAACACAGTGAAGGAACAGCGATATAACTTTGGGGGTGCGGCTTGGAAAGCAACTTGCACATTGATTTGCTGCCCTTGTTCTTTTGGGTGGTAGGGGTCATCTATTTAGAAGGTGGTATCAAAGGAGCCTTGGCAACTTGCTGTCGTGCATGGTATTTATATGGTGCTGTTCCCATGGTATTTAAATTGCTGGTCCAATTGAATTTGTGGCTCTAGGAAGTTGATGGTGGTGGATTCAGCAATGGTAAAGCTGTTGAATGTCCACGGTGTTGGGTCTCTCTTGTTGGAGATGGGTCATTGCCTGACACTTGTGTGGTGTGAATATGCTGTATGTAGTAATGAAATATGTTTTAAACCTCCCCACTCATGAACAAGGCTGACCTCGCATTGAAGCCCACCACCAGGTTTGACAATTTTGATAACGATAGCTGGGATTTTCCGGCCCTGCCCGTGGCTGGGATTACTGGCTCCTCCGGAAGCCAATGGCCAGCCCGTGGCAGGACCCACCAGGACCCACCAGGACCCACCAGGGTGGGGCTGTAAAATCCTAGCCTATAAGTCTATTTCTGGCAGCCCAGTGGAGCAGTGGTTAGCACTGCTGCCTCATGGCTCTGAGGACCGAGGTTTGATCCCGGCTCCGGATCACTTTCTGTGTGGAGTTTGCACATTCTCCGCGTGTCTGTGTGGGTCTTACCTCCACAACCCAAAGACGGAGTCTGCACGTCCTCCCTGTGTGTGCGTGGGTTTCCTCCGGGTGCTCCGGTTTCCTCCCACAGTCCAAAGATGTGCTGGTTAGGTAGATTGGCTATGCTAAATTGCCCTTAGTGTCCTAAAAAATAAGGTTAATTGGGGGGTGGGGGGGGGGGGGGGGGGGTGTTGGGTTACTGGTATAGGGTGGATACGTTGACTTGAGTAGGGTGATCATTGCTCGGCACAACATCGAGGGCCAAAGGGCCTGTTCTGTGCTGTACTGTTCTATGTTCTATGTGCAGGGTAAGCTAAATTGCCCCTTAATTGAAAAAAAACAGAATTGGGTATTCTAAATTTATTTTAAAAATTAAAAAAATAAAGTCTATTTTCGTTTTTTTTTAATAAACATTTTATTGAGGTAATTTTTGTATTATAACAACAACAAAATAAACAATGTACATGAAACTATACACATAGTTCAAAAGCTGTCTCCCTCCTTTACAGGTCCAACCTTTATTAACCCCCTACTCTAAGCTAAACTAACCCCTCTTCTGCTGACAATTAATTTTCTGCGAAGAAGTCGACGAACGGTTGCCATCTCCGGGCGAACTCTAACAGTGACCCTCTCATGGCGAACTTGATTTACTCCAAACAGAGAAAGCTAGCCATGTCCGATAGCCAGGTCTCCGACTTCAGGGGCTTTGAGTCCCTCCAAGCTAATAGTATCCGTCTCCGGGCTACCAGGGAAGCAAGGACCAGAACGTCTGCCTCCTGAATCCTCCTGGATTCCCGGGTCTTCCGACACCCCAAAACTTGCCACCTCTGGACTCAGTGCCACTGCTTTTAACAATGTGGACATGACATCCGCAAACTCCTGCCAAAATCCCCTAAGCTTCGGACATGCCCAGCACATGTGGACATGGTTCGCTGGTCCTCCCGCACATTTTGCACACCTGTCTTCCACCCCAAAGAATCTGCTCATCCAGGCCACTGTCATGTGAGCCCGGTTAACAACCTTAAATTGTATCAGGCTGAGCCTGGCACATGTTGTGGATGAGTTGACTCTACTGAACGCGTCCGGCCATAGACCATCCTCTATCTCACCTCCCAGCTCCTCCTCCCACTTGAGCTTCAGCTCCTCAGTCTGCGTCTCCTCTGACCCCATAAGTTACTTGTAATTGTCAGAGACGCTCCCTTCTCCTACCCACCCTCTGGAAACTACCCTGTCCTGTATCCCCCTTAGCGGTAGGAGCGGGAAGGTTAACACATGTTTACGTAGGAAGTCCCGCACCTGAGATACCTGAATTTGTTTCCCCTCGCCAACCCAAACTTCTCCTCCAGCGCCCACATACTCGGAAAGCTCCCCTCTATAAACATATCCGCCATCCTGTCAATCCCTGCTCTCCGCCATATCCAGCACCCTCCATCCATACTTCCCGGGGCAAACCGGTGATTATTACAGATTGGGGACCAGACCGATGCTCCGTCTGCTCCCACATGTCTCCTCCATTGCCCCCAGACTCTCGGGGCCGCCACCACCTCAGGGCTGGTAGAGTACCTTGCCGGCGGGATCGGCAGAGGTGCAGTTACCAACGCCCCCAGGCTGGTGCCCCTGCATGAAGCCGCCTCCATACGCTCCCATGCCGGACCCCCCCCCCCCCCCCCCCACCCACCCACTTCCTGATCATGGCTATATTAGCCGCCCAGTAATAGTTACTAAAATTTGGCAGCGCCAGCCCGCCCTCTCCCCAACTCCGCTCAAGCATTACCTTCCTTACTCGCGGGGTCTTGCCCGCCCAGACAAAGACCATGATCACTCTGGACCACGGAATAAAGATGGGGAGACACTGAAATACAAATAGGACTCTCGGGAGGACCGTCATCTTCACCGTTTGCACCCTCCCAGCCAGTGACAACGGAAGCTTGTCCCACCTTCGTAAATCATCCTTCATTTGGTCTACTAGTTGGGCCAGATTTAATTTATGCAGCCGGTCCCATTCCTGCGCCACTTGAATGCCTAGGTACCTAAAGCTTCCCCCTACTAATCTAAATGGCAGCTCCCCCAATCGCCTCTCCTATCCCCTCTCCTGGACTGCAAAAATTTCACTTGTCCCCATATTTAGCTTATACCCCGAAAACCAGCCAAATTCCCCATGAATCCTCATGGTTTCTTCCATCCTCTCTATTTGGTCCATTATCAAGTCTATTTTCTGCCACTCTCAGTGCTCCTCCATTTTAATTGCTCTCCAAAAGTAGACAGCCGGCCTTAGTCTGCGGTGCACATCTAGTGGTCACACTCTGTTCCTACCTCCTGCCTCAAACCAAGTTTACCTCTGACTGCCGCACACGCCCTTACTCTTAACCATGGCACCCACTGACAGTGGCACTCTGATTGGTCGCCTACATCTCTTACCTGTAAGACCAGTCTTGCTGGGTAAATGCTTTCAAGATATTTAGCAGATATCCTGGAAAGTTTCTAGAGATACCCAGGCGTCCGAGACCCTAGGTTGAGAACATAAACATCTAAATTACTTCAACGTTTTGGGGATTTCACTAGTATAGTGGTTAAGAGAGGGGCTGACACATTATATGGACCTTTGAAGACATTTGACCAGTAACTTGGCGGTAACCTTGTTACATGAGTTGCAGGCTGGTTGGGAGAGAGGAGTCAGAGAGCAAGGAAAAAAAAGGAATGTCTGATTGAAGCGATGCGGAAATTAGGTTTCCCAAAAGGATTTGTACGAAGCTCTCAGCTTTTCACCGTATGTATCACTGAGTTGGAATGGAGAAATGTATGTTCAAATTTGCTGATTACACTGAGTTAGGAGGCACAGTCGATGGTGTAGATGGGATCAAGAAATTACAAAAGGACATAGTGGGAAAATCTGTGACAGGGGTTCAATGTGGGAACATGTAAAGTCATCTACTTTGGATCTGAGTGAAGCCAAATCCGAATATTTTATTAATAGTGAAAAACTAAGTTCTCTGGAGGAGCAAAGGGATTTAGGAATCCATCCAAATCACTAAAAGATGCTGCCGATACAAACAATAATGAAAAACGTAAATGGGATGTTGGCCTTTATCTCCAGGGTTTAAAATTAGACATAATTTACTGATGAATTTTTAAAAATATACTTTTATTAGATTTAAATTTTTTACAAATATGGCTCACGGAAAACCCAACAGGAGCAAGTCAGATAAGGTGGGGCCTATAAATTTAAGAAAGAGTTCTCATATTTTACAGAACGCTTAGACCGGATCACAGATGTCAGGAAATACATAGGAATACATTCCATAACTATTTTATGCCAGTTTTGAATTGAAGGAGGTTTGCCACTAATCCAGTACCATAGGATATTATAGAATTATAGAATTTACAGTGCATAAGGAGGCCATTCGGCCCATCGAGTCTACACCGGCTCTTGGAAAGAGCACCCTACCCAAGCCCATACCTCCACCCTATCCCCATAACCCAGTAACCCCACCCAACACTAAGGGCAATTTGGACCCTAAGGGCAATTTATCATGGCCAATCCACCTAACCTGCACATCTTTGGACTGTGGGAGGAAACCGGAGCACCCGGAGGAAACCCACGCACACACGGGGAGAACGTGCAGACTCCACACAGACAGTGACCCAAGCTGGGAATCGAACCTGGGACCCTGGAGCTGAGAAGCATTTGTGCTAACCACTATGCTACGGTGCTGCCCTCTCTGCAAAAATCAGGATATTGCACAGCCTTTTTCATTAGCATCAATAATTCTCCCATCAGGAAGACCCAGAATTAGGAACATCGGATTAAGTTCGTAGGCTCTGTCAAAGATGCATTCCTGCTCTAAGACTACACCAGACTAATAGGATCGAATCATAACATTGGTCCATACGCAATGTATATAATCACCCTCGACTACCAGGCACTTTATGCACTTCGGGTATGCAGCAGGATCAAATCTGTGTCTAAGACCAGGCATGATATGCAAAGGTGCAGTATCTTAAATTGAGTCTTATTTTTTCTATTTCAAACAGAAATTTAACTGGCATTACCCCATGCACTACTCCACGTCTCCTCATCAATATTAGTTGCCAAGTCTTTTTCACAAGACTGCAAGGTACCCAATGTACTAACACACAATCTAGAACATAAAGTATCATAAAACTTGCTGATTAACTGTATAGGCTCCACAGAATTCAGGATTTGGTCCATTGAGGAAATAATGGAGTCACGGTGCAAGTATGTCTTACTAAGGATAAAGTCTCTAAGCTGTAATTACTTAAAAAAAGGAGTGTTTCAGGATGTCAAATTGTGGGCATAGCTGCTCAAAGGATTATAAGAAAGCATCTCTGAGCATGCCTGCCAGCCTCCAATTGTCTCTGTCCTTCCATGTATCAAATTCATGGTCTGTAAAACCCGGTGGGAAGTCTGGGCTGCTCTTGATAGGAGAGAGAGCTTAAGTCAGCCCTTCTAATTGGCGGAACAATCTCCACACCCTAAGAGTATTAATAATAATAGGATTATCACATTTAGCAGAACCTGCCTCAATGTCTCCATAAAATAACAAGCGGATAAGCCGACTGGTCTGCTTCAATGTTGAGCCAAATAAAGGTAGGGTCCTTCCTAACTCAATCCTTTATGAACCTAAAGTGAGAAGCCAGTTGATATAACATAATATTCAGTACTCCCAGACCGCCTCTAGCCCCTGAGAGATGGAGCTTGGTAAACTTTAGACAAGTCTTCCTCTTGTTCCAAATAAATACACGGATCATTCCATTGATTTCTTTTAAAATTGGCAACATCTGCAAGGGGTATTATTGTCCACGCAACACATTCCTTTTAATCAAGGCAACCCTGCCCAGCCATAAAAGTAACAGGAATGACCAATGAGCCGAGTCCAACCTAATAGTAGCAATCAATTGAGGGAAAGTGGCCCCATATAACTGCTGAAAAGAAGGGGTAATTGTGACACCCAGGTACCTAAAGCCCAATGGGGACCACTTAAAGGGGAAATTATCAAGGGAGGTCTTCCCCTCAACTTTCCCACCGCATAGCCTCTGACTTTGTAAAATTGATCTTCTAACCAAGGAAGGCACAAAATCTATCCACCACGTCAGTCATAGTGGGAACTGAGACATCCGGCTTTAGACACAAACCGCAGCACATAATCCACATAAAGCGTAATCTTGTATTGCTTCTCACCACACTACAACCCCGATGTTAGGGGGGATCCACCTAATAGTCTCTGCCAATGGTACTTCAATGCAAATAACAAGAGAGATGGAGGGCAGCCCTACCCGGTCCCTCTATGGAGCTCAAAATTCTCAGACTTAAAACCATTCTCGAACACTGCTGCCACAGACTGTTGGTGCAGAACCTGAATCCATTTAACATAGGTCTCACCCAGTCCAAATCTCTGCAGCATGTACACCGGATAATTCCACTCAACCTGATCAAAGGCTTTCTCCACAATCAAGAAGACCACCAATCCATCCAGAGCCTGCATCTCCGGACATTTTTACAGGAGAACCTGTCCTTAATAAATCCAGACTGGTCCTTCCGAACAATCGTCAGTAGGACACCTTCCAGCTGTCTTTCCAGTGCCTTGGAGAACAATTTTAAATCGGCATTCAAAAGGGAGGTTGGTCTGTAAGAGGCACATTCCTCCAGGTCTTTACCTCTCTTCAAAATCAGGGAGATTTTGGCCTCATGAAGTGTCGGTGCTAACAGCCCTGTCTCAGAGGAGTGACAGCACATAACCATCAGTGGCTCTATTAACAGATCCTTAAACTCCCTATAAAACTCACACCCAAAACCATCTGACCCTGGGGCTTAGCCCTGTTGAAGCTCCCAAATGACCGCAACCACCTCATGAATCATTCTTTCCGCTATCTTAAAAAATAAACTAAAATATTGGGGTTTCGGTACAGTATCCTAGCCACTGATTGTAATAATTCCTTCTGGCAGACTGTTGAATCGGATACCCTTTCTCTGACCTCTGTTCTCCAAACCTTCCAGGATTTCTGACATGCCACACAGTTGGTTTTCCAAGAACATGAGCTTCAGCTGAAGAAGTAACATTCTCGACATTCAGGATTCTTTCCTCCGTTTCATCAAGCCTCATATTGGTTTTCTGCAGCTCAGTCACACAAACACTTAGATTTTGTGTCAGTAAGCTGAGTCTCTGGCCTGTAACTCAGATAATATTGGCAGTCATCATTTTCCGCACCTCTGAGACTGTCTCGGAGAACGGCAGGTCAAGGGACTGCTTGGGGATCAAGATGCCATATTGAAACGGCGGCTCCACTCCGCTGAATCTGATTCTGCTCTTGTACCGTTGGATTTGCTCGCATTTTTTTGGCATATTTTCACCAACACTAATCCAGGGACAGTCTTCCAGGGACATAATATCAGATGTTAACTTTTGGATTAGGCAAGTATGTGCCTGGCAATGAGGATAACTGACGAATTATGAAGCGAGTGGTGCCAGAGGCCGAGGAAAAGCTACTATTCCCCTGCCCACATCTTGTATCCTATTGATGTTCGGATGTACAGAGCCTTAATATCTAGAATGTTGTGCTATGTTTTGAGCACTGCCCCTCAGGAATGACTTTGAAATAGGCAGATTCACCTCAGGATGATGCCTCGGCTTAAAATGCTAAATTGTGAAGAGAAGTTGTAGAAACTTGTTGGTTCGCATTCCCTTGCATTCTCCACACAGAGGATGGTGGAAATCTGCAACTCACTTCACAAAGGGCAGCAAATGTTTGACTAATTGAAATTTTCAAAACTGACATTGATAAATGTTTTTGAAGTAAATGCATTAAAGGGGTATGAATCAAAGGCGGTCAAAGTAGTTGAGGTACAGATTGGCCATGATGTAGTTAAATGGCAGAACAGGCTCAGGTGATTAAATGGCCTGCTTGATGAATCCCTGATGAGATGGATTTGTAATAATATGCAAGTATGTGCGTTATTTTATAACGTACAAATTCTTCCAGTGCTTTTCAGAAGTTGTCAGCTTGCTCTGATTTCATGATAGAGGGGAGCAACAGAGATGAGCTCATTGGTGGGCGTAGATGTGACAACTGGACTATACATTCAGAGAGAAAATAAAAGCGTCAAATCAGAATAGCGGGTGACATTTAGAGCACAACTGCGCCATTAAAATGCAATATATCATTGAGTTAAAGCTAAAGTTGGCTCCACAGATGAAAGCAATGTGTGTGGACTTAGCTGAATGTTACAAGGTTGATATTGTAGGCAGCTGCAAAACAGGATATGGTGTGAAATTATTCATTGTGTAATAGTCTGCACTCTACTAGTGGAAATCCTTAATTATAGCATAATGTTTTGACACACTGGTTCTTTACTGATGAAGTCTAAAATATTTGGATTCAAAGGTTCTAGGATACATTTCTCTCAACAGTGACGCTGCTATGGAAATGTTTGTAATTATATTATCTTGCTATCACTGCAATATTCTCCACTTAATCCAGCAGAGATTCACTGTGTAGCATGCTTTTAAAGTGTATTGAACGCTGTTGACAGAAATGTCCTTTTGTTCACTTCTAGTAATATGTATTACGTCTCCTTTATAGATGGTGGTGCTAATGGATCCAATGGAAGACCCTGATGACATTCTACGAGCCAACCGCTCTCGAGAGAAGTCATACATGTTTGATGTGACCTTTAATTACACTGCGTCTCAGGTGAGGTATTTAATATTGTACAAGACCTCCGTTTGAATGCTGTGCCCAGTTTACGTCTTCTCACATGGTGGGTAATGGTGAAGATCTGGAAAAGGATAGCAATCATGCCCAAGGAACAACTAAATGAACATTTAAAAAAATATATACTATAAGAAACAATGATTTTGAAAGTAAGAGAGTGCAGCTTACAATTCACAACCATAGACAATGATGCCACAGTCTGGGCTACTAGATTACATTATATCAGGTCCAATCATTAGAAATTAATTGATACAGGTTAAACAAGGGCACACAATCAAATTAACCACTTTGATGATACAACCTAGAGAACTGGAGGAGAGTTCTGACACACACAACCCAAACTAATTGCAATTCTTACATTTTAAAAAAATATAAATTTAGAGTGCCCAATTATTTATTTTCCAATTAAGGGGCAATTTAGCGTGGCCAATCCACTTACCCTGCACATCTTTGGGTTATGGGAGTGAAACCCACGCACACACGGGAAGAATGCGCAAACTCCACACAGACAGTGACCCAGGGCCAGGATTCGAACCTGGGTCCTCAGCGCCGTAGGCAGCAGTGCTAACCACTGTGCTGCCGCAATTCTTAAATTTATATTATAATATTGGAGTTTGATGACGATGTCTATATGGATTGATCACAATGTAGGTTAAAATTTGAACAGAAGACCCTCGGGTAAGCAGTCCAGTATTTCTTAGTTTTCATGGCCTCTCTTAAGGGACTGTGCTCAGTAATGTTTGGCAGCAAGGTTGAAAGAATTAAATTGTCTTATTTGTTTCAACTCAGTTTGAATTGAGCACCGCTTTGGCATTTCTGGCTACGAACTTCCAAGTATAGACCCTTAAGTAAGATACCGTATTCACCCTATAAAAACCACAACATTTTAAATTCCTATTGTGAACTTGAATAGATTTGAGTGGATGCAGATCTTGGGGGGAATTTTACCAAAATTTGTCAGAGTTCCATGCAAACCAGCGTGTATTTCTCCAGATGCACAGCCATTTTTTCACTCCAGATGTTTTGGTACTCAGTACATAGGGAATCTGGTTTTGCGCCATCAAGTTGGTGGGTCAGGACCTGATTGAGCCGGCAAGACCAGTTCCACAGAGAATTGGGGGCATTTTTAAAGAGCTCCTCGATCTCTGCTTGAAATTACGCACCACATCCTCCCCACGGAGGACTCCAACCCCCCCGCCCACTAACATCTGACCACACATAAGGGGGACTCTGACCAGTGGGGCTCCCCAGAGGACGCGCTCCTGGCACTGCCAGGGCATGTCTCTCACCTCTCGAGGGCTATACTTACCTCTGCGCCCTCGGCGTGACCAGTAGTGATTCACGCAGGCATGATTTCACACCGGCTAGGTGCAATGATACGTTGAGGGGGTGGGGAAGATTGCATTCGGAAATCTTGCAGGCGCAAATTCTGTTTTTGGCCTCTCACGAGATTTTGTGGCCATTCCGAGATTTATGCCTGTAGCTAGCGTGACCTTCAAGTAGGCATGACTCAAATTGGATCAAACCTTGGACATAGTGAACCAGCCTAAACTCGGGTGATTATGAATTTCTACTTTAGCTTCAATGTTTATCCCCTCTGAAAGCACTGTTTACTCCCCTAAGTGCTTATTCCTCCTGTATATATCACCTACTCTACTTACACAAAACAGTTTACAGACAAGGTAGTTCCACACACAAACTGAGCAGATCTCATGGTCTTTAATTAGCTTGAACCTTATTCTTTCTTGACTCCTCCTGTAACGATGGAACAAATGGCATATTGTGTCTCCTCAATTGTGATACGAACACGTCTTAAAATTTATGCAATTAGCCTAACAGCAACTTAATTCACGCAAACCGTACTGTGATGGTCTTGACGCTGAGTCACTTCAATCTGAAATTGATGTATTACAAATGCAAAATGTAGTAATAATGTTCTACACCTCATCTCTTCCACTTGTTTCAGCCAGCATCTTCTTAGTGCTTGGTTGTTTTTTTCAGGCAGTTATATATTCTGCAACTTTAACATGGTATTTCTCTCCCATAGTTTGATAATTGCTTCAGAAGTATAATCTTTTCCTACTCCATAAATTCTTATCTTCCTCATCCACGTGTATGATGGGGCATTGTACTGTGTCAGAAAATATGCATTATAGTTGATTAAACCACTGAAACAAGTACAAGCTACTTTTTGGGGGGAATGTTAAAGGACGGAGCAGGAAATTGGATTCTCTGTATTTCTTGTAGATAATATCTCACTGAGGATAAAGCTTAATGCAATTTCATCAGTATAAGCTCGGAAGGTTTTGAGAGCAATTTCAGTGATGCCTGACTGGATAATGCCTTCGTGATTGTAGCTTCAATTTTAGCACATGTAGGGCTCTCTTTGTATTTTGTGCTCTAACCTCCCTCGAGAGGGGGTTACTGGAAAATTTCAGCTGTGAATTTTGTGCTCAATAATGTTCAGAAAGAATGAGCGCCTGGCAGTAAAGAAATTAGTAGAATTTCAGAAAAGCAGAAACAAAACTACAACAGCATCGAGAGCACCTTCCCGCCAAACGTCCCAACGTGATTCACAAGAATCTTAATTCAAGCAGATTTTACCCCGAGCTACACAAAGGGATTTTTTGTAGCAGGTGACCAAACGCATGGCTACAGAGGTAAGTTGTAAGGAGTGTCTTAAAGGAGGAAAAGAGAAGCTGAAAGGTTTAAGGAAGGAATTTGGGAGCTTGAGGGCATTGGCAACTTCAGGCACAGCCAGCAATGGTGAGGGAAATTTGAACGGAAAAAGTTTTCAACAGATTGATGGCGCTGATTTCAAAATGACAAACAAGATAGAATTTCTGAAGGTGAATGTTTGATCATGGGTGGTGAAGCACCAGTTAATTGGATGGTTTCGAACTGGAGCTTCTTGGCATCTGCTGGAGGGTATATTTTGTCAATAGTCAGTTGAATTACTAGAGATAATGGGTGTATGAAAAGCAGACTTGGCTGCTTCCTACTGCCACAAGCTGATCTTCCATTAACTAATATAGAGCAGAATTGACAGAAGTAGTAAATCTTCAGCTCGGCGTATCCTCCTCCTCCTGCTGCGATACTAAATTGCATTGAATAATTCATGGATCTAAATAGGTAAGAGAAAAATCGAGGAAAAGTAAAGAAATAAAAGTTTGATTAAAGATGAGGTTATCTTCAAAATCCTGGCCATGATTTAGCAGCCCCGCTAGCTGTGGGCACCAATCCTGTAATGGCCACTATAATCCTGTAAACTCGCTGCACGGTAGCCCAGTGGTTAGCACTGCTGCCTCACAGCGCCAGGGACCTGGGTTCAATTCTGGCCTTGGGTGACTGTGTGGAGTTTGCACTTTCTCCCCGTGTGTGGGTGGGTTTCCTCCGGGTGCTCTGGTATCCTCCCACAGTCCAAAGATGTGCAGGTTAGGTGGATTGGCCATTCTAAATTGCCCCTTGGTGGCCAAAAGGTTAGGTGAGGTTACTGGGTTACAGGGGCAGGATGGGGGCATGGGCCTATGCAGGGGGCTCTTTCAGAGGATCAGTGCAGACTGGATGGGTCGCATGGTCTCCTTCTGTACCGTAGGGGTTCTATGACATAATAATGAACAGTTCAGTATATAAACCATTGTAATACATTGCAGAGTACAGGTATCCTGAATTTGCAGAATAAAATGGAACAGTGTACTACAGTCTGCATTTTTCATTAATGTTCATAGATCATATATTATGGCGTTGAGGTTATTAAATTCTCAATGTGGGTCGAGGTAGGGTGCTCTTTCCAAGAGTGCAGACTCGATGGGCTGAATGGCCTCTTTCTCCATTGTAGGGATTGTATGATCTGTGACCTAAAATGGGATTTGTACCGGTGAAATTCCGAACGTGATCTTCCACACACCCCCTCCGATGACACGATCAGGTTCCCGCCCAGGAATGGCGAGAGCTTGATTAGGATACATTAATTAGCGGCTTTTACGTCCCATTCAGCCGGTGTGACGTCATGCCGGTGTGATTTACTACTGTTTTTCAAAAACGAAAAACAGCGGGGCGCACAGGTATGAATAGCCCTCGGGTGCCCAGCACCCAGACACTACCCTCTGGTAGTTCCAGGGCAGACCCACTAAGGAGCCCCATTGAGGGGGGGTTCCCCTAATGTGTGATGGGGGGCGGACCACAATGATTGGGAAGTGGTGCGCCACGATACCTGGGAAAAGGCAGGGTGCTTGGGGGAGTGGGGGGCAGTGGAGCACCCCCCCATGCTTGTGAGGGGGGGGGTTGTCTGGGGGAGGGGATGCTGAGGAGGGGGGTGCCCAAATGCTTTGGGGGACCTGTGTGTGAGAGGGGGTGGGGGAGTGGGGGCATGGTGCGGGAGAGGGGATGGGGAAGAGTGTCCCAAGGCTTATGAGGGGGGGATTCCTGAGGGATAGACGAAGTGTGCTGATGCTTGTGTTGGTGGCTGCCTCACTTGTAGGGGGGGTCCTCCGTGTTCATGGGGGTGATGGGGGGAGTTTACTTCTAACGCTGATTTAGGGTGCCCCATCTCTGTGGCGTCATCTTTGCCGGCACTATCAGGCTCTGTCCCACCTGAGTGACAGGAAAACCATGGATCCAGATTCTCTGTGAATCTGGAGTGGAACTCGTCTGTGCATCTGGAGAAATATGGGCTGGTTTTCAGTCTGAACCTGACACTGACAAGTCTTGGGAAAATTAAATTCGGCTATACAGTACTCCCCCGTTATACCGCGCTCCGCAATACCGCGGTTCGCGATATACCGGGGGGGGGCTTATGGACCCCAACTGTCAGTTGTGTCAATTTCAGCGGCCGGCTCACTTTGATCCGGAGAGGGAAGCTGCTCTCTCACTGAAACAATCAGCCGGCCGCTGAAATTGACACTGCCCGCTGCTCTCTCCCTCCAATCAGAAACATTAAAACTTAAAAGTTGGATTGGAGGGAGAGAGCAGCCGGCAGTGTCAATTTCAGCGGCCGGCTGATTGCTTCAGTGAGAGAGCAGCTTCCCTCTCCGGATCAAAGTGAGCCGGCCGCTGAAATTGACACTGCCCGCTGCTCTCTCCCTCCAATCCAACTTTTAAGTTTTAATGTTTCTGATTGGAGGGAGAGAGCAGCCGGCAGTGTCAATTTCAGCGGCCAGCTCACTTTGATCCGGAGAGGGAAGCTGCTCTCTCACTGAAGCAATCAGCCGGCCGCTGAAATTGACACTGCCCGCTGCTCTCTCCCTCCAATCAGTACCCCAGCAGCCACAGCCTGTACCTCAGCAGCCACGGCCTGCACCCCAGCAGCCACGGCCTGTACCCCAGCAGCCACAGCCTGAACCCCAGCAGCCACAGTACCCCAGCAGCCACAGCCTGAAGCCCAGCAGCCACGGCCTGTACCCCAGCAGCCACAGCCTGAACCCCAGCAGCCACAGCCTGTACTTCAGCAGCCACAGCCTGAACCCCAGCAGCCACAGTACCCCAGCAGCCACAGCCTGAAGCCCAGCAGCCACGGCCTGTACCCCAGGAGCCACAGCCTGAACCCCAGCAGCCACAGCCTGTACCTCAGCAGCCACAGCCTGAACCCCAGTAGCCACAGCCTCTACCCCAGGAGCCACAGCCTGTACCTCAGCAGCCACGGCCTGCACCCCAGCAGCCACGGCCTGTACCCCAGCAGCCACAGCCTGAACCCCAGCAGCCACAGTACCCCAGCAGCCACAGCCTGAACCCCAGCTACAGAGGGGAGGGGCGATGTGAGACCATGCTGGTGTTGCAGAGGCCCGTATGACCTCCTCCTGTGTTCTCTGCTCTCTCCCTCCAATCAGAAACATTAAAACTTAAAAGTTGGATTGGAGGGAGAGAGCAGCGGGCAGTGTCAATTTCAGCGGCCGGCTGATTGTTTCAGTGAGAGAGCAGCTTCCCTCTCCGGATCAAAGTGAGCCGGCCGCTGAAATTGACACTGTTTTAATTAGATCCACGATGGGGGTTTTAAATTTATTTTAAAATCTATGCTAGCGCTTCCCATTGTGAGTCTACGGGGGTCTGACCTCTCCCCCCGCCCCCCGTAGACTCTCAATGGGAAGCGCAGCATAGATTTTTAAATAAATTTAAAACCC
The DNA here is from genome assembly GCF_902713615.1 of Scyliorhinus canicula. Lineage (NCBI taxonomy): Eukaryota > Metazoa > Chordata > Chondrichthyes > Carcharhiniformes > Scyliorhinidae > Scyliorhinus > Scyliorhinus canicula. The sequence goes on from NC_052163.1 coordinate 28,925,328, forward strand.
CCATCGTGGATATCCGCGACTCGGTTGCAACGCGGGTGGCTGTCTTGGACCCCAACACCCGCGTTATAAAGGGGGACTACTGTATTGTGTATTAGGTGGATTGTGTAATGATGGTCTGCATTGCACAGTACTATAATATCTACTGGTTAAGGATGCTCAGAACTGAATATTATTGACCACTTGATGATTGACGCTGTACTGTAACATTGTAATTTATTGAAGATATCTGGTACAGTGCTGCACCATAGTAACTTGTCAGAGATAGTTGTAACACAGCATTAGTGGAGAACAGGTTGTACTGTAGTAATACAGACTGATAAAATTATCTGCTATTGCTACGCTTCCAAATGCAAATGTTTGAAGATATGAAATATGATTAAATACTTAAATGTTTAATATCCTAGTATTTTAAGGCAGTATAAAGGCGAGGCATCTATGAGATTAAATGGTTGGCTTTGTGGCAGGAAAAGTAGGTTTGTGACAGGACAGGAGAGAATATGGAGTATGCATTTGATGCATGTGGATCTGCTATACAAGATTACACTGGTTAATGTAATATATTAGGACGGATGTATGATAAGAAAAAGCTTGGATAGCTTTTCTCTGCACATTTTCTTCACAAAATCATCAATAACGTTATTGTCGGTAAAATCTTGTGAGGGTGCATTTTTAAGTGTCAGTATTGCTGAACTTGTTAAATGTTCCTGACTCATTGTACTTTGCAGATAATGTTTCAATACAGAGAATGAACATTCACCGGAAGAATTTGTGGGGCAACATGGTGGCGCACTTCTGCCTCACGGAGCCGAGATCCCAGGTTTGATCCCGGCTCTGGGTCACTGTCTGTGTGGAGTTTACACATTCTCCCCATGTTTGCGTGGGTTTCGCACCCACAACCCAAAGATGAGCAGAGTAGGTGGATTGGCCACGCTAAGTTGCCCCTTAATTGGAAAAAGTGAATTAGGTAGCATTTGTGACAGGTACTATTAAAAATATCAGAATGGTTTCCACATTTGGAAAAGTTGCCTGCAAACCATCACTTACACGTCTGTACAAATCAACTGCTGATCTCTCAGCACAGAGCTCACCATTATGGATGAAATGAATTAATTGTTTCATTTCATCTTCAAAAGATTTGTGTCTATGTCCTCCCGATAGAATTCAATTACTCTCTTACTCCAGTGGCTCTTAACATTCTCATCTAAACTTTTGTCGAAAAGCGCACAAAATAATTCAACAGTTTTCTTCAGAGATTCACTTCTACTCTGCAATACACCATTATTGTGTCACAAATAACATTGACAATCTCAACAATGATCTTCTTTCCCTTTTAAAGTGATTTCATTGTCTCGAGTTTCATCAAAAAATAACTTCTCTGCTAAGGATTTTGCATCAACCTTTTCACATGATTTCTCTGATTTTGATGTGGTTATGTCTGATAAGCATTCCTTTATATCGACAAAGTTTAGTATCAAAGCCAAAACAGCATCTGCACGAGCGCACCACCTGTTGTCACAAATTCTTTTGACCATCAAATATTTTCCATGTGCCTGCTCCAAACGTAATTGCGGCATATTCCACCAATGTGTGGAACTGAAAAAGTGGCATACAAGTTTTGAACAAAGTTTAATAAATGTACGGCAGGCTCACATGATTCAGCTGCTGTGTTGCAAATTAGATTCATGGAGTGACTAGAACATGGATGAATAATGCACAAGGGCTTGCATTTTCTCCGGGCACAACCCAGCTGGAAAATTACCATGTAGTGTATTAAAAGTCACATCATTCATCCTCCTGGTGCATCCCCACTCTAATTTCATTGCAGCATGTGCTGCCAACCTCAGTGTTAAAGCTGGATGGCCAACAATGGTGCATTCTCCATTGTCTCTCAGCAAGGACGTTAGCTTAATGGTTGTCCTTACCACTCCTGCACTGTAATGATACAGTGATGCTGGTGTATTACTGGTCACCGTGAGCCCCCCCCCCCCCCCCCCCCCCCCCCCAGCACTCAGGCCAACACCCAGGTCATTCATCTGCGGATTCTTGATATCAACTCAAGGAAGGCGATGGCTGAAGCCTTGAGAGAGTCTCTCCACTTGCATCTCATCAGCACCTCTAACAACGGATGAGGCAGGACCAGCAGAGATTGGTCCTTCAGCATCTCATCACCTAGAGATCACCCTGTTCATTGGCAGATCGTGTGCAGCATTCTGCCAGGCAGGAGTCAGAAGTTCACAGGAGATCTGAGGAGCATTTCTCTGTCCTCAATGCAAGTCATCATCATCCTCCCACACTGTTTGGTTCTTGGGCTTCTGTGCTCTGTCCATGACAGGAGCAACCTCTGAGATAACGAAGCGCTGACACCACACCGATAACTAAGGGCCACACCCCATGGGGGACATCACTGACCACCGTAGTCCTAGTCATCGCTAAAGCGAGAGGCCATCAGGGCATCCCAAGTCCTGCACTCCACTCGTGCCCTGGCCATTGGCCGAGTCTCTTCCTCAGCGTCTTCTGACATATCCCCCTTGATGTCCTTATCTGAGGAAATGTGGTGATCTTCCATGTCCTCCTCAGTCAGCTACTCATCCTGTTGCAGCGTCAGATTATGGAGTGTGCAGCACACCACAATGTCGGATGATATCCTCTGGGGGCTGTACTAGAGCCACCACCACACACTCGCACACACACGCACGCACACAGCACCCCCCGCCGGGCTGATCCAGGCACCAGAACCGCATCTTCAGAAGTCTGATCAGCTATTCCACCAATGAGCGAGTTGCAGCATGAGCAATGAGATACTCATTGCACCAAGTCTCAGCTGCACTATATGGCCTCTGCACAGGCGTCCTCAGCCATGTCCTGAGGGGGTCCCCCTTGCCCCCGAGGAACTATCCCTCCAGCCGCTGCTCTTTCTCAAAGGCCACTGGGACCTGACAACAGCCAAGGATGTAGCTGTCGTGGTCACTATCCGGGAACCAGGAACACACCCGCAGGATGCGTTTGGTATTGCCGCAGATGAACTGCACATTCAGGCAGTGGAATCCCCTGCGTTTAATGAATGGGCCACCAGATGCCATGGGGAACGCAGAGCCACATGTGTGCAGGCAATTACTCCCTGCACATGGAGAACTCCCAGCAATGCGCGCACATCGCATTGGTTGGCCTGGATCCAGTCAAAGCTGACGTAGTTGCGCTCCCTTATGAAGAGCGCATTGGTCACTTATGTGCGTCAAACTGGCAGATGCCAGAGAAGTCTCCACTGGTAGACCTGTACCCGATATTGTAGCATCAGAGTGCCCTCCCTGTGTGGTGCAGCCTCTGGCAGCCCAGCAGGCCCTGCCAACCCTTCCTCCTCAGGGTGCTGCTGCTGTCTACGTGCAGCCACACATTGATGCTGCCGTCCTCTTTCTCGACCCACGGCTATCAGTAAACCGGCAGCTCAACTGCCTCCATGATAGAGTGAATCCAAAAACTGCAAGGGAGGAATCAGAAATTGAGCAAGAAGCAGTCCTGTCAAAACCCTGCCCTATTGCCCAGTGAAGACATGGCCCTTACCATTGATGGCCATCCCCTTCTGTGAGCACCTTCCCCATGAACTCCACTCCTTTACTGCATTTTAGCTAAATAGTAAGGGCAGTGAAAACACACCATAAGGCATCGAGAGATGGGACTCAGTTGAGTGTAATCTAATTCACTAATGTCAGGAAGAGCAGGAAAAATCCAAAAAAGTAGCCGTGACATCAAATGGTCTTTTATTTGAAACAAAAACTGTGAAAGTATTTTTTGTGAAACAGTGTTATTTTTGGTCTTAGGAAGAAGGAAATATGATTTTTGCCATTACAATCGCCTGATAGATAATTTCAGTCCATGGAAGGCAATATCAGAACCATACCATTTTAGACCATGACTAAGAATGGAGTAAAACAAATTGTTTTCTCCTTTGACTCACAATATGTTAATACCACTACATTCTCTCCATAAACAGATACCTATATATATTTTTTAAAACACATATAGTTGGTGAAGAAAGTCTGCAAACATTCAGCATCAGTTTAACAAATTACGTATTTAAATTTTTTGATTGTGGAAGTGATAGAACATAGAACATAGAACAGTACAGCACAGAACAGGCCCTCCGGCCCTCGATGTTGTGCCGAGCAATGATCACCCTACGATGTACTGTTAGTCAGCCTCTTGGTGGGTGTGTTTATACTCAGCAGGTACATTATGCATGAAACGTTGTGTTATTGAACCTGTTTCGTTGGATTGCCACTGGCTGGAGAAAGGTGACCAGATATGGAAAATGTGATGATGATTGTGTTTCACTGCAGCTTGTATGACAATCTCAGATCAATGAGGTATAATCAGACTCCGAGCCTGGCTTAGCATTGATTTCAACTTGTACTCGCAGGCATGGCTCGGAGAAAGTGAATGGCTGATTTATTGATCCTGGTGGAGAAAGTAGTGCCTGCTGAAATAAACAGCAACATCTGACATTCATTCATAAATGCTGGGAGATTGGATTCCCCAAGGTTAACATTTGCATAATTTTTAAACCGGCTATGCCTATTTCTTTCAGTCACGTTTAAAGGTGTCGAAATCAAAAGAGACTTTTTCTGGTGATGTTGTCATTTTTTTTTGATCAACCTTTTAATATGCATTTTGTTATGAATATCACGGACCTCTACATCAAGCTAGCTGTCTCTTCGCTGCATGTTTCCCTTTGAAACTGGCTTTAGGATGGAAATTTTCAGAAACTGTGCCTTGTCAACCTTGGGGGGGAAAAAAGAGTTATGTATGTTCATTGCATCGTGCTGTCTACATCCCCAAGGGGACTCGATGCAATGCAAAGTGCTGAACCCTTGCACTTCCCTAACACTTTGATTCTGCTAGTGCACCAGCACAAAAACAGTGTCAAATTAATATTTTGGAACTCTTTAAGAAGTGCCTGAATCATTGTACAGAATAGGACAATATTTAAATTGTGGAAACCTTGACAACTCAAGGTTACACACTGTTGAGCTCAGAAAAGATAATTCTGTGGTGAACGGATATTCATGTCTATTGTTTGCTGCCAACAAACATTTGTAACAGCTCAGCTGAATAGTGAGCCACACATTTCGGCTGACCCCTGCTCTGTAATTCATAACTCCCCTGGGTTCCCTAGGAAATTGGAGCCATCCAGTTGTGTGTCTCAGCAGATGAGAATAAACAGTTTGTGCAAGTTCAGTCAGTAAGCAAATGTTTTTAGCGCTAATCATATATCACAGTTTACAGAACACAGATGTGTGGTGTGCATTGGTTCTTCCCCCAGATCATGTTACAGGAAATGTGATTCACCTGAAGAGCTTTTTTAACCCCTCGAGAACTGGACAGCCCTTTGTCTTTGTCAAGCTTTTAACTATTGTCCAAATACGTTCCTGGAAAATTTCTGTTTCAAAATTCGAGACACAAAAAGCAAAAATCACTTGAAAATCTCCACATTCAATCGTCTGAAGCAACTAGTTTTGGCTCCCCTTCCGAAAAATGTTGACATTGTTTTTGCGTTCATGCACACTCGATGCTCTCCAGTACAATTTGACATCAATAATTCTAATTTGGAAAGAATTACATAACTCAAAACGAGTCCAGCTCACTCAAAACTAACCCAGTGCTCTAAAAGCTAGACTGGTACACTCAAGGCTATCCCGGCATGCTCAATGCTATCCCGGCACGCTCAATGCTATCCCGGCACGCTCAATGCTATCCCGGCATGCTCAAGGCTATCCCGACACACTCAAGGCTATCCCGGCACGCTCAATGCTATCCCGGCACGCTCAATGCTATCCCGGCATGCTCAATGCTATCCCGGCACGCTCAATGCTATCCCGGCATGCTCAATGCTATCCCGGCATGCTCAATGCTATCCCGGCACACTCAAGGCTATCCCGGCACGCCAAAGGCTATCCTGGCACACTCAAAGTTATCCCGGCGCACTCAATGCTATCCCGGCATGCTCAATGCTATCCCGGCATGCTCAAGGTTATCCCGACATGCTCAAGTCTATTCCGGCACACTCAAGGCTATCCCGGCATGCTCAATGCTATCCCGGCATGCTCAATGCTATCCCGGCATGCTCAATGCTATCCCGGCATGCTCAATGCTATCCAGGCATGCTCAAGGTTATCCCGGCATGTTCAATGCTATCCCGGCACGCCAAAGGTTATCCCGGCATGCTCAAGGCTATCCCGGCACGCTCAAGGCTATCCTGGCACACTCAAGGTTATCCCGGCACACTCAAGGCTATCCCGGCACACTCAAGGCTATCCCGGCACGCTCAAGGCTATCCCGGCACACTCAAGGCTATCCTGGCACACTCAAGGCTATCCCGGCACACTCAAGGCTATCCCGGCACACTCAAGGCTATCCTGGCACACTCAAGGCTATCCCGGCACACTCAAGTCAATCCTGGCACGCTCAAGGCTATCCCGACATGCTCAAGGCTATCCCGACACACTCAAGGCTATCCCGGCACGCTCAATGCTATCCCGGCATGCTCAATGCTATCCCGGCATGCTCAAGGCTATCCCGGCACACTCAAGGCTATCCTGGCACACTCAAGGCTATCCCGGCACACTCAAGGCTATCCCGGCACACTCAAGTCTATCCTGGCACACTCAAGGCTATCCCGGCACACTCAAGTCTATCCTGGCACGCTCAAGGCTATCCCGACATGCTCAAGGCTATCCCGACACACTCAATGCTATCCCGGCATGCTCAATGCTATCCCGGCACGCTCAAGGCTATCCCGGCACGCTCAATGCTATCCCGGCACGCTCAATGCTATCCCGGCACACTCAAGGCTATCCTGGCACACTCAAGGCTATCCCGGCACACTCAAGGCTATCCCGGCACACTCAAGGCTATCCTGGCACACTCAAGGCTATCCCGGCACGCTCAAGTCTATCCTGGCACGCTCAAGGCTATCCCGACATGCTCAAGGCTATCCCGACACACTCAAGGCTATCCCGGCACGCTCAATGCTATCCCGGCACGCTCAATGCTATCCCGGCACGCTCAATGCTATCCCGGCATGCTCAATGCTATCCCGGCACGCTCAATGCTATCCCGGCATGCTCAATACTATCCCGGCACACTCAAGGCTATCCCGGCACGCCAAAGGCTATCCTGGCACACTCAAAGTTATCCCGGCGCACTCAATGCTATCCCGGCATGCTCAATGCTATCCCGGCATGCTCAAGGTTATCCCGACATGCTCAAGGCTATTCCGGCACACTCAAGGCTATCCCGGCATGCTCAATGCTATCCCGGCATGCTCAATGCTATCCCGGCATGCTCAAGGTTATCCGGGCATGTTCAATGCTATCCCGGCACGCCAAAGGTTATCCCGGCATGCTCAAGGCTATCCCGGCACGCTCAAGGCTATCCTGGCACACTCAAGGCTATCCCGGCACACTCAAGGCTATCCCGGCACACTCAAGGTTATCCCGGCACACTCAAGGCTATCCCGGCACACTCAAGGCTATCCCGGCACGCTCAAGGCTATCCCGGCACACTCAAGGCTATCCTGGCACACTCAAGGCTATCCCGGCACACTCAAGGCTATCCCGGCACACTCAAGGCTATCCTGGCACTCTCAAGGCTATCCCGGCACACTCAAGTCTATCCTGACACGCTCAAGGCTATCCCGACATGCTCAAGGCTATCCCGACACACTCAAGGCTATTCCGGCACGCTCAATGCTATCCCGGCATGCTCAATGCTATCCCGGCATGCTCAAGGCTATCCCGGCACACTCAAGGCTATCCTGGCACACTCAAGGCTATCCCGGCACACTCAAGGCTATCCCGGCACACTCAAGGCTATCCCGGCACACTCAAGGCTATCCTGGCACACTCAAGGCTATCCCGGCACACTCAAGTCTATCCTGGCACGCTCAAGGCTATCCCGACATGCTCAAGGCTATCCCGACACACTCAAGGCAATCCCGGCACGCTCAATGCTATCCCGGCACGCTCAATGCTATCCCGGCACGCTCAATGCTATCCTGGCACGCTCAATGCTATCCCGGCACGCTCAATGCTATCCCGGCATGCTCAATGCTATCCCGGCACACTCAAGGCTATCCCGGGACGCCAAAGGCTATCCTGGCACACTCAAAGTTATCCCGGCGCACTCAATGCTATCCCGGCATGCTCAATGCTATCCCGGCATGCTCAAGGTTATCCCGACATGCTCAAGGCTATTCCGGCACACTCAAGGCTATCCCGGCATGCTCAATGCTATCCCGGCATGCTCAATGCTATCTCGGCATGCTCAATGCTATCCCGGCATGCTCAAGGTTATCCCGGCATGTTCAATGCTATCCCGGCACGCCAAAGGTTATCCCGGCATGCTCAAGGCTATCCCGGCACGCTCAAGGCTATCCTGGCACACTCAAGGCTATCCCGGCACAATCAAGGCTATCCCGGCACACTCAAGGTTATCCCGGCACACTCAAGGCTATCCCGGCACACTCAAGGCTATCCCGGCACGCTCAAGGCTATCCCGGCACACTCAAGGCTATCCTGGCACACTCAAGGCTATCCCAGCACACTCAAGGCTATCCCGGCACACTCAAGGCTATCCTGGCACACTCAAGGCTATCCCGGCACACTCAAGTCTATCCTGGCACGCTCAAGGCTATCCCGACATGCTCAAGGCTATCCCGACACACTCAAGGCTATCCCGGCACGCTCAATGCTATCCCGGCATGCTCAATGCTATCCCGGCATGCTCAAGGCTATCCCGGCACACTCAAGGCTATCCCGGCATGCTCAATGCTATCCCGGCATGCTCAAGGCTATCCCGGCATGCTCAAGGCTATCCCGGCACACTCAAGGCTATCCCGGCATGCTCACGGCTATCCCAGCACGTTCAAGGCTATCCCGGCATGCTCAATGCTATCCCGGCACGCTCAAGGCTATCCCGGCACGCTCAAGGCTATCCCGGCACACTCAAGGCGATCCCGGCACGCTCAATGCTATCCCGGCACACTCAAGGCTATCCCGGCACGCTCAATGCTATCCCGCACACTCAAGGATATCCCAACACACTCAAGGCTATCCCGGCACACTCAAGGCGATCCCGGCATGCTCAATGCTATCCTGGCACGCCCAAGGCTATCCTGGCACGCCCAAGGTTATCCCGGCACGCTCAAAGCTATCCCAGCATGCCCAAGCAATCCTGTTTCCCGCCAACACTATAAAGAGAGATTGTCAGTTGGTGATGGGAGGAGAAGGGTAGGGAAGGATACAGGGGAAGAGTGTGGAAGGGGGTGGAGAGGGGAGTGATAACGGCAGAAGGAAGAATGGGAGGGGGGGAGAGGACAGGGAAAGAGGTGGAGAAAGTTGGGAAAAGAGGAGAAGGGAGGGAAGACGGGAGGAGGGTGAGAGGATTTTTGAGAAAAGAGGTAGGGGGTTTGGGGAGAGAAATAAAGGGTGAGCGGGGAGGCAGTGGAGAGAGGGAGAGGTTGGGTGGGGGTGTGGGGGGTGTGACCCTAATCGCTGCATATATAATCCATGGGATTTACGAAAATGTTGGCTGGAGATATAGTCATAATTTGCTGTAATCACTGCAGGATCGTGATTGATGACAATGAGGTCAGTTGATAACTATGATTTGACATTGCAGATATGGTTCTGGGTGAAATGATTTCTAAATGGTCAGTTCTGAGTGATGATAAAGATGATTGTTTGTGAGTGCTAGTGATATCAAATGATAACAGTACAGCATTTGAGAACAACGGACATGAAATGGTGGTAAGGTGATTGCAATTGAGTGCAGTTGACATCAATTGAAAGCAAATTATGTCAAATGATATGGAAAATTTCAGATTGGCAAGAAGCTTTAATGAAAACAGAAAGCATCATTCTGAATAACATTCCTACAGCATCCAAACACAAAGAATAACAGATATAGGCTAAGTTTCTCAGTTGCATTTGTTTACATATTTAAAAGTTTTGAGCAGAATAATGAACCTATCTTACCATAAGCGTAAAAGCTATCTCTGGCAAATACCTGGTGAGTGTAAAGTGTTGCATGTTAAATGCGTACTGATGTAGGAGACTTCTACTTATCTTCTGCACACGCATGTCTGGTCCCAATATTTAAAAAATATCCTGATGCTTTATATGAGAATAAATCAAATATATAAAAATATTTTAGTTGCTGTTGATTATGTAGATTAATTAAAGACATGCCTTCTTGTGTGCTTCTTAATTAATTCATGTTTTTATCTTTTCCCCAGGATGATGTATACCGTGCTACCACCAAGGGTCTGATTGAGGGAATCATTTCAGGTTACAATGCAACAGTGTTTGCCTATGGACCAACAGGTGAGTTCTTTTCAGAGGCATGGTTTGTTGAATGCAGCATTGTGTAAATCATTAGTGTTTACAGTAAAAAATTAAATTTTGGGACTGATTATTCCTCTTTTGAAATAGAAATTTGATCATTTATTCTTGAGCAGTTTCAATTATCCTGCTCATGTATAAAGATGCAGTTCCATTTATCATCTAATGTTATCCTGCATGGTCCAGTAGTTCAATTAAGTTTGTCTAATGGCAATGAACTTCTCTTCCGAAGCAAAAGCTTTCAATTATTCAGCTGATGAAACAGGAATGCTATTATTAAAGGCAGTCGTGGATATTACCACACAATTAAACTATTCACTCGAAAATTTCACCGTAGTTGTTTATTTCTAATTTGATGTTGTAGAAACACAATAAATGGTAAGAGGAGACACCAGTCCAAACTTATTGCACTATTCTTTTTGGTTAGTTGGCATCCGGAATACAGTAAACCAATCAACAAGTTGAGCTTCAGCAAAACAAGCGACTGAGAAATCTGAGTTTGACCAATTGAACCACATTGGTACACTTTTTACTGCTTATCGGTCAAGGCTATCCTCTGCATTAAAGCATTGATTTGCCAGGGTGGCTGAAACCAAATGGGTTAAATCTCCACTTACAACAATAGTTCTCTCCCTTCAGTTTTGAGTCAGGTTGGCTGGCTGATGATGATTATAGAGTACGGTAAACCTAACTGGCTCAGGTTACTGGTAGCTGCGTTTTATAAGGCCACAAAGGAGACGACAGCAAAGTCAAAAAAACTTAGTTTATTTGCAATAACTATTATATACATCACACGGTAGTATACGTCCCAACTGTGTGGTGTTCTTTGTGATTCTGTTATCAGAATGGATGTTGGATGTTGTAGTGTTCACAAAGCTAAGTTCATTAACGAAGCTAACGTTTATTTACTCTACTTATTAAAGCTTGACCACTTACTCCTATAGTAAACAATTATCTAGTAATCTACAATCTACTAACACTAGTACCTACACTCTATCTACAACTATACTCTACACTCTCACTGCTCCTTTCCAGCCTTTCCCCAGTAGCCTGTGAGTCAGTGCATTATATAGTTCTACATGTAGCTCCATCTAGTAGTTAATTATGATGACATTAACCCTTTGTATTCTGAACATATCACAATCTGGGTCTGCCTTGCTGATGCCTAACTGACCGGTTTTATATATCATCCAACTATATATTTAGAGGCCCCACTCCCTTAACGGGTGAGTTCATATTCTGCAAGGTTCACAGGAAGTTAATTGTTCCCACCCTGTAAGATACTTGCGGGTTATAACACTGCATCTGCCACATATGGGGTTAACCCATTCTGTTAATTTCCATTGTCAGCCATGTCACCTTGGAGCCAACACAATTCAAAAGAGAGTGAAGTCTCCTCTTCCCTTCCTGCCTCCCAGTTTATCATGGTTCCATCATTTTCAGCTGCCCGAAATTCCAGAATTGCCTCCACAAACCTCCACGCCTCTCCACCTTATTTTCCTCCTCATTTAAGATCTGCCTTTAAACCGACCGTTTTGACCAAGGTTTCGGTCACCTGTCCTTTATTTGGTTCAATGACTGACTTGGTTCAACAATGCTCGTCGGAAGCAGCTGGCTGCATTAAGGATGTAAGATTGTCATTGTCTTTGTCTCGAGATTTAATGTCAAATACAGATAAGGTCAAAACTTCCCTTGGAATTTTACAGAATCTTTAACCGATCATCTGAATAAATGAAAGCATTGCATTTTCCCCATAAATCAGTGTTTACCTCATTTGACAGGCAGAAAATCTAATGATGCTGGGCAAGTTCAAAAGCTTTTCGAGGTTAAATTCATCTTGAGTTGATTTCCATGCAAAAGGGATGATATCCCATTGCATACAACTATTTAAGAAATTTTTTTAACCACTTGGCACCATTCCAATACCACAGTTTGCTAAATTTAAAAAGATTGCTGGACATGCGTGATGAGTTAACACTATTTGAGAGCATCACATCGATTAAGCCTGCTTCCTATTGCATCACACAGAATTCAATATTTTCAACCTTAATAGATTCTTTGTGTCACAGTCAACAGTGAGGATTAGATTATTCTTATTGAGCAAAGATGAGCAAACATAGATTTGAATTGTTCAGAGGCAGCACAGTAGATTTGAATTGATAGAGTAGATGGAGACAATTTCCTCATGAGGCAGAAACAAGTGGGCACAATGTTAATTTAATTACAGATAGGCCAGTCAGGGTGACGTCAGGAAACATTTCAGACAAAGGGTAGTGGAAATCTGGAACTCTCTTCCACAGAAAGCTCTTGAGGTTAGATCGATTGAAAATTTCGAAACTGAGGTGGATATGTTTTTGTTAGTCGCAAAAACTAAGGGTCACTGAACCAAAGCAAAATTAAAAAACAAACCAAAATCTACTCCTGCTCCTAAGTCATATGTTCCCATTTCCTGTGGAGTTAAGACACAAACTTGTCCCAATGAGATGGCAGAGCAGGCCCAAAGTGCTGCATGACGTGTTTGCATGTTTGCACGTGTGTGCTGTGTGTGAGAGTCATTGGAATCTTCAAACTAAGCAATCTGCAATGACTTAATTTTCACGTCAATTCATGGGAAGGGGTGGCTTGTCCAAGGGGGTTACCATAACAGCAATTCTGTATGAGGTTCAGTGCAAATACTTCTTATGTGAATTCTGTTCAGAATTGGCGGCAGTCAGGATAATCCTGCTGAATGATGGGGCACAGCAGAGATACTGCACGTGCACTTACACCTTCTTGGATACCATTTTGCTTTTGTTTTGGGTTTTGAAACTTTTGGAGGCGTTGTGACTGCAACATATACAACCTAACTTAGCTTCAAGATTGGGAGTACAGGCTTATAGGCCCAGTATAGGCCTAAACATGCCCTTGGTGTCCAAAAACAGAGGCTGTCTTATACGCCATGTTGCTTTATATGTCACGATCTACAGTGTTTTGAGCTGGAGTCACTGTTGTTAAGTAGATAAATGCAGCAGTTTTTCTGCACGCACCAATATACCACAAACAACAATGAGGTGAATGACCAGTGGTTTGGCATAGTAGGTTGAGGGAACGTTGGCAATACAACTACTTCTTCAAACAATGTAATCTTTAAACGCCAATCTTTAAAATCCACCTAGGCATAGGAACACATGGGTCTCAATTTGAAATCCCAGTCAAAAGACTGCAGCTCTGATAATGCAGTATTTCTCTCACTGGTGGACCAGTCTAGTTTAACGTGCTTAAGATGCTACAATGAAGCTTGAACTCATGACCTTCTCACCTTAAGGAAAGATGTGATAAGCTGACCCAGCAACAACATAAGTGCCGCTAATAGAAAGCATTGCTGTTATAGGTTACTCGACAGTGACATGTATAACAACTCATTACTTTGATTTAAATCACTACCAGGTTTTGGCTAATTTCCAGTGTAGAAGATAATTCTGATGATTTGTTAAATACATGTGGGCTGTGTAATAAAACTGGCCTTGTCAGGATTTTTGGCTGCTTATTGTGGCTTTTCGAACTGCCAAAAAGCACACTGGAAGTAGGTGTATTTTATGTTCCGACCAAGTATGCTTGAAGCAGTTCATTAAGATTGTTGAAGTGGTAATACTGCTTGATCAGAGTATATTACATGAAGAGAGATCTTCCCTTAAAGATGTAGCTGGGTGTTGGTAATGATTAGGTCCACACAAATGAGCTGAACTGAACTTGAACTGGCATATTAAAACTTTACAATGGTTTGATTAAATGCTGAGTTAATGAGGGGTGTTGTGGCTCCTTGCAGTTCATCCCCCCACATACCTGACAGCCACTGTTTTCCAAATTCTAATTTGTTTTATTTGTTTACCAGATGTGTGCATTGCTGGTGAGGCCAGCAATTATTGCTCATCGCTAATTGCCCTTGAGAAGATGGTGGTGGAGCAGCCTTTTTTGAACCGTTTCAGTCCCAGTGGTGTTGGTACATCCACAGTACTGTTAAGAAGGGAGTTCCGGGATTTCAACCCAGCGATTGGGGAGGCGGTGGCGTAGTGGTATTGTCATTGGACTAATAATCCAGAGACACAGAGTACTCTGTGGTCCCAGGTTCAAATCCCAACACTGCAAGTGGTGAAATTTGAATTCAATAAAAGTCTAATGATAACCGTGAAACCATTGTCGGAAAAACCCATCTAGTTCACTGATGTCCTTTAGGGAAGGAGATCTGCCATCTTTACCTGGTGTGGCCTACATGTGACTCCAGATCCACAACAATCTGGTTGACTCTCAACTGCCCCTCAAGGGCAATTAGGGATAGACAATAAATGCTGGCACAGCCCACGTCCCATGAATGAATAAAAAATATATAGCTCCAAGTCAGGGTTGAATCCCGGATCCCCAATCGCTGGGTTGAAATCCCGGAACTCCCTTCTTAACAGTACTGTGGATGTACCAACACCACTAGGACTGAAACGGTTCAAAAAAGGCGGCTCCACCACCATCTTCTCAAGGGCAATTAGCGATGAGCAATAATCGCTGGCCTCACCAGCAATGCCCACATCTGGTAAACAAATAAAACAAATTAGAATTTGGAAAACAGTGGCTGTCAGGTATGTGAGTGACTTGGAGGGGCACCTCCAGGTGGAGGTGTTCCCAAGTGTCTCCTCTCCTTGTCTTCCCAAATGGTAGCAATCGGGGGTTTGCTGCCGAAGGAGCCTTGGTGAGACCCTGCAGTGCATCTTGTAGATGATGCACACGGCTGCCACTGTTCATCAGTGGTGGGGGGGAGTGAATGTTTGTGGAAGGAGTGTCACATGCCTTTTGAACATTATTTAATTTGATAAACAGGATTCATTCTTTGGCCAAGGAGGAATGAAATTTTGACTCTCAGTATCAACTTATGTTTATTCACAAGGGAATCGGGTGGCCAGCAGATGGAGTTAGCAGAGGTGATTGAAGGTGTATTCATAGTGAGAGATGTTGAAGGTATGCAGAAATGTAGCAAGGTGAAGGGCTTAAGAATTCACAAGGTCAATGGCGGCACGGTGGCGCAGCGGTTAGCACTGCTGCCTCACAGCACCGAGGACCCGGGTTTGGGTCATTGTCCCTGGGTCACTGTTTGTGTGGAGTTTGGAAATTCTCCCTGTGTCTGCATGGGTCTTAACCCCAAAACCGAAAGATGTGCCTGGTCGGTGAATTGGCCACACTAAATTGCCCCTTAATTGGAAAAAAAAAAGAATTGGATACTCTAAATTTATTTTAAAAAATAATTCACAAGGCTAATAATCGAGAGAAAGAAGGCATCACCTCCTCATGGTATCTCAAATAATTTTACAACTAATGAATTACTTTAACATCTTAAAATAATGGTAAGTCTCATGGTGTGCTGGTTGAGCGGGGATTGGTAGTGTGGAACCTTGAAAAAGGGTTGCCACAGAGAAGAACATGGAGGATAGTATTGGATAGGACTAGAGTGGTTGACTGTGTTGAAGGCCATGGAGATGCTGAGGACAAGGAAGAGGGATAACATAAGAACATAAGAACATAAGAACTAGGAGCAGGAGTAGGCCATCTGGCCCCTCGAGCCTGCTCCGCCATTCAATTAGATCATGGCTGATCTTTTGTGGACTCAGCTCCACTTTCCGGCCCGAACACCATAACCCTTAATCCCTTTATTCTTCAAAAAACTATCTATCTTTACCTTAAAAACATGTCCTAGTTGCAGTTGCAAATGATATAACTAGTGGATTTGACATGGAAAGTTTTTGTACAGTGCATGAAAACTAGACTGAGAGGATTAGAACAGAGCTGTGAGAGATGGTTGTCCTATGATAACAGATTGAGTAGCATAGACCTATACTCTCTGGTAGATGCTGAGAGGCAATATCTTCTCACAGGTGTTTGGGTTGGAGAGCCTAGTTTCAGGTGAAAGGGTTGGACTGGGGTGAGGAAAGGTTTCTTCACTCAGAGAGTTAGACTCATAGAATCCCTACAGTGGAGAAGGAGGCCGTTCAGCCCATCGGGTCTGCACCAACCCTCTAAAAGAGTACTCTCCTCAAGCCCATTCCCCCGCCCTAATCCAATCACCCCTGAACCCAACCTACACATCTTTGGACACTAAGGGGCAATTTAGCATGGCCAGTCCACCTAACCTGTACATCTTTAGACTGTGGGGGGACACCCCGGGTCCCTGGTGCAGTGAGGCAGCAGTGCCACTGTGCAGTGATTGTTCAAAGTCTAATAGTAGGAAAGATTGTATTCTTGTTTACTTTTCTTTTAGGGCAGATGCTTTTGGGTGATAACGTGGGTTCATGTTTTCCTGTAAAATAATAGTGAGGCTCTTCATTATTTATGCACAAATGGTACAGATGCACGGGGACACTCGAATGCCAAGAAATTGTCCAAGTTGCGATGCTCCACCACGAGCATTGCAAAATCGGTATCACACTGTCTGCCTCACCATTGAGTGGCGTGAAGTTGTTGTATTTATGCACTAGATATGAACTAAAATTACGCTTTGTATTTCATTCAAAGTACTTATTTAGTGATGTGATGAGCAGTAATAACTGCTGCCCAATCTTTATGCCGTTACGAAAGTGGAATCTAAATTCCTTCAGGTTTCAATTGCTGTTGGTCTACCAATTATTGGAAACATTTAGTGGATTACCTTATCTATTTTTACTTTCTAGGTGCTGGGAAAACTTACACGATGTTGGGAACAGATTATGAACCTGGTATTTACGTACGAACACTCAATGACTTGTTCAAATGCATTGAAGAAACTAGTGATGATATGGAGTACACTGTTTCCATGTCATACTTAGAGGTAGGTACATATTAACAACTTGCAGGAGCAACCTTTCGTTTGCTATTTACAGGGCACAAAGTACACTTCATAACCACATAAGCTCCATCACCCTAAGCAATTGTGCTTCAGCTGTGATCTCTATTTGTTTAACAGCTGGGATCAGTTTTGGTAACTGCATAATTTTATCCAGGTGATTCTCACTTCTAGCTCTAGCAGAAAGTCCTTGGGGCAATAGGATGTGTGTATGATGCAGATTACCCAACCCAAGCCTTGGGGCGGGATTCTCCGTCCCGCCAGCCCCGTTCTCCAGCACGGCGAGGCGCACCCCCACCGGCAGCGGGATTCTCCGTTCCCGTAGCCAACCAATGGAGTTTCCCATTGTGGGCCACCCCATGCCGTCAGGAAACCTGCAGGAGTGGGTCGATGCCGATAGGGCGGAGAATCCCGCTGACGTAGAATCCCGCTGTCGTTTCCTGGAATATATGTGAAGTTGGTTCAAGGTGATGTACCATCAGTTATTTTCTCTTGCCTTGTTGGCAGATAAGTGTGATGGGAGTGGAACTGCTTCTAACTTGAACATTTCTGGTTTACTTTTCTTGATCATTTCTAAAGCTTACACAAGCTCATCCTGATACCCATATCCTAACCAGCAACAGGTCCCAGTCACCCCATTCTCCCATACTTGCTCACCTATATTGGCTTGCGATCTAACAATTACATGAAGGCCTTGAGCTATTCCGTTCTGTAACCTCCTCCAGCCCTACATCCCTTCAAGAACACTGCACTCCACCAACTCTGGCCCCTCACATTCACCTTTGATGGTCACAACATTTACCATTTTACGCTGAAGATCTAGAATTTCTTTCTAAATCTCTCCACCATTTCTCTCTTTTATGACGTTCCTTGTAACCTAACTCTTTAACACCTTTAGTGACTTATCCTAATATCTTTCTTTCTCCGATGTCAAATTTCGATGGATTATGCTCTAGTAAAGTGTCATGGAACATTTTCCAAATTTCAGTAGGAGATATCTGAGCACTAGTTTAAAATCTTCTGAAAATGCTCAAATAATTATGGTGCATGTCTTCAACTTAGCATTTCCTCAGAGGCTCAAATGAAATCATAAATTATATATTGGGATTTGTAACTGTGACCTGCATTCATGCTGCACACAACAACCTACAATAGCACCTGTTCTCCTTTTATTAATATATTGTTATTTAACTACAACATATATATACATTAAACACATTACATGATCTGACAACAGGAAGGCCCATTGACAGCTTAAGACATCATTCTACTCTGTTTACATATGCATCCTGCAGGACAAGGTCAATGGATCGGCACTTCCTCCTCCAAGTCAGCACACCATTCTGACTCGGAACCATATCGCTGTTCTTTCACTGACCCTGGATCAAATTCCTGGAACTCCTTCCTAGCACCATGTACACTGCAATGGATCAAGAAGGCGGCTCAGCATCACATTCTCTAGGGCAATTCAGGATCCATAAAATCCCTTCAGTGCAGGAGGCGATTTGGCCCATCAGTTAGCACCGACTCTCTGAAAGAGCAACATACTTAGCCCACTCTCCTGGCCTATCCCAGTAACCTTACCTAACCTGCACGTCTTTGGACTGTGGTAAGAAACCGGAGCACCCGGAGGAAACCCATGCAGACACGGGCAGTATGTGCAAACTCCACACAGTCAGCCACCCAAGGCCAGAATTGAACCCGGGTCCCTGGCACTGTGAGGCAGCAATGCTAATCACTGTGCCACCGAAGGGCAACAAATGCTTACCTTGTTGGTCACGCCCTTATCCTGTGAACAAATAAAACAAGAACGCATCAGCTGCGAACTGCATCGTTTAAAAAAAAAAGAAAACCTGTTGCTTTTCTTTGAATCAGGCTATTTATGGATGCTAGCCATGTATTGATTCAATACCCATTTGTTGCTATAAATGGCCTATTGGTGCCAACATAATGAACGTCATTTATTTGTGAGCTTTGGTTAAACAACTTTTAAGTGAAATTCAGACTCGTCAGGCGGGCGGCTCAAAAGAGTGGCCCATGTTTAAGTTTAACTGAACAGTAACAGAAAGAAAACTCAGAAACATTTCTAATTTCTAATATAGAGATTTATAATTTCACTTCTGTAAACGTTGTTATAAGCTCCTCTCACACCCAGCGCAATCCTCTTGCTATTGGTTTCATACGGGTTGCTAAACTGCAGCTTGTTGTCTTTGAGATTATTGCCATGGTGACATGATCCATTGGATGCAGCATAATAGCACTCCCAGCAGATTGAGTGTGCTTACACAATAATAGCATTTGTAACAGGAAGCTAGGAAACACTAACAAACCTATTACTTAAATATAAGTGACAGGAGTCTTGCAAACATAAAGGTGCATGATTCCTCGGTTGCTCTGATAGAACTTATTACAAGTACATGAAAGCTAAGACTACAAAGTTGCATTCGGTTTTACACTGAAGATGATGAATTTCCTGAGGAGAGTTTGGGGGGGGGGGGGGGGGGCAGGTTCCAGATTTTTCCACTCTAACTTGGGCAGATTGGCCATGGAAATCCTCAAAAAAAAGTGTCAACCTTAGAGTAAAGGGTTAACACCAGAAGCACGTGACGCTGATGTAACTGTGATGTAATGATACATGGCTAAGTAACAGAGATTTGGAGAGAGGCAAAGTCTAGCCTCATGTAGAGTTCATAAGATGTACAGAGAGCTGTAAATAAATTTCTAATATAGGGGCCTCACGGTAGCATGGTGGTTAGCATCAATGCTTCACAGCTCCAGTGGTCCCAGGTTCGATTCCCGGCTGGGTCACTGTCTGTGGAGTCTGCACGTCCTCCCCGTTTGTGCATGGGTTTCCTCCGGGTGCTCCGGTTTCCTCCCACAGTCCAAAGATGTGCGGGTTAGGTGGATTGGCCATGATAAATTGCCCGTAGTGTAAGGTTAATGGGGGGATTGTTGGGTTACCAGGTATACGGGTTACGTGGGTTTAAGTAGGGTGATCATTGCTCGGCACAACATCGAGGGCCGAAGGGCCTGTTCTGTGCTGTACTGTTCAAAAAATAAATAAATAAATAAATAATAAAGGTTTTAGCAAATTTGTCTTTACTAGCTTACTTAGAGAGAATAGACAAACCCTGAAAAATCCCATTGAGACCCTGAACTAATAATAATCTAATAATCTTTATTATTATCTCAAGTAGGCTTGCAGCAAAGTTACTGTGAAAATATGACAAATTTTCAAAGAAAACAAATGAAGCAGATTAAGACAGTAGTCTTCATTCTTCAAAACTGTAATTAAAACTCAAATTCTCTTGCAACCACAGGGGGTTTTTCCATTGCAACAGAATCACCACTCTCCCACTCAAACAATTGCTTTACAGCTAGTCCTACTCCTTAACCTAATTCAAAATGCAACTGCATACATACATTAAACAAGCAACTTTGAAATGACTAATAAAACGAGACCACAGAGGGTTACCTCCGTGATACAGGCACGAGGCAGACTCGCAGACAAGGGAAAATCACACACTAACACACAAACAGCAACCCAACAAACACAGGTTCTTTATTTTCAACTAGTAGAAACATGGTAAAATATAAATCACATAGGAATTTAGGCTCTAACCATCCAGGTCGGACAATGAAATGTGGGTAGAGTCCCCACATTTCAAACTGCCCATGTTTAAATCAGTCAAATAGAGCAAGCCATTTGCTGCCACCATTATAGGGAATGCCAAAGTCACCAGTGTGTTAAGTGCACCGTTCATTCTGTGCCAAAATGGGTGTTCCGTGTGTGAGAAGTATGAGACGGTCAGAAATATAGAGTACTGAGTTCCAACAGCACCTTGCAGGAGATCTCGGGTACAGTTAGCGACAGGAGAGATTAACGAATTATAAAGGGAACCACTTTGAAGAAGGGAGAAAAATGTTCTGGTCAGGTTACAAACAAAAACAATAGACTTGTATCAACCATCCAGCGGACAAATGGTGCCCTTACGCCTGCCGTGTGTATTAGGGATGCTTTAACAGGGGAGGGTATAAGCACAGTGGGACACTGTTTCCGCTTGGTTGCACTGATTTAACCAGTAAAAATGATCATGGAATTTTAAATGCAAATTGTGCTCAGCACAAATCTGATTTCTGCAATCGTTTTTGCCAGCTTGAATAAATAAATTGTGCTGGAAATTGACTCCATCCACAAAACTGGCCATGATCCTGAGATGAATTAATCACAAGTGGGAGTAACAGCTAATTGTGGCCATTTACAGACGCTTTAGGGGACCTATACAAGTTCTGGTGTATTTCAGGAAAAGGATGCTAATAGGAATGTTCCCAAATTTTTGAATCTAATTTTTAAAAATTCACTCAGAACTTGACCATAGCCCCCGGAGATAACACATGGTTCTGTGTATTTTTTAAAAAACTCATTTTCAGTGATCTAAAATTGGGTTAGTCAGAAGTGGTGGAGTAACAGGCGATCTAACTAAAAGAAAATAGAGTCCATTGTGGGCGGGACTAACGGGGTTGTTCCGGTGTTTGTAGCTCTGGGAAGGTCCCGGCTATCTAATGGCCCTCTTTTCTTCTGATGGCCCGGCGGGGAACGTCCCCCCGATGCCGTACTTAGCGTCATTTCCTGCACTGAGGAGCTCCGGAGCTCTGTCGAGCGGACCACCTCGGTGCAGGAAGAAATCGGGTCCGTCCCCCCCATGCCCCTATATGGGGCTCCTTGTGCTCCCCCGTACCCCACCTCACACAGGCAGGGCACCTCCCTCCGGGACCAATCCCTGGCACGGGCAAAATGCCAGCCTGGCAGGGTCCCTGCTAGCCTGGCAGTGCCAGGGTGGTACCTGGGTGGTGGTGCCATGGTGCCATGTTTCCGATGTCTCCGAGCTGTTGAATGTGAGGGAAGAACTGAGAGAGAGTTTGTTGTTTGACCTCGTGTTGTGGCAAGATCCTCTGGCGCCTGGTTAGGGTTCCTAAGTTAGTACATCCAGAAAAGAAAAGGACCAGGTCTGGTGAGAATGTCTCCTGCATGCTCTGTTTACCTTTCAGAAAACTTCCTCCTCAATTCACACTGGACTGTCTGCTCTTTGAACAAGAATGGAAACACTGAGAATTACCTTTTGGTTACCATTAAAGCGATAAACCCAAGTATTTGTATGCATCCATCAGTGGTGCACTGACAGATGCTTGGACCAAGCAAGGAAATTATATCTGAGGCTTTTCTCGGATGATTGCACGCAATGCTGGGACTGACCAAAGGAGCTCACTCTTGAGCTGTGAGGGGCTAGTGGAGGTTGAGAGGCAGAGAAGTAAGGAGCTTAGTTATGAGTGGGAGATCAGCCTTTAGATACCGTAACACAAGGTGTTGTTTTCCTTTGCACAAAAAGCAAATATCTATGTGAATTGGGGAGGCGAAGTTAGAGTTTTGCAAGAGTTTGGTGCTTTCATTTTCATTTCATTTCATTTCATTTTCATTGTGAGAGTTCCAGTTAACACCATTTACGTTCTTTAAAGATGGGCACCAAGCGATTAAGGCGCGGGGAGCACTGCTGAGGTTTGTGGAATGTGCTCCTCAATATACCCAGGGGTACACATTTACACCAAGGTATGATTGTGAGACTCTGGAGAAAAGGATTCCTGTGCTCAACCAGAAGTCGAGTGGCACAGCACAGCATCAGAGAAGCGAGGAGTTTCTAGATTGCCTTCTCCAGAATGTTATCGCCTGAGAGGCAGGGCTGGACTGTATAGATCATAGGAATAATGTGGCGAGTAGCCTCTCTCTGCCTTCTGAAACAATGATGTGGGGATGCCGCCGTTGGACTGGGTGGGCACAATATGAAGTCCTACAACGCCAGGTTAAAGTTCACTTCCTGAAGGAGCAATGCTCAAAAAACTACTGATTCCAAACAAACCTGTTGGACTTTAACCTAGTGTTGCAAGACTTCTTTCTGAAACAATAGACCGAGCAGCCAAAGCTCACAGTATACATTAGAGTCAGTGCAATTGATAGTAGCTTGAGATGTTATAAAGGAAGTTTCATAGGTTAGGCACCAGGTTGAAAAGCAAGGGGCGCGATTCTCCGCTCCCCACGCCGGGTGGAAGAATCACGGGAGGGCCGGGCGAATCACGACACGCCGCCCTGGCACCCTCCGCGATTCTCCCACCCCACCCCCCCAAAATGGCGTGATGCGGAATCGCTGCTCGCCATTTTTCACGCCGACCGGCGATTCTCCAGCCCGGATGGGCCGAGCGGCCTGACGTTCCCGACCTGTTCACACAGGCGGCAACCACACCTGGTCGCTGCTGGCGTGAACATAGCGCAAAAGGTAAGTTTGGGGCCTGTGGGGGGGCGGAGAGGGGATCGAGCACCATGGCCGTGCTCGGGAGGGGACGGGCCCGCGATCAGTGCCCACCGATCGTCGGGCCAGCGTCTCCAAGAGACTCACTCTTTCCCCTCCGCCGCCCCGCAAGATCAAGTCGCCACGTCTTGCGGGGCAGCGGAGGAAAAGATGGCAACCGCGCATGCGCGGGTTGGAGCTGACGTCACTTAGGCGCCGCCGTCGCATCATACTCGGCGCACCGCTTTGACGCAAGCGTCAAGGCCCGGCGGCCGAGTTTCTCGAAGTGCCGCTCCTAGCCCCCCGGGGGGGGGGGGGGGGGGGGGGGGGGGGGGAGAATAGGGGGCGAGGAGCGGCCTCCAACGCCGTTGTGAAACTCGGCCGAGTTTACGACGGCTTTCCCGATGCCGTGCGGCATCGGAGAATTGCGCCCAAGATCTCTATAGTGATGATCTCTGGATTACTTCCTGTTCCATGCCCCATTCTGAAAAATGAGCAGGAATGCTTGACTGATGCACAAAGATTGAGTTCACGTTCTTGGGACATTGCAGCAAGTTTTGCAATGGGTTGAGATGCAAACTTCAGCCAGAACTGAAATGATACCAATATCCCCATGGAGAGGATAAAGAGAGCAATGGAGGGGGTGGAGGGATGTAAGATGACGATTGAGGATGGGGGGAGGTGGGGGGCTCGGATGTGAACTGCAGCTTGGGTAGCATAATTAGTAAAAATGTTGGAACTGACGCAATACCCTTTGCTAAAGTAAAAGAAAATATGGGACGAGGGGAAAGAGGTTACTCCAGAGAGACAATATCACTGTTGTGGAAGATGTAAATAAAGGAGAAACAATGAGAAGTCCAGGAAAAGGAATGTGGGTCAGCTTTGCAAAACTAAAAATAGGAGTATGAATTGCAAGGTATGGGTGTGAATGCAGAGCGTTCAAAACAAAGGTAGGCAGTTTAATTATGATGTAAGGTGACACGGCTGCTATGATAGAGATTTAACTTGTGCTTAAACAACCTGGGAATTTAATATTCCCAGTTCTTACAGTTTCAGAAAATGGGGAAGCAAAAGGTGGATGGGCTGGCCATCTTAGTTAAGGATTCAATGGCAAGAATTTAATGAGTTTGTCCAAAGTTAGCATCACATAGGCTTACATATAATTCTTGAAACACATTATAGCTTAGCCACTAAAGGAATGCAAAACTAATAGGGCAATAACATGGGGTAACTTTAACTATCCCAAGATGGACTGGAATAGAACAAATGCATGTGGGGAATGCTCTTCGAATTTATTCAGGACTGCTTCCTAAATCAGTTCATTTCTAATTCAACAAAGGAAAGAAACATTTTGATGTCGTTCTGGAAATGAGGCAAATAACTAATGTCGGACTGGACAACACTAATGAATGGGGGTGGAGGGGGGGAAAGAACTTTACTTCATATGTAGACCAATATTGAAAAGTCAGACGTGAAATATAAATATCTAATTCATAGTAGAATTAATTCCTTGTCCCAGGGTTTCATTGTTCATTGTTTTTATACATTCAGTGGCATGAAAAGAACAACAGTTTTGAATGCAGTGTAATCCAACACATACAGTGCTGTCAACATTCCTTTCACCAGCTTGTCATAAATTGTTGGCTCTGATTCCCATACTTGTCTTGGCAGCTGCTGTTTAGTTATCAATAAATGAATAAGGGAATTGTTATCTAAATCCTTCAACTGATTGCTAATATTACAAATGTTTTATGCAGGTTTAAAAGAGACAGGAAATCCAGTAACTATGTCCAGATTCTCAGTTCTGAGGCGGCACAGTGGTTAGCACTGCTGCCTCACAGAGCCAGGGACCCGGATTCAAATCTGACCTCGGCTGACTGTTTGTGTGGAGTCTGCACATTCTCCTCGTGGCTGGGTGGTTATCCTCCGGGTGCTCCGGTTTCCTCCCACAGTCCAAAGATGTGCAAGCTAGGTGAATTGGCTTGGTAAATTGCTCCTTAGTGTCCAAAGGTTAGGTGGGGTTACGGGGATACAGGGATAGGGCGCGGCATTGGGCCTTGGTAGGGTGCTCTTTCAAAGGGTCGGTACAGACTCAATGGGCTGAATGGCCTCCTACACTTTAGGGATTCTATGATTCTGTGAAGTGTCATGGGAGTGTCCCTTTAAGACATGTTTTGTCTCATCACATGGCTTCAGTGATGTCATTATGTGGGTGGAGCTGGGCTGTGGCCCTGAGCTTTACTTTCGTTTTGGTTTGGGCTTGTTTTGGTGGCTCTGAGTTTTTTGCTTTCATTTTTATATTTGGCAGCTGTAATCAGACAGATAAGTATCTTGGAGTATCTCTCTATCTTCAGTTTAAATGCTGTTTCCAGACTGCTTGATGACGTGAAAAGAAATAATTGTTTTCTGGGAGGAAGTCAAACCTGCTGTTTTGAAAAGGATACAAGAAGTATCCATAACCAAGTCTTAAAGATAGTAAGAGTGCCGTCTGCTGGGCCACACCTTTGAAAAGGGTTTTCTGGTGTATGGGATCTTGTTATTAAATTGGAACAGTTAAAGGGGGAAATTTATTAAGGGTTATACATAGAGTACTGTAGCTGTGTGGGATATTTATGTTGATAGTTGATAAAAATGCTTACTGTGTGTGTTTATATAAATGTTAACTAAAGTCATAGAATAACTTTGTTTTTGATTTAAAGTGCTCAAGGCCTCTGTTGAATAACACCTGAAAGATAGGATCTTGTGCTCATCGCAACCAAAATCTATAAACAGTTGTAGGTCAGGTGAACTCCATGATATACTTTGGAGTTTTCCACACCCTGGCCCATAACAGAAGCATAAGAACTCCCGCCAGTGGAGAATCTCCACTCAAACTGGGAGCAGGTCCCAGCTGCGAGTCTCTCTCCTTAACCGTGCAGGTATATGCATGGTGCAGAGCTTGTCAGAATACTGGTATCAGGCCACCACTTTGAGCGGCTGGCCCGATCCCGAGGTCCAGCGGCAGGCCCTCCCTCTTCCCACCGCTTTAGTCCTGCCCACCCCACTGACAAGGAGGGGCAATTCCCACCCACCCCCACCACCACCACCACGGGAATAACGGGTCACCCCCTACAGCACACACGCACGAGGGTGACCCGATTTCACCCCCCCCTCCAGACACTCCCATCAGTCATGGCTGTCTGAAATCTGAAGAGCAGTCTAGACCGGGGTGGGCAAACTTTTCCGTGCAAGGGCCACATTCAGAAATTCACAATTTTAAAGGGCCGCATAGTATATTAAGTAAAATAATGACTTCACCCGGTTATGATTCTGGGCGCCTCAAATAGAACATAGAACAGTACAGCACAGAACAGGCCCTTCGGCCCTCGACGTTGTGCCAAGCAATGATCACCCTACTCAAGTCAACGTATCCACCCTATACCAGTAAGTAACCCAACAGCTCCCCCCCCCCATTAACCTTAAAAAAAAAATTTTTTTTTAATTAAAAAAATTTTTTTTTTTAATTAAAAAATTTTTTTTTTTTTTTTAATGACTTGGTGGGCCGCATAAAGACCTTTGGCGGGCCGCATGCGGCCCGCGGGCCGTAGTTTGCCCACCCCTGGTCTAGACAGTACAGTGAAAAATCACTGCATTTTCACTTACCCTTCCCTTGCATTTGCTGCGTCAGACAAAAGCCTTTAAAGCAGCAACTGTTACAAATGTCACAGGCTTCCTCCAAAGTCCAGAACACTTCAAAGGGCTTCAAATCTCCTTTTGTGGGTCAAAGCACAGCTGCTTGGTGGATTGTTTATTGATCTTTCCTTCATGCTTGAATGCATCTTCATTCCCTTGCTTTGATGCTAACCATAATGTTTATAAGCACTCTTGCTACGATTGGCAGCTCTTCACCACATCAAAAGGAACAAAATGCTTTCTGCTGTGAAAAAGAGGAAGTGAAACGCTTGGCTGCTTTTGATGTGGTGAGGAGCTGTCAATCATAGCAAGAGTGTTTCTAAACATTTGCAGGACACTGTCGCAAGTCAGCAGTCTCAACAACATGGGTTTAAATGAATTTATGCAGCAATGGGAGTCTCGGCCAGGGCACCCCGATCCCGAGAAGGCCACCCCGTGTCCAAACACTTGCCACCAAATCGCTCCTCTCTACTTCCTGAGGCCCAGGCATAATGTGGGGCTGGTGATTTGGGCTTTCAGCCTCCTAATGAGATTTAAATACACGCAAATTGTGGATTTGAATGGTGCCGCTGGCATGGGGTGGGCAGTTTGCTGAGGCCGGCGGTGGGGCAGCGGAGCGTTGCAACGGTCTGGCGCCTAGCGCCGAGCCCGTTTTCCGGGTGACCCATCATTCTTTGTCCGATAACTGGCGTCAGGCAATGGAGCATCTACCCGATGTTTATTTCAACATAATTATGAATAACGAAATGGATATGTTGAAACTATTTTACAAAACAATTTCTTTCTTTCCTGTATTTAATATCCTCACTTCTGCATACGCTAAAAAGCAGAGCTGTGGGCAGAGGTAAACATGTTACTGAGTAACTCATATTGTGCTACAATATTAAAATATTAATCATGATCGTTCTCACTCTGCATATAATCTTAGCTAATTAAAAATATCTTTCTGACACTTCTTTCTGACACTTTTAGATTAATGAAGAGTTGGGTTAACTTTCTGAGAAATGAAATGGATGGTCAATAATAAATAACAGCTCTGAAGGAAGAGTCATATGGGCTCGATGTTAACACTGGGGTGAATTCTCCGGCGCACGCTGCCGGTAGTGGAGTTTGCAATGTAGTGGAGAATTTTTTTTTTAATGTTTTAAATTTAAATTACCCAATTATTTTTTCCAATTAAGGGGCAATTTAGTGTGGTCAATCCACCTACTCTGCACATTTTTGGGTTGTGGGGGTGAAACCCACGCAGACAGGGGGAGAATGTGCAAACTCCACACGGACAGTGACCCAGAGCCAGGATCGAACCTGGGACCTTAGCGCCGTGAGGCAGCTGTGCTAACCACTAGGCCACCGTGTGCCCTGATGCAGTGGAGAATTGACCGTCAGGCTAGAAATGGGATTGGTGCCCGGTGCCAATCCCATTTCAGTGCTCTGGTCCCTGCCAGTGGTGGCAGCGAGGTGCATCCTCTACGCCGAGGAAGGGTTATTTGAACTCATTTGCATCCGATTAACGGGCTGGAAGCCCGATTCTCCACGCCTCCAGGATATTTTGTCTCTCTCGGCCGGGATTCACACGGGCTCGGATTGGTGCAAGTATTATTAAGGGTATCTCTGACGCAGTCAATCAAGGGGATAAGAAAGTAACGTAGATGCCCCCAAAGTCCATCGGAGGGCACCCCACAATGCAAATCTTGCTGACCCCCCGCAACAGACAACCCCTCAACATAGATCCCCCTCAACAGAGGTTCCCCCCCCCCCCATCAACATCAGAGACCTGCCCTCACAGCGCCAGCCCAGGTTCGATTCTGACCTTGGGTGACTGTGTAGAGTTTGCACGTTATCCCCGTTTCTGCGTGGGTTTCCCCCGGGTGCTCCAGTTAACTCCCACAGTGCAAAGTTGTGCAGATTAGGTGGATTGGACATGCTAAATTGGCCCTTAATGTTTAGGGTTTTGCAGGTTTAGTGGGGTTACTGGGACAGGTTGTGGGACTGCGCCTAGTTAGGGTTCTCTTTCAAAGGATCAGTGCAGACTCGATGGCAAATGGACACCCTCTGCACTGTCGGGATTCTTATGATTCTACATCACATGGTCTTAAACTTTGATCTACGAAGCCTCTATTCACTTTCAAAGAGAAATAGCTTTTGGTATGCTGTAATTGAAAGGGTAATAGCTTCCAGACAGCCAGGTGTCTGGATTGTTTATTTTCATTTCCCATCTCACTTGAATGCATATTCAAGTACCCTGCTTTGAAGCTCTTTGAGTGGGGGGGGGGGGGTCTCTATTGTGGGAGTCTCTATTGTGGGGGTCTCTGGTGTGGGGGTCTCTGATGTGGGGGTCTCTGATGTGGGGGTCTCTATTGTGGGGGTCTCTGATGTGGGTGGTCTGATTCAGGGCTCTGATGGGATGGGTCTGAAGGGGGGAGGCTGACTTGGTTGACTCGTAATTCCCGTGGGGGGGGGGGATGGTCATACTTGTTAGAGGTGGGGAAGACAAAATTTGCATTGTTGGGGTGGGGGACCCCTGCTGGGCCTCGGTATAGGGCTGCCTGCTCAAAATGGCAAACCGATATCACTCCATGCACAGATTTGCATGACAAGGGAGTGGGAATCACTCGTGGGCACCGCTCCTGGCGCCAGCGCAGACCAGGAGTGAGTCTATTCCAGCTGCAGAGCTTAACCCCCCGAACGGAGAATCCTGCCCACTGTTTCTCTCTCCACAGATCTGCCAGACCTGCTGAGTCTTTCCAGCATTGTGGTTTTTTATTTCACATTTCCAGCATGTGCAGTATTTTGCTTTTATTGTATGGATGGTCAACTGGAAAGAGATTGAGTGACATTTCTGATTGAGATATGAAAGAGTTGAAACGCATGGAGCTGGTGTTATTCTGGAATTGCGCAGACCGATCAATGTTCCCAGGCTTGTGTAGGGGTATGCCTGTGTAGCAATCCAGAACACACTGCACAGCGAACAAACAGGCCGCACACAAACAATGCATGGTAAACAGACAAACACAGCATAGAGATAGTCGAGGGAACATTGATACCGACAGTATGGGCTAGGGGCAAATGATTTCCATGCCCCTAGCTCCACTTACACAGAGAAATGTGGTGGTAGATGGGCCAAAATAGAGCGTGGGTGTAATTTTTTTTTAAATGGTAAAGTGTGAGGTTCTAACGGAAACCCGGTGTTTTAGAACATAGAACAGCACAGTACAGGCACTTTGGCCCACGATGTTGTGCCGACCACTTATCCTAATCTAAGATCAACCTAACCTACACCCCTTCAACTTACTGCTGTCCATGTGCCTGTCCAAGAGTCGCTTAAATGTCCCGAATGACTCTGACTCCACCACCTCTGCTGGCAGTGCATTCCACACACCCACCACTCTCTGTGTAAAGAAACGACCTCTGACATCTCCCCTATACCTTCCTCCAATTACGTTAAAATTATGTCCCCTCATGACAGCCATTTCCACCCTGGGGAAAGGACTCTGGCTATCCACTCTTTCCATGCCTCTCATCAAATTTTCTGGCCAGTTCTTCTAATATCGGGTGGGGGCCATGGTTTGTGCGGGGTCTCATAGAACCAGCATTACTAGCTCCACAAAAATCAAAGTGCCATCTTTAAAGCGCTCTTTGATCTGCAAAAAAAAAAAACTCCCTCCCACCGTCCTCACACCCATGGAGGACCACCCCCCCCACCAGCTTTGGTGCGACCCCCCCCCGACCCACCAACCACATAAGTTTCAGAGAGCAGTTTTCCCCCTCTTCACCATCCCCCCCCCCAACCACACATAAGGGGAACACCCACTCCCCCAATGGGACGAGGGGTAATCCCTGGCAGTGCCCACCACAGTGCCTCCTGGCAGTATCCCCTCATATTGACCCTGGCACTGCCAATGTGCTGGGGTCAATGACTAGCCTTGGCCCACAACCGCAGGCAACCAGGCAATTCCGCACTGCGGACATAGTCATCACAAATGTATTTTGGTTATGAAAACAAGCAGTGATTCGCGCTGGCGTGATGTCACACCACCGGCAGGAAACTATTCCACGAGTTTAGCAGCTACGGAATAATGCAATGGAATAAAGTTGTTTGATTACACAAAGTCCACGAGACGTGCTGTTAGGTGAATGAGACATTCTGAATTCTCCCTCTGTGTACCCGAACAGGCGCCGGAATGTGGCGACTAGGGGATTTTCACAGTAACTTCATTGCAGTGTTAATGTAAGTCTACTTGTGACAATAATGATTATTATTATAAATCCTTGCAAATCATGCCCTTTCTGGGGTGGAAGGGGGGGAAACGGGGAAGATCTCAAACTGAGATCTTGCCGGCGCAAATCCCATAATGGCCCTCTCACCAGACTTGCCGACCGTAACGGGATTTATGCTCGTGGCTATCGGGCCCACAAAATACTAACCCCATGAAATGGAGGCATCAATTTATTACTGGATTTCTGCCCATCCTCATTTGCAGATGCACCGCAATCCCAGCAGTCAAAGTACCTGCTGGATACAGGGGAGTTTAATTAATGCAAGTTATTAGGATTTTGATGATGTAAGTAAGATTGACAATACCACATCTGTGAAATGTGGGAAATACATAATCAGAGGAAGCCAGCGTCAATGAAGTAAACAAAATGCTGGATGGGGGCGGGAGACAAATATTTATGGCAGTCTCTTATTGGTTTTAAGTAATAAAGGCTTCCAAAGTTAGTGGCATCACTGCTGGGTTTGATTTTAAAAGTTTCCTTATAAAAGCTTCATGGCAACGGCATGGTAGTGAGGACCCAGAGCCAAAAGTCCCTGCTGGCTCCTTAGCATGTGTTCCGTCCACTGCCTGCCTGACCAGCACCCAAAACCAAAATCATCCCTTCGGACTTTCAAACAAAACTACTTTCAGGACGCAGGCTCAAGATGTTAATGGAGTTTGTTGACATTTTAAAATTGCATTCCAGTTGCCTGTTCGAGTTACTTCCAAATATACGTTGAAAGCTTGTGTATTTTAATCACTGTTATTTTGTGAAGTGTGGTGATAACCACTGTAGATATGCGTACTTGCAGTAGGGGTATGTATGGCTGTACCAGTAATACAGGTTCCTCCGGTAAGCCCCTGCCGGCTAGCTCCGCCCACAGGGAGCTTGTGTATAAATATGCGTGTGAGTCACTCAGACCCTATTCTACAGTTGCAGCCGGAGGAATAGCATCACACAGCAATAATGCCTCGATTGTACATGTCTCTCGTCTTTGAGTGCAATTGTTAGCGCCACATGAAGACACTCGGGATACTATTTTTAGTGACTTGAAATAAAGGGACTAATTTTTCAGCCCCCAATAGAGCGTGAGGCTGGAGGTGGTTGGGGGCACATACAATAAAATGGTGGCCAGCTCATTGTCATCCCGCCTACTTCTCCATTTTACGAGGAGCAGATAAGGTGTCAGGCAGCCCATGTGCCATTAGGCCTGAAGTCTGGGAGACAGCTTAACCTCTTTGTTGGAACTGGTTTAGTCTCTCTGTAGAGAGTACAGCTACTCTCTAGAGTAGTAGCTGCTACTTTCTACAGAGCTTCCAGCCAATCAGGTTGGCCAACAGCTCTGTATGGCAGCACTTGCTGTCCTTGAGGGGCAGAATCCCACTGTGCACTAATTGAGGGCACCCCCAGTGTATTTTCGCTGTGAGGGAGCAGATTTCACGTTGGTGAAGTGCCAACAGACATTTAGGTCGGGGATACTGTCCCCTGTAAAATCCACCCCAAGGGGTAATTTTATAAGTTCATGACTTTCCATAGAGGCTCACCGGGACATATATCTGGCATTCATGGGCAGGGATGTGGTGCTGCAAAAACGCAGCGGAGCACAGTCCCAGCACCTTCAAACAGGACCCAGAAGAAGGGAGGTGCAGACGGTTTCCAACACTGGAGCTGGGGGTTAAGGGGGCCTGGAATCGGTGTTTTAAACTGCGCTCTCGTCATCCACTCTGAGCAACCGGACCTGACAGACTGGCTTTTAAAAAATTGGAACTTTCAGGCTATGTTGCAATCTTTTGAAGCCAGTCTGTCAGGTCAATTTTATTTGTTCCTGTCCTGCTGCTGGGGAGGTTGGGGAGTGCGGGGGGTGGAGAGGGAGTTTCAGGTGGAGGGGGTTAGGGAAGGAAAGTAGTTTTTTTGGGGAAGGGGCAGCTGGGTAGGTGATGTGGCATATTGTGGGGGGGGGGGGGGGGGTGTTGCGAAGTGAGATGGTTGGAAGGGATTGGGGGATGGGAGGGGATGTTTGGGGAGGGGATACGGAGGAGGTGGTTGGATTGGAAAGGGAGGTTGGGGGTGGGTGAGGGGTTTGAGAAGGTTGGGGGTAGAGATGACGGGTTGGGGTGGCGAGGGAAAGGGAATGCCGGAGTGGGTGGGGAGGAGAGGTGGAAAGGTGGTTGGCGGTATTGGGTTAGAGGTAGAGGTTGGGGTAACAGATGGGGGGTGGGTGGGGACTAAGGGAGAGTGGGGGTTTCTGGGTGGGGGAGTTTGTTGGAGGAAGGTGTGCGAAAGTGTTTGGTGCAGTGGGGACACATTTGTCACTTAAGCATAGTGTTATTGACTTTTGGGGACTCAAATACAGAAGAAAACAATGCAATAGTAGATGTAGAAATTATATAGCCAACACACTTTCTTAGAGCTCCAGCATCTCAAAAGTTAGCACTTCACCCTGTTCAAGTGTGGAGACCCCAAAACCTTCAGGTCATTCATTTCAGTTGATTTAAGACGGTTAGGAATGCAGTCCCAAATTCCCAGTGGGATTCTCGATAGCAGAGCTCTACGTGAGCAACACGAGTCCAGAAAGTTACCCCTTTGCACAAATCTTTTCGAACTGAGATTATAGCACATCTTAACTTTCACCGCACTTCATCTTTTCCTCCCAATTTCAGATTTGCCTAGTTACTGCAACCAAATGCAGCAGTGATGTTCAAAATTATTTCCGTGACCTTGGCAACTGCAGCCATGCAGAATGTAGTCAAAGACAATCAAAGTTCTCAAAGTTTTAAGGACTGGAAGAGTAGGATTCTGAGCCAGAAATAATGTGTACGATAGTGCAACGAGTGGTTTTCCCCCCTGACCACCTCCAGCAAATAACCCAGCATCCATATTATGGGAAAGTTGGAATTAGTGGAGTGAAGTATATTTGATGGATGATTCGGAACTGTCTCTTTAGCTGCACCTGGTAAAAATTGGTGTCCTCTTTCTGACTTGGATAAGTTGATGCAAATCTTCCAACCAACATATTCATCATAGTATAAACAAGAAAGGTGCATTTGTGAGACCATGGGCTGGATTCTTCCGCGCCGCCCGCCGCAAGATCCCCACCTGCGAGACGCGGACAACGGGCGGAATTCTCTGGTCGCCAGGCAGGGGTTGCCGGAGAATCCTGCCCCACACCTGGAGTATATGTACAGTATTGGTCTCCTTACTTAAGCAAGGATATAAATGCATTGGAAGAAGGTCAGAGAAGATTTACTAAACTAATACCTGGAATGGGAGGATTGTCTTATGAGGAAAGGTTGGATAGGCAAGGTTTGTATCCGTTGGGATTTGGTAGAGTAAGGGGCAATTTGATTGAGACATGTAAGATTCTGAGGGGTCTTGACACGGTGGGTATGGAAAGTATGTTTCTTCTTGTAGGAGAACCTGGAATTAAGTGTTACTGTTTAGAAATCAGGGTCACCCACTTAAGACAGATGAGGACAATGTTTTCCTCTTGAGAGTTATGAATGATTGGAACTGTCTCCCTCAAAAGGCAGTGGAAGCGAGGGCGGAATTCTCCTTTCCTGAGACTAAGTGTTTGATGCCGGGGCAGGATTCGTGGAGTTCTACGACAGCAAAACTGGCGCCGCACCTGGACCAATTCAGCAACTGTTGAGGAGCTAGCACTGGCACAACATGGAACACGATCGATTCCAATAGAAAACGGTGTCGGATTCGCCGGGGTCGGGATTGACACTCGGGAGGCGACAAGCTGCAGCCGCACGTTAGCACTCCACACCCCACACACACATCCCAGCCCACAAGGTGGCACTGGTTGCTCTGGAGCATGCCCATCCCGGTGGGATGGCCTGGGGGGGTCACCCGTGGCACTAAGTTCACAGTGAGCAGTCAGCAGCATGCCCAGCCGCATGGCTGCCTTTCTGGCTGCAGCAATGGTATTCCGTGCCCGGCCATCCCGACCCCACAGCCCACCTCCTGGCCGCTCCCCCTGGCCCTCGCAGCAGCCCCCCGCCAGCACAACTGTCAGCAAACAATGGCGATGTTGGACACTTTCTGTGCTACCTCCCTCTCCCTCATCAGCCATGGTGCCTGTTTCACGATTTTTAAAAGCACAAGTGAACCTCACCGCCGGGAATTTCCCCAGTGGAGGCGGAGAATCGCGGAGGTCCCGGAGAATGCCAGGTCAGGGCGGCTATTGATATGCCAAGGGCGTTTACTGTATATACGGTGTGGAATGCATTGACGCCGCTGTCGAGGCACCAGAGAATTGCGATGTGGCTTGAAAACAACACCTCACACGTTTTCACCGTCAAACCCAATTCTCCGCCCAATCGTGTTTCCCGATTTTGATGCCAGCTGATTGAGAATCCCACCAGAGTCTGAATATTTTTAAGGCGGAGTGAGATGGATTCTTGCTAAGCAAGGGGGGAAAGGTTATCGGGGGTAGGCAGGAATGTGGATTTGAGGTTATAGTCAGATTAGTCATTATCTTATTGAATGGTGAAGTAGGCTTGAGGGGCCGAGTGGCCACCACCTGCTCCTAATTCCTATGTTCATAGGGGCAGGACATAAATTAGTGAAGAAAAGTGTTTATTTTTTTCTGTGCCTTAAAATGTACTGCCCGCTTGTTCGTGTTAGTGTTCTGCTTGCTGAAGTTTATGCCACAATTTCAACTTGAAAATAATTCAAAGAAAGCAACATGTCTCTCTAACCAGACCTGACAATCTATTCCGAGGCAAAGCTTTAATGTCGAAAGTATTACTGAAATAAAGGCAAACACAATTTAGCTAAACAGTTTTTTTAATAAAGAAAATGTTCATCAAGATCTCCACAGGCCACTGTCTGAAGCAAAACACCTATTTCCATTGTGAGGCAGGTCATCGTCCAGGAGGAAAACATGCATTTTCAGCCTGGTTCAATGCTTATCGGAGCTCATCAGCCTGACTGCCACTGTTGCCTTGTTCTCCTCTGTTATATATTGTACAAAAGCACAGGCACCCAAAGTTATGCCCTTTAACAAGTAACATGGCGTCATGCAATCATTCATTAAGCCATCAGCTGTGCACTTACATTTCTACAAACTCTTTCAACTTGACTGCAATCAGAGGAAATGCTCCCAGCTGCTCTGTGTGCTAAATCAACCTTGCCTGCCCAAATGAAAACCAAACCTAAAGCTGTGCACCCAAATGAATGAAGCTTCATCGTCTGTCGAGTGTTTCTGCCACACAAATCCTGACGCGATTTTCGGATGTCACCAATACCCTTTTTGCATTTAGCATATGGAGCGGTTTAGGCAATTTCCAATTGTATGGTGTAATATTTACTAGCTGAGGATGTTGTGCATTATTCTTTCATTTCCTTTGCGTGCTTGCTGGCATTAGAATGGGCGCAGGATTACTTTATGCGATCTGATGCAGTGGACGAGCAGATGGCGCAGAATGCAGAAAGGGAGCCAAGTTCTGCTAATTTTGACAGCACAAAACCTCCTCTCGTTTTCCCTTAAAGCCAAGTGCGAAGAAATTCTGAACATTTGTGATTTCCTCATATTCCCACTACTTTCTTTTCCTTCACAGATATATAATGAGATGATACGAGATCTACTTAATCCGTCATCTGGCTTCCTAGATCTCCGAGAGGATTCCAAGGGTGGGATCCAAATTGCAGGAATTACTGAAGTGTCAACTATTAATGCCAAAGAGGTAATACAAAGGCTTTTGCTATTAACAAAAACACATTCCTTGCACAATATCTGGTAAGAATGGAAAACAATTGTAAATTTTTCACTATTTTGGCACTGCCACTCAAATTAGCATTTCATTCATCCAAATGAAACTGAAAAGAATGAATCCTCAAAGTAGCAATAAAGAGCGAGATTTTCTAATCCCTCAGCCTTGTGTTTCTCGCTGATGGTGATGGGATTTGCTACTTGCACCGCTTGTCAATGGGATTTCCCATTGATGCCACCACACAGACAAGGCGCACTGTTGGCAGGAACAGAGGGCGGGATTCTCTGATCCTGAGGTTAAGTTTTGATGCCGTCGGAAACGGCGTCACGTTTCTCGATTGCGTCAACACAGCCTCATGATCAGCAATTCTGACCCCTACAGGGGGCCAGCACGGCACTGGAGCAGCCCACGGTGCTCCAGCTGCTGATCCCGGTGTCAACTGGGCGCCACAGGGGCTACGCATGCGCAATGACACCGGCGCCAAAGCGCGTATGCGCAGTGGCTCCCTTCTCCGCTTCGGCCCCAACGCAACCTGGCGTAGGGCTAAAGGGGCCGGCGCAGAAGAAAGGAGGCCCCCGGCCCGAGAGGCCAGCCCGCCGATCGGTGGGCCCCGATTGCGGGCCAGGCCACAACGGAGGTCCGCCCCGGGTTCGATTCCCCTCCGCCCCCCCCCCCCCCCCATAGGCCAGGCCGTCCCCTTCCACACTGATGTCCCGCCGGCTGAGAGCAGATTATACAGTGAATGGTAGAACCCTCAAGAGTATTGAAAGTCAGAGAGATCTAGGTGTACAGGTCCACAGGTCACTGAAAGGGCACCACAGGTGGAGAAGGTAGTCAAGAAGGTATATGGCATGCTTGCCTTCATTGGCCGGGGCATTGAGTATAAGAATTGGCAAGTCATGTTGCAGCTGTATAGAACCTTAGTTCGGAGTATAGTGTTCAATTCCGGCCGCCACACTACCAGAAGGATGTGGAGGCTTTAGAGAGGGTGCAGAAGAGATTTACCAGGATGTTGCCTGGCATGGAGGGTATTAGCTATGAGGAGCGGTTGAATAAACCTCGTTTGTGTTTTACACAGAGGGTAGTGGGTGCCTGGAACTCACTGCGGGAGGAGGTGATGGAAGCAGGGACGACAGTGACATTTAAGGGGCATCTTGACAAATACATGAATAGGATGGGAATAGAGAGATATGGACCCAGGAAGTGTAGAAGATTTTAGTTTAGACGGGCCGCATGGTCGGCACAGGCTTGGAGGGCCGAAGGGCCTGTTCCTGTGCTGTACTTTTCTTTGTTCTATTAGAACGGCGCTGGTGGGACTCGGGTTTTTTTGCTATGGCCGCTCGGCCATCCCGGACTGAGAATCGCCGGGATGGGGGGGGGGGCCGCGTGGAGTGGCCCATAATTGGCGCCGCACCGACCATGGCGGCGCCGATGCTGCCATTTCCCCATTCTGCGGAGAATCGCGTCCTGGCATCGGGCAGCGTGGCGCGATCCGCGCTGGTCGCGGGAATTCTCCGGCCCAGCCTCGGTCTAAGACAGGGGTGTCAAACTCAAATACACCGTGGGCCAAAATTTAAAAATCGGGACAAGTCGAGGGCCGGACTGGTTCAATGTTTTTTTGCAAAACTTATTGAAATGAACTTATTGAACCTGGAACTAATAAAGCTTAGGTTATTGCCTATAAAAACAACATTAAATATTAAATAAATAAAAAAATTAGTTGCATTTATTTCTTATTGCTTTATCTGGAGCTTTTCCAGAGTAATTTCTAATGAAAACATTATTCCACAGGCCAACACTTTGTGATTCACACTATACCTGAATAAACTCGGCATCAGCCATATCATACGCCATAGGCGCTTCAATTGCTGGGGCCAGCTTTAATAGTAATTAGATATTATTAGGGCAGCACGGTGGCCTAGTGGTTAGCACAACCGCCTCACGGCGCTGAGGTCCCAGGTTCGATCCCGGCTCTGGGTCACTGTCCGTGTGGAGTTTGCACGTTCTCCCCGTGTCTGCGTGGGTTTCGCCCCCACAACCCAAAAATGTGCAGAGTAGGTGGATTGGCCACGCTAAATTGCCCCTTAATTGGAAAAAATAATTGGCTAATCTAAATCTTTAAAAAAAAATTAAAATTAAAAAAAAAAGTAATTAGATATTATCTCACGGGCCAAAGATAATTCCACCGCGGGCCGGATTTGGCTCGCGGGCCTTGAGTTTGACATATATGGTCTAAGAGATCTCGCCCACAGAATTCCAATATTCAGAGAATTCCGGCCAAAATGAGCACACGATTTATACAAATAGCGCGTTTGTGAGGCAGGGAACAGCTGAAAATACCAGAGCAGAAACATACTGAAGAGCGGTAAAGGGTTATGGTTAGAGATGGAGGGTGAATTGTCAGAAGGTTTTAGTGTTTTACTCTCGTCGTCACACTTTGCAGTATCAAATTTACAAACTGGGGAAAGTCGAGAAGGATTTTTCTGACCTTGAGCTGGAAACTTGCAAACACCTGACAATTAACAAACAACACTAAACTCCTGCTGAGACATAGAACATACAGTGCAGAAGGTGGTCATTCGGCCCATCAGGTCTGCACCGACCCACTTAAGCCCTCACTTGCACCCTAACCTCCTAATCCAATAACTCCTCCTAACCTTTTTGGACACTCAGGGCAATTTAGCATGACCAATCCACCTAACCTGCACGTCTTTGGACTGTGGGAGGAAATCGGAGCACCCGGAGGAAACCCACGCAGGCACGGGGAGAACGTGCAGTCTCCGCACAGACAGTGACCCAGCAGGGA